>NC_136264.1:90454247-90477829 GCF_964187855.1 Myxine glutinosa | reverse complement strand
CAACCCGACACATAAATAACACTGCCCTGTCAGACAAGTCTCAGGCCTTGAAATAATTTGTTTGTGGGTACCGGTGGGCATGGATAGTAGTGACAGCAGACAGATTCACCACTGCATCAGGCTTGATTGCACAAAGCTTTGGCAACTTTGCTTTTAAGAATATATTGAAAACGTGATTTTTGTTGAGATTATTTTTCTTCTAAAATTATACCATCTCTATTATATCAACAAATGTACAGCAAGCAGCGAATAATAAGGAAAGTCAGACACAGAAAAAGACAATTCTGTACATTAATTCCAAGCTGTATATATACACCCCGACATTACAACACATCTGCATCTGTGCCACATAACACTAGAGTCCAAGACGATGTTATGGAATGCAGACAATGCATTCAGCCAGCACACTGGCAAGTTGTTTTTACGTTTGTTATTCATTTTTACTAGCCGAACCCCATGGAACATCCACGGAAGGGAGGATGTGGTGTATGGATAGAGTGTACCATTATGGATGGCATAGGGGAGCGCTCATGGGATCTTCTTCTTCCGTTAAGCTCCAATTTTTTCTCTTTAAGTTAAGTCCAATCAGTCCTCTCTGCTCGAAGTGCTCAGGCCATGCCTTCCTGCTCTCATACTTTTATTGCCATTCGGTGTAGAAAGGGATTGACATATCGTTCATCTGTTTCAGCTCGTTATCTTTAAGCTTCCTTACGTCTCGCCACCTGCTACACCTCTCTGAGTTACGAGGATTTATGCAACGCACCCCGAGTATCGCAACGTCACTCCATTTAACTTTATTAAAATGACAATAAAGACGTTTCCTTATATATCCTAATTTTAAATGTTCAAGGGAATAAAAAGACCATTTGGTTCACACCACCCATGTTCACACCACTCGACTGTCCAATCAGCGGACGGCTCGCTTCGCCTTCGCCCAGCAGACGCCAATACGATGGCGTCGTAAGATGGCGTCGTATTGGCAGTTAATCGGATGCTTTTGGGCCCCAACGTCGGCTAATTCAGATTTTTCGAGTATGGCTGTACGTGATAAACAAAGAGCGCGGTTCGTAGATCGTAAATCCATTAGTGCCGTGGGCATCGGGTCACTGGGTGCGGCGTAAAAGGGATAACAAAGTCGAGTCCTTACGGTATTATTATATAGATTCTTGTGGAAAAGGAGAGAGGCTTAAGAAGAGAAGGATGCATAATGCAGGGATGTGTGGAAATAAATAATAGGGCAGAGGAGTATTGAAAAGGTAAAGTGCAAACACAGGTAAAGTAGGCACATCCATTCTAACTTGTCTACTCACCCCAGTCACCTGTTTTCCATCCCATCTCATTCTTGAAACTTTCGGTTTTCAAAATCTAATTTCTTTTGAAACTGATGCACTGTTCTATTTCCAGGTGCTCTCCATGGCAAGCTATTCCACCTGCCAACTACTCTGTCAGTAAAATATTGCACTGTCATCTCGGTTCTAGCTCCCTTTTCCTTTATTTTTATGCTGTGTCTCTTGTCCTATCCCATGAACAATCTTCGAAATATCTACTTGCATCTCCTCGATCAATCCCCATCATATCTCAAATAGATTCATAAACCCTAACCCTTTTATATACATGGTCTAAGGCTCGTAATGGAGCTGACACACACACACACACACACACACACACACACACACACACACACACACACTCACACTCACACACACTCACCCACGCACTCACCCCCACACACCCTCACCCCCCCCCTCCCCACACACACACACTCACCCCCACACACACTCACCCCCACACACACTCACTCCCCCCCTTCCCCCCACACACACACATACACACTCACCCCACACTCACCCCCAGACTCACACCCCCCCCCCCACACACTCACCCCCCCCACACACACACTCACCCCCCCCCCCACACACACACACACTCACCCCCCCCCCCCCCCCCACACACACTCACCCCCCCCCCCCCCACACACACACTCACCCCCCCCCCCCACACACACACACACACACACACACTCACCCACACACTCAGACACACCCACTCACCTCCACACACACTCACCCCTCCCCCCCACACAGACACACACACACACACACACACACACACACACACACACACACACACACTAACGAGACAAACACTTAACACAGCCAATGACCTTGGGGAAAGTGGCATCACTTCCCAAGATGCTCTGCGTACCATCAACGTCCTTACAATGGCGCTGCTTTTCTCACAGCACTCAGTGGGGCATTTCCTTATGAGGAACTTCCTCCTCCCCATGGATGCAAACCAATGGGGATTGTATGTGCTCTATACTTTTAAATGCTAAACGTCAAGCAAAGAAGCAGCACGTACCATTCTTAAAGTCCTTAGTATGACTTGAACCGGTCCAAACCGGATGGGTGTTTTTTTGGGAGACACCATCTCCTTACTGGATGGCGATTAGCTTCCTTCGGGAGATCATCCGCCCTTTGCCAGGTGTTGTTTTTAGTCCTGGCAGGGTGTCACAGTCACTCTCCCTACTAGCAAAGTTAGTGTGGGTGTCGGTTTAGTCACCGAGAAACCGAGATTGCGGCAGGTAGACCGCCGTTCAAACACTTGCATGTCTATTGGGTTACATGTTACCTGTGGCAGTCCCGAAAGACTGACCTGACACGAAAACTATCTGCTTCTATCATATCCTCACATAATCTTGTCTTCTCTAATGTAAACAGCCCTGCCTTCTCTAATCTTTCCTTGTACCTGTGTACCGTTGTTTAGTGGTGAGGACACATAGTGAGGGAGAGGTTGAGGTATTTGAAATTTGGCTGAAAGCTTCTGAAACCTGAGCTTGTGTGCGAATTACTTTGCAGGTCCAAATTGGATTGAAAGTGAGAACCCAGCTGGCTCATTAATGACCTTAGGGGAAGGGGTAATATGTTTGTCCCACTTGGTGTGATCTAAGATACATACAATGCCAGCCCACACTCCGAATAGGGTAATGTTATGTCGGGTGGGGTAGTGATATATATAGAGCCAGATAGATCTGTGTAGGTAGGTATTCGTCTGTCGCGGCAAGGAATCTGACTTGTAATAAGTTTCATGTGTAGGCGTTTTGTCGGGTAAGATGTATACTTGTGAGCATACCAGGATGTTCGTGTGATAAATAGAGTTAGGGATTAAAGAGTAGCTCCCCTGTGTGTCTCACCTGGTCAGTGAAACCTTCGTCCCTTTTGGCACCGCAACCACTTAGAAACTTAGTTAGGATCTTTATTGCAACACTAAATAACGCCCTTCTCTGACATGACTGTGAAAGACGAACAGGCAAGGAAACCAAGCCAAGACACCGCCGATGGGTGCCGCCGCCAGTTACACCTCCGACAGGCCTATCCGCCTCGAGTGCCACGCGCTATGACAACGGAACAGGGGACGAGAGTTGGGGTGGCGCGGTAGGCGTGAACCTCCAGCCGGCGAGTCAGTGGAGGGCACTGGTTGGGTAGCGCACCAAGGCTGACGTGACGTCACCAGCAAGGTTGTTTAAGAGAGCGCCGAACGCGAGAGAGGGAAAGGGAAAAGAGAAAGAGAAAGAGAAAGAGAAAGAGAAAGAGAAAGAGAAAGAGAAAGAGAGAGAGAGAGAGAGAGAGAGAGAGAGAGAGAGAGAGAGAGAGAGAGAGAGAGAGAGAGAGAGAGAGAGAGAGAGAGAGAGAGAGAGAGAAAGAGAGAGAGAGAAAGAAAAAGAGAGAGAGAGAAAGAGAGAGAGAGAAAGAAAAAGAGAGAGAGAGAAAGAAAAAGAAAGAAAGAAAAAGAAAGAAAGAATTGAAGTGAATTTGCAACACCATTTATTTCACAAAAACACACCAGGTCAAGTTACATTTTTACAGGAGAGAAAAAAAATAGAAAAAAACAACAGGTCTTAATGTTATTATTAAAATGAAAAGTCCAAATTCGATTCATTCACAACACATAATGCTTCATTAATACACCATTTGCACTCAAAGAGTTTGACATTTTCATTCGCCACATAATAATCAAACTCTAACCTTATTCTTGCAGACACCAGCCCTTTAAACATAGGAACAACATCAAACCCATGCCCATTATCAATTTTAATTTTCCTTGATTTATATATTGAATATTTCGCAATAGCAGCTAAGAAGTTTAGGAGAACACCAGAGTCCTTGCAGGAGGGTCTGAAAGGTACACCAAAAATAAAAGAATGTGAAGTAAAAGGAAAAGACAACTGATCAAAAAGGTGTGTGAGAATCGAGAAAAGAGGTATTAGTCTTTCGCATTTCACATAGGCATGAAAGAGATCCTCCTTCTGTTCACAGAAGGGGCATGCTACTGGCACTGAGCTGTCAAGGTGATGAACAAAGGTGTTCGTAGGGAGAGCCCAATGTGCTAGTCTCCACTGGATATCTGTGAGGAACCCGTAAATAGGTAGTTTGTACATATTAGGCCACAGTGGCGTGGCAGGAGACCCTGGCCCTAACCTTTCTGACCACAAGGCCACTCGCGCCACTCCAGAGAAGGGTGATGCTTGGTTTTCTCGAAGGAGCTTGTGAATACCCACCTTTGTTACCAAATGAAAATGAGATACAAGTTCACCATTCGACTGGAGAGCTGGGAGCACCTTAATTTCAGGGAAAGACAGCCGAAAATCCTCGACATTGTTTTTACCTTCCCAGCCAATATTTAACTCCTTAAACTTCCTCTTGACGATGCGTATAATTTGGCTGAAAATACGCACAGATCTTAAACCAAGAATGGTCGCCACCCTGCCAGCAGACATCCATTTTGTCCCAGATGTATCCCTCAGGTCACAAACTTTGCCAATTCCTCCTTGAGTAAATTTCCTAATCAAAGTCGGACTATGAGGAATGCACGGAAAAAACCCGTTATAGAAAATAGGCTCTTGGATAAACATCCGGCAATTATAAGCCTCAAGGCAACGATGAACCCCAAAACCTTTCCAAACTCTCAGCAAACCCTGATAAAAAGTTGGGATTGAAACTAAGCTGACACGGTCAAGGTTCACCAGGAACAAGTGCCTATCATAACACAGGCCTCCCGCTTGTTGCAACAAGAAAAACGCAAATGAGCGCCAGGGCAGCTCTTCAGCATACAACAGACGTTGCACAGACTGCAGGCGAAAAGCCATAAGCCGGGTGGACACATCCACAATTCCATGTCCACCCTCCTTCCGAGGATGGTACAGTATTTGCGGCCGAAGCCAGTGGTATCCATTCCAAAAGAAATTAACCAAGACCCGCTGGATGGCTGGTATCAACTCCTTGGGTGGCTGCAAGGCAATTATTTTATGCCACAACCTTGCTGCTATCAAGTTATTTATAACAAGAGTGCGGCCTTTATAAGAAAGAGATCGCAGCAGTCCTTCCCATCGTTTCAACCGGTGTGTAATTTGTTCAATCATTCCTTCCCAGTTCTTCATTTCTACTTCCTGGTTGCCGAGATAGACACCAAGATATTTGACCCCATCTGTTTTCCACTCTAAATTATGTGGGAGTGACGGTGGCAGTGTTAAAGAAAGGTTATCTGAACCGCACCATAAGGCTACACTCTTGCCCCAATTTACTTTGGCGGAAGAGGCCGCAGAGTAGTCTTCAAAGCAACGCTGCACCGCAGCAACACTACTTGGGCCCTTAATCAGAACACATACATCATCAGCATAAGCTGTGACCACAAATCTTGAACCTAAAACGGCTCCCACATCCTGAGTTATTCGCTGCCTGATGGATGCTAAGAGTGGTTCAAGGGCAATTATATACAGAAGTCCAGAAAGGGGACAACCTTGACGGATACCCCGTCAGAAAGGGAAAGGGGGACATAAACTGTTGTTTACTTTCATCATGCAGAAGGTGTTGGTGTATAACAGCTTCACATAGGAAATGAAAGTTTCGCCAAAACCCATCCGCTCCAGAACATAAAACAAATATGTATGATCAACACGATCAAAAGCCTTTGTTTGGTCAAGAAACAACAACTCAAAACTGGCACGCAAGTGCTTATTACAAGAAATAATATCCCTTATCAAAAAAATATTGTCATAAATTGACCTTCCTGGTACACAGTAGGTCTGGTCAGGGTGCACAACAGAGCTGATCACAGTTCCCAAACGGTTTGCTTAAACCTTCGACAAAAGCTTGTAATCCGCACACAGCAATGAGACAGGCCGCCAGTTCTCGACTAGTTGAGTGTCCCCAGCCTTTGGCAACAGGCACATGACTGCTCTTCTGCAGGACAGGGGAAGCTCTCCAACATGAAGGCATTCATCAAATACCTCAAGCAGGTCAGGTCCCACAAGTTTCCAAAAAGTCTTATAGAACTCTCTGGGCAAACCATCAATCCCAGAGGCTTTACCATCCTTCAAGCTCCGCATAGCAGTTTCAAGTTCAGCAGCCGAAACTGACATGTTCAATGTGCGTTGCTGGTCCTCCTCAAGTCTTGGAAGCCCAGCAGCCAGCTCCTGCAAGGTCTCATTACTTATGCTCTGGGGGGAGTACAAGTTTGTATAAAAACCCTTCAAAACAGACTTAATCTCCTGTTGGTAGGTCACTATTGACCCATTAGCAGCACGTAGCCCGTGAATCTGTTGTGATTTTTTGACAGAGTTCTCCAAACCAAACAAGGCCTTATTTGGCATATCCAACGTTAAATAACTCATTCTCATGCGTACCAGGGTGCCCATTGCTCGCTGCCGTACCAGTTCAGTCAACATTGCCTTTTTAGTCCATAGCAGCCGGTCACCTGTAGTGTCTTTCCCAGCCGTATTAATGTTTTCCTCCAGGGCTGCAATTTCAGCCTTTAATGAATCAATCGAGAGATTTTGCAATTTAGTGGCATAAAGACTATATTGTTGACAGAACGATTTGACCTGACCCTTTGCGAGGTCCCACCACAGTCGAAGGTTAGCATGCTCAAATTTGGAGGACCGAATTTATTCCCACACGGCTCGAAAAGCCTCTTTGAATCTCATATCATTCAGCAGGTGGGTATTAAGTGACCAATACGCACTACCACCTGAGGCCAGAGGCAAAATAAAACCCATTGAAACCAGGTAATGGTCTGTGAAACCAGTTGGGAGTATCTGGGTTGTGGCCATCACATTTAGCATTGGCTTATTCACGTAGAATCTGTCTAGCCTTGCCATTGATATCCTCCCATCATGGCAGCTGCACCACGTATAGCACCGTGAAGTTGGGTGTTGCAACCTCCAAACATCTTTCAAATGCTGATTTTTGATGATGTTCTCCCAAATCCTCGTAGAAGCCGGATGGGGTTCATGACCGGTCCTGTCTACGGAAGGATTGATAGTGCAATTGAAATCACCAGCAACATAGATGAAAGCGGTTGTATCCAGTCCTTTTACAAAGCCATGCAGAGTGGAAAAGAACACTCTTCTTTCCATGGGCTCACTCGGTGCATATACGTTCACAATGATGATCCTTTGCGTGTTGCAATAGAATTCCACCGCAATCAGATGTCCCTTATATATATTTCCTTAAAGACAATCTTCCGAGCAGGGATTCTATCACTCAAGGCGATGGCAACACCAGCTTTGGGTGTGGTAAAACCACTCAGCCACCACTGCCCTCGATAAAGTTTTCCCCATTCAGCAACCAGGGTGTTCGTAGCATGAGTCCTGTATCAGGATGATGTCGGCTTTCACCCTCTCCATCGCCTGAATTGTCTGAATTTTTCGTAAGGGGGTACAACCCCCATTGATATTCAGGGATGCGATACATATCTCTCGCAATGCCATTTACAAAGGTAACTCACCCTCCGCCTGCAATTCCTTATTCGCCTTTGTGACCGCTTTCCGAAGACGCTGAAATTGGGCCTCCGAGATTTCCATTGGGTCATTTCTTTGCAGGAGGGGTCTTGCAGCCCTGATGAAAGTTTTCACATCGGGAAAATGGTCTTTGATCACAACATAGCGTTGCCTAAATGTCTCGTTTAGGAAACTGATGACGTTTTCCTTTGTTGCTTCCATCTGTTCTTCTCCATGATGATCATTCACAGACACAAGGCTTTGAGCTTCCTCATCCAGCTCCCTAACCACATCAACGTTGAAACTCCTTTGTTGTGTGTCAGGAGCTGGCACACCTTCTGTGTCATCACCACTGCAGTCTTCTTGTTGCATCACCAGGGGAACATCTGTGCCACCACTGCTGCCTATTATAGGTCTGCTTGGACCATCATCCTTGGTCATTTCAACCGGATGTGAGCAACAACCGTCGTCACTCAGGACCTGGGACTGCTCGTTGTCACAAGGGACAATGGTCCCATCATCACAACCAATACTGGTGCATTGATTTTCTTCAACAAGAGCAAGGGGTGAAGTCCTACTCTCCTCTGTTTCGTCACCACCCTGCCTAGCTTGCCGAGAATCATCAGGATAGTCTGAGATACTGTTTGTTTGTACGAGTATCACTTTGCTCCCTTTGTCTTCCACCTCGGCGCTCAAAGAGGTACGTTTTAGGTTCCTCTTAGCCTCGGTGCCTTTCATCAATCCCTCCTCAAAAACCATATTATCTTGAGGTTGCAGCCTCTTGTCCACATCGACTGGGTGCTCCCCTGCTGCACTAACCTCAGCAACACCGCCACCACTTTCCACACCCTGGTCTTCTGGTGTGGATCTCTGTACCCCCACCAGGCTCATGAACGGGGGGCACTGCATCAGTCACAGGGGGGGGGGGGGCAGCTGCTGTCGCGTACGTCTTCTTGGTGTCTGGGCAATACTGCTAAGTGTGTCCGTGTGCTCCACATCCCGAGCACATCAAGGTCTCGGTGGCCATGAAAATCCTATATTCATGCTCGCCTACTTTAAAGGTGTGGGAGGTGTTCAACTGCTTCGCTGCGTCTTTTAAAACAACAAAACAAAAACGTCTAAACGATTGTACGTGCTTCAACCTGCCATTTCTCGTACGTAGAGGAACCCTAATGATTCGAGAGACGACAGCACCAAACTCACCTAGCTTGTGTAGGATTTCCTCGTTACCTAGAAAAGGCGGAACATTGCTCAAAATGACTTTAACTGCCGGCGTGTCCATCGACGACACCGGAACAAACAGATCGTTTCCCAAGGTCATACCATTCTGCACAACAATATCGGCCAGACTTATTTGCGAAACAAATACCACAATTTTGTGATTCACACGGGACGCGGCACGAATATTACTCACGTCGATCAAATCCCCAATCGCGAGCAAAATATCATCCATTTCAACTCCCTCCGGCGGGACAAGGCACAGCCCGTGCTTACGCGATAAACCCTCATCGGTAACACGATCGGCAGACCTTTGACTACTCCTATTGGCCATATCGTCAAAGGAGAAACGAAGTGAAAGCAAATAGATTTGTATAATCCTAAAAAAAAGAAATAGAAAAGAAATATATATATATATTAAATAACTAAAAACGAAAGCACGGTTTAAACCACGTTAGGAAAAAACGTGGTTTAAACAAACCCTCACCGTGCTGGTTCTCCCTCTGTCTCGAAAGAGGGAAAAAAGAGAGACAGGTGGTAACGAAGCAGGAAGGGAGGAAAAAGGTCAACAGACACGACAAAAGTACAAAAGGAAAAAAAACAAAGGAAAGGGAAAGGTAAAAATGGAGGTGGGGAGAGGACGAAAACAACACGAGCCAGGAGCTACAAACATGAGCACACGCCATCTTGCCACGCCCAACAACAAATGGCCAGCAGGGGGCGAGAGAGAGAGAGACAGAGACAGACAGTCTTGCGCCATTTTGCGTTGGTCTCGAGAGTCTCTGGCAGTTCGTGCGTTCTTGCAGCCCTTGCGTCCCTTGCGGTTGGTGCTCTTGTTTGCGCAGCTAGCCTGTTTTGGACATCCGGCGCTTCGTCTTGGGCAGCCTGAGTTGAGTTGAGATATAGCCCAAGTGGAGTTCGCTTGCTGGCACGTTTGCTTCGGGAGAGCTGACTGGGACGTGGCAGGCCGATCGTGTGGGAAGACCGACCTCGCTTGGAGCCGCTGGCCTGCGTTGGACGCGTGGTGCTTGGTGCACGGACCTCGTGGTGCTCGGTGCTGTGGTGCTGGAGTGTGGGACCTCATGGGTGCATCGGGGCCGAATGAAGCCGCGTGTGGGCAGCGGAGACAAGACGACAAGAACCAGATAAGCCCGAGCTCCGCGTTTACACTTTACATGACGAGACATTTTCTTTCGTATTCATATTCCCTCGTCTTGTTTCTGAAGTCGGTGTGTGGGTTCCCAAATTAGTTACTTTTATTTCATTGCCGTCGCGTTTCATTGTTTCGGGGTCCGTGAATAAATCTATATTTTTGTACATTCTGATTTGTGTTTTGTCAACCTCATTAATCCTCTTACAGGAACGGGGCTACGTCTGTGCACTGAAGGTAAGCTTTTGCCGCAGCCTTCCATTTTCCTTCTTCCTCCCGCGTTAGATAGCAAAATCCGTGTTTGGTTATCGCCTCCAATAAATCCGTTTCGGTCCATCCGCGACTTTCTGGTGTTAACCGGGAGTTGCGCGATAGTAACTTGGGATGAACACTAAAATGCTGTGTGTGAAAAGACATATAACGCTTATCAAAAACCCCATAACCAATTTTAAATAAATAAATACATCTTACTATAATTCACCAAATGTCTGTCCATCCGTCTGTTCCCAGGTACCGCAAAAACGGCTGAACTGATCGCAACGATATTTTGGGTTGGTAATCCTGGGATCCACTGGAGTAAAATAGGGTATATTGTTTTTACAATTTTTTTTACAATTTTTCCAAACACAATGGAATACAGTGATGTGGCTTTTATTGAAATTCTACAAATACTGTTAGGATTTTGATGATTTGCGTGAGATGATTTAACGGATGTTTACATAAATCCTTTAAAATAAAAAAGGCTTCAATTTCTGATATTTTGCCTTTTCATTTTGGCCTCCCAATTGAAGCCCCGCCCATAGGGGCGGGTACCGTTGCTAGTAATATAAAAACTAAATCTGTCAACCGTGCAATAATTCTGGTTTCCCTGCACTGATTCATCTCTAATATTGTTACAGATTTTCTGTAATATGGTGAAAAGAAAGTTGAGTTATGGCCTACCTAGGCTTGTCTAAAATCCTAGAAGGACTTCTATTAATCTACCTCATAAATATTACATTTATGCATCCTAATATTATATTTGCCTCATTTATTTCTGCCTGAAACTGTGCTGACTGCTTTAGTGCTTGGTCTATAAATATTGATAATCCCTTGTCCTGCGTCTCAAGCTGCACAATCTCCCAGATGATGAAAATAAGTTCTCTCTCTCTCTCTCTCTCTCTGTCTCTCTGTCTCTGTCTCTGTCTCTGTCTCTCTCTGTCTCTCTGTCTCTCTCTCCTTTGAATTCCTTCGGCAATTTTCAGGCCCATTTCCTCAAAACTTCCCAACATTCCTGCACAGCTCTTCCTCCCGGATATTTACTTTGCCACCAAGGTTCATGTCATCTGAATGTTTTGATAAAGTAATCCATACTCTTTCATCAATGTATTTATTTGTATTACAGATAGCAATGGACATAAACCTCGTGAGGCATCTCTTGTTGCACGCGTTTCTCTCTTTCCTTCTAACATATCTGTCCATTCACCAGGTGCTCTTACCTTTTTCCCATTATTGAGCCAGCTTTATATCAAATTATCTCTCCTGCCTTCTATCCACTCGCTCTACCACAGCTGGCGCAGCTCGATGGGATTGACCTTGGCCTTGGGTTAGCATCATTCACGGTTGGTCAGACACACATTGTCAACGTTGGTTCAATGTTGGATTTTAGATGGAAAGAAACGGAAGGCATTTCCGATAATGACGGCGTTTGGCCAACATTTGTTGTTAGTCTGCGAACCATTAATTAGTCTACGATGTGGTGATGGACCATCGTTCAACCAGTGATTAAATCGACATTGGCCTCACAGATGAGCACTGTTGGCCTAAGGTTTGTCCAATGGAGCTGTTGCAGAAGGGAACTTTAGCTAAAAACTTCTGATGTGGGAACTTATCAAACAATGCAAATCTAGATAAACCTGTGTTATTCCAACCTACATGGCATTGTGATCAGAGTCCGTTCTGAATCTGGGAGGTTCGGGGTTGGATTCTGCCCCTGGCCTAGTCATACTAGAACCACCTTTAGATGCCATTTTTCCCCACAGAGCAGGGGTTGGCCTTTTTCGGGCACCTTGGTCCCCTTAATGAAGCAATGTTTTATGGCCGGATGCTCTTCATGCCGCCAACCCTGTTAGTCACCTCTTGTGACACACGGGGAATTACTAGTGAACTGGTACTCAATTTGCCGACCTCGGAAGGATGACAGGCTGAGTCAACCCCTCTGGCATTAATTCAGCGATCGACCAGGATTCGAACCCAGGATCCTAGGATCCCAAGCCGGCACCCTAACCGCTAAGCCAACACCAGGCTTGCCTAGTCATACTAGAAACTTTTAAAATGGAATGTCCTGCTTTCTCGCTTGACACTCATCATTCCAATAGAGCATAGACAAACCACATGGGTTGGCATCCCTTGGGATGGAAATTTCTTCCTGAAAGTGACCATGTGACTGCGGAGACAAAAGCGCTGTCACTAGATAGTGCCGCTGGCACCCATTGTGTTCTGGGAAGTAACCTCCCCCAAGGTCAACGTCCGTGTTTGACTGATGTCAAGTCTTGTGTTGTCTGTTGTCTCCGTCGGCATGTGCGTGCGGTTTGTGTGTGGCTGCTCTTCCATGAGGCTTAGATACTGTAGAAAAAAACCAACTCTGCCATGGTACCATGAGACAAGCTGCTACTTATCAAATTTTTTTTTTTTAACTCCATCAAATTTGTTAAACATTATCAACCTTTCACACACCCAGTATTGCACACTCTTAATGATTCCCTGCTGTCTCCTTAAATCCTTTTTAAAACACCATTTTTATATTTGATATCTTTCACTAGGCTGCCTCTCACGATCCAATACTTCTCTCATCTTAATTGTGCACTGTGCAGTTAAACCTCAGATAGCTTGCAGTTAGGAGGAGTGTTCACATGATTCTTAGAAAGAGATACACACAGTAGTCCAAGAAACACCATTTCATTTATTTTTCAAAACAGTGTGTAAGTATACACAACCAGAAGAAAAATATTTTCGCACTAACTACATCAAATGAATAATTTCAAGTGTGTTGTGCCTTTATTTTGCGTTTGTTACTCTTTCGTGTCTGAACCATGGCACCTAGAGACCCCAGATTTTGTGTGTAGGACTTCATAATCTGTGCAAGGTTTTAAGCTACCACACTTTGGCCTTGATGACCGTTTTGAGGCCACAAAAGGCGGCTATAAAATGTATATTGGGATGTGGGGTCAGGTAGTACTGCCGCCAGCCCGCAGGCAAACATATAACCACCATAAGGCCAATAACTCCATAGCTTTTCAATGTCCAACATGTCCCGAAACATCTGCCAGGAAAAGGCCGAGCAGCGCCCACACTCCCCCAGGGAAGTGTCAGGGACGCACTCCCCTCCTCCACCGGTATCTGTGTTTCTCGTACTATTTGATGTCTCTCGTTCGGAGAACTTTTTGAACACCTCTCATGTTATGCATTACTAGCAACGGTACCCGCCCTATGGGCGGGGCTTTAATTGGGAGGCCCAAATGAAAAGGCTAAATATCAGAAATTGAAGGCTTTTTTTGTTTTAAACGATTTATATAAACATCCGTTAAATCTCGATCGGTGCGGCCATTTGTGCGGCACCCGGGAAAATAACGTCATGCGGGAGCAAAAATCAGCAGGATGTGGCAGTGTGGGAGTCCACGTTTCTGATCCTTCTTCATGCCGAAGTAGCCCACCACTTCCCCAAGCATTCCACTCTTCAGATCCGCCATGAGAGATTTAAGCTTGATACTGAAGACATGTGCAGTTAGTCCTCCCGATGTCGTATGTATTCCCGATACGTGTTTCCTTCATTGTAAAAACTTCCAAATCAACAGTTAATAGGATTTTGAGCCGATAGCTGTTACGGCCTTGGCAAGATCGATGGAGACAGCGATCTATTAGCATATTCACCGCCCAAATAGCCATGTGGAATTCTCTCATGTAGAGATTAAACTCACGTCATTTGAACTTTGGCCAAGGTCATTATTTACTTTTAATGATGTTTATATATGAATGATGTTTAATGATGTTTATATTGGTTTTGGGTCATCCTTTCCGCATATCTCGTGGGATTGTGAGTTGGAGAGACGGCCGTGATGACGGGGAGGGGGTTGGAATGCTCTCAAGCAGGGATTCAACCCATGTCCTTATAAAAGGTCTTTGTCCGAGGTCACCAAGTCCGATCAGTGCAGCCATTTGTGTGGCACCCGGGAAAACAACATCATCACAATGAAAACATCGTCACAATGAACGTTATGCGGGAGTCCAAACATGAGAATACTGGAGACCAAAGCTGAAATTGGGAAAACGAAATAGCCTATTTTACTCCTGGAGATCCCCCAGGATTACCCACCCAAAATATCGTTGCGATCGGTTCAGCAGTTTTTACGGTACATTCGAATGGACAGACAGACAGACAGACAGACGGACGGACATTTGGTGAATTATAGTAAGATGAAAGAGACACAAAATACCCTCATGATGTGCAAAAGCAAGTCTAGCCCATCAGAACACTAACTCCCCTGAGGGTGTAATTCTGGCTAATGGTTTTCTATAGGTAGTTCAAATCACATTTGTTCGTAATAAATGTTAAAGGTTCAGCACATGCTTACATTAATGACTGCATAATTTGTGACAGCTCATTGTTCTTATTAAAGGTTATGTTTTGTGTATATTCATGTATAATTGGGAAACAAATGAAATAAAATGATAACCTTCATAATGCTTCATGAAGTTTTATCCATAAAACCAGCAGGATGCATTTTTTTTTTTTTTTACAATTCATTACACCATAGATATAATAATCATTCATATGATATAATAATCAGTCATGCAGTGGAGCACAGAGAATCATATTTTAGCTCCACTTGTACAATTTGCTTTAACAAACGAAAACAGTCCGAGTGAAGATGTTCCTTTAGTGTAGCAGCATAGCAAACCTGTTGTGCATTTTGTGATACAAGCACCAAATTTGGCACAAATGTACATTAATATGTTGCGAACATTTTCAGATATTGGGCCACTTGAAATTCCGTAATTTTTTTTTTCAAATTTTTTCAAATTTCGTAATTTAACATTTTTCGGGTGACACCGTCACAATTTCGGTCTTCGAGGCCGGCCGATATAGTGGGGCGGCTTAGCCCAAATATTCAAAAGAATTGTGCATTTTGTGATACAAGCACCAAATTTGGCACAAATGTACATTAATATGTTGCGAACATTGTGTGGTCAGCAATGAAGACGAGAGTCTGAATTACATGTATGCAAAAGACCTTGTGAACCAGTGAAGCAAATACACGGGTAAGCATGAATTAAATCTAGGGCATGATATAATTTCCATGATGTTTACCTCTACACTCAATGGTGGAAGGAGGTAATGTTTTGATCCCAGCTTGTCTGTATGTCTGTTTGTCTGTTAGTCCACAAAATTCCAGACAAAGCTTGTAGTAGTGGTAGTTGTAGTGGTAGTGGTGATAACAGAAATTGTTATATAGAACTGAACTTATATTATTATTATATGCAGAAAATAACTTCATTTCTATATGCCCTGCAGTGGACAGGTTAATTGGTTTATGCACTGAAGGGGTCACCATGGTGTGCACTGCTGTGTTCTGCCTCACTGAGTTGTTCAGGTATGATGTACTCAGCACAAGCTTCCGGTCGGCCCGGAGGTGGGGGTGCGGGGCCTGTCACGGAACGTCAAAACAAACGGCCTGCCGGGGCCGCCCAAAAGTCGGGCGTGAGGGGCGCGTCCACTAATGGAACGCCTCTCGCTTCCCAGATCGAGGGCCACGTGGTCAGGAGAACCTCGTCCCTTCCGGTCACACTTTGCCTATCGGCCGGCCTCGAAGACCGAAATTGTGACGGTGTCACCCGAAAAATTTGAAATTACGAAATTTGAAAAAATTTGAAAAAAAAAATTACGGAATTTCAAGTGGCCCAATATCTGAAAATGTTCGCAACATATTAATGTACATTTGTGCCAAATTTGGTGCTTGTTTCACAAAATGCACAATTCTTTTGAATATTTGGGCTAAGCTGCCCCACTACTTTGCATTGAGAGACTGATATGTACAGCGTCCAAAATCTGAAGGCCTTCACGAAGACAGGGCTGAGAGAGAGAGAGAGAGAGAGAGAGAGAGGGAGGGAGGGAGGGAGGGAGGGAGGGAGGGAGGGGGGGGAGGGAGAGGGGGAGGGAGAGAGGGGAGAGAGAGAAAAAAAAAAAAAAAAGAGAAAAAAAGAAGAAGAAGAAGAAGAAAGAAATAAGATCATCCATGGGGACCGATCGGCACTCTGACCATGACCGCACCACTCTGATGAATCCGGGCAACAGGGACGAATCAGGAAAGATGTATCCCCCAATTTATGTTGTGGAGTACAACCACCACAAAGAGGCGTCCCTTGTAGTTGTTGAGTGCTGGTGTACAGTACTTTGAATGTGGTACTGGTTTAATTGTTATACAAACAAAACTGAGGCCTGGATTGTAATCCATAAAGTCTGAAGTTTTATAACCTAGTCCTGGTATGGTCTACTCGAACCACACACACCAAAAAAGATTCCGATAAGGTGACTCGCTTCGGAATGATATAGCATATCGATCCTGCAACTGATTGATGATGAAACGGTTTCATGCCAAAAAGGCTCACACGTGAGTTGTGTTAAAAGGTTTCTATTAGCATAGTTCTGTTCAATAATAGTAGAAAGTGCCGATGCAAATCAATAGTTATGACATTTCGATGATATCAAGTCTGTTTCTGTATCTCCCTGACATAAATCCTACCTTTTGCTTCAGAGTACGTAGCCCTCGCCATGTCGGCCTAAATACATCTTGTACAATCCCACATTCCTGCAAACTAGGCTGGCAGCCACTCTCTCGATTAATAATACATTGCTGTATCTTGATGAGTTGGAGTGGAAGACCTTTTGACTTCTGACAAATGGCAAATTGTTTGGTTAAACTTGCGTGTTTATTACTTAGGCAGTTAAGACCGAAAAATAGGGCGTATCGTTCATTTTTTCAGGAAAGCACCAAATTTGGCACAGATATAGTATGGACCTATACAATTGTTTTCCTGAGGGGCACCCAAAAATTCAGAACCCCTGGTGGCCGCCATATTGAATTTCAACATGACCACCCTCTGTGACCTATTTCCCTCAATAACTTCGATACTATGAGCGATAACACCACAGTTCCAGTGTCTTACCAGAATGTTTTCATGGTCTCTGAATCCGATGGGATCAATTGCATAAAGATTGGCATCCATCATCTTTAATTTCAAGATGGCCGCCATGGTGTTTCCATTTTCCTTGAATCTCTCATAGTATTTTAGGTAAAATTTCAATTCCAAGTGATACACATTGTTTTATTGGTCTCTGATAACAATGGAATGGTAATAATTAATCAAAGTTACACACAGTTGCAGTTTTAACTTAAAATATTGTGGGCACTTGAAAGGTGGAGGCTCTCGCACAGACGCGAAGTACTACAAGCACTGTCCATCGCAGTCACACAGTGATGTGCAGGGCAGATTTGCCCTGGAGCATTTACAGTTGCCTTTACAGGCCGACTTACAATGGCAGCTTGTAAGCTCTGAACATGCCTCCTGTATCAGTGGTATTGTGGTCCAAATTGGTGTCCAAGAAGTCCCTGTTTTCATCCAGCCCCAATAAGCTGGTGATGGAAGTTCTGGGTAGGGCACAAGTGCCTGACTCCATACGTGTCCAGCCTGAAAACATGCACGTTTTTGGTGTTGTTCGAAGGCGTCTGCTGTTGGGGGAATGTGATCAATTGTTCTTGCCTTCTTCGTGAACAAGTGTTGGCGCATGTCATTCACTGTCTTTATCTCGGTAGTCCGGTCATAGAGGATGGTAACATATCTTTCTATGCTCTGTAGTTCCATAGTAACAGCGTCCACAGATGGCCTATAAGCGAGAGCATGAAAGGTCTGCGTGATGCTGGGGTATGCCTCCCAAGCCTTCCAGGCTGTCTTTTTCCCAATTTTGGCAAAAAATGACACTGTGTCGCAGCCAGTGAAGGCATGAAATAATGGCAAAGACTCGGACTTCCTGTGGCCAAGGTCGGTGGCAATTTTATGGATGGCAAGGTAGCGGTAGCTTTTACCAGTGCCAATGGCAATCCAGAGTTCCTCCACACCGTGTGACTGGTAGGTAAAGTAGTGTGCTATTGCCAAGACCACAATATCAGAATCTACAGTTGGAATCAATACCCGTTTTCTCCCCTTTTTCACGGCATCCAGGACATTTTTTTGGATTTTTTGAATTTTCTGAAATTTTGGGCGCCCCTCACGAAAACAATTGTATAGGTCCATACTACATCTGTGCCAAATTTGGTGCTTTCCTGAAAAAATGAACGATGCTTCCTCTTAACTGCCTAACTATATTGAGGGAGAGATGAAAGAACAAGTAATTGAAAATGGGAGGTATCTTCAGGTATGGTTGTACCTGTAGTTATCCAGGTTACGTCTGGTATTGTGGGCTGCCTGGAGTAAGAGCCCACACAGCAAACCCACTCCAAAATAGGGATCAGTGTAAAAAGGTGGCAAGGGATACCTGAGAAGACGAGGTGGCAAGGGATACCTCTGGTTAGATAATTTTTGGCAGTAATTTGTTCACAGTCCCACAGATGTGCACAAAGTGCACTGTCCCTCAGATGAATGTTTAACTGGGTTCTCCATCCGCTAGCATTAGTTGGTGGATGTTAAAGATCCCATTGCAGTTTGTGGAGAATAATTACTGCCTAAAATATATGTTATGTATACATATATACATATATACAGTATGTTACATATATATATATATATATATATATATATATATATATATATATATATATATATATATATATATATATATATATATATATATATATATATATATATATATATATATATATATATAAATATATATATATATACACACAGTACATTCAGACCTCTTCACTTTTTTCACATTTTGTTATGTTGCAGCCTTATGCTGAAATCGTTTAAATTCATTTTTCCCCTCACCAATCTACACTCAATACCCCATAATGACAAAGAGAAAACAGGATTTTAGAAAGTTTTGCAAATTTATTAAAAAGAAAAAACTGAAATATCACATTGACATAAGTATTCAGACCCTTTGCGATGACACTTGAAATTAAGCTCAGGTGTCTCCCATTTCTCTTGATCATCTTTGAGATGTTTCTACACCTTGATTGCAGTCCACCTGTGGTAAATTCAATTGATTGGACATGATTTGGAAAGGCACACACTTGTCTATATAAGGTCTCACAGCTGACAATGCATATCAGAGCAAAAACCAAGCCATGAGGTCGAAGGAACTGCCTGCAGAGCTCAGAGACAGGATTGTGTAGAGGCACAGATCTGGGGAAGCCTACAAAAAAAATTCTGCTGCATTGAAGGTTTCCATGAGCACAGTGGCCTCCATAATTCTTAAATGGAAGAAGTTTGAATCAACCAGGACTCTTTCGAGAGTTGGCCGCCCGGCCAAACTGAGCAATCGGGGGAGAATGGCCTTGGTAAGAGAGGTGACCAAGAACCCGATGGTCACTCTGGCCGAGCTCCAGAGATCCTGTATGGAAATGGGAGAAACTTCGAGAAGGACAACCATCACTGCAACACTCCACCGATCTGGGCTTCATGGCAGAGTGGCCAGACGGAAGGCTCTCCTCAGTGAAAGACACATGAAAGCCCGCGCTTGGAGTTTGCAAAAAAGCACCTAAAGGACTCTCAGACTGTGAGAAACAAGATTCTGTGGTGTGATGAAACCAAGATTGAACTGTTTGGCCTCAATTCTAAGCGTCATGTCTGGAGGAAACCAGGCACTGCTCATCACCTGCCCAATACCATCCCAACGGTGAAGCGTGGTGGTGGCAGCATCATGCTGTGGGGGTGTTTTTCAGCAGCAGGGACTGGGGGACTGGTCAGGGTTGAGGGAACAATGAACGGAGCAATGTACAGAGATATCCTTAGTGAAAACCTGAAACAGAGCACTCAGGACCTCAGACTGGGCCGAAGGTTCACCTTCCAACAGGACAATGACCCGAAGCACACAGCCAAGACAACGCAGAAGTGGCTTAGGGACAACTCTGTGAAGGCCCTGAGTGGCCCATTCAGAGCCCTGACTTGAACCCAATCGAACATCTCTGGAGAGACCTGAAAATGGCTGTCCACAGACGGTCCCCATCCAACCTGACAGAGCTTGAGAGTATCTGTCGAGAAGAATGGCAGAAAATCCCCAAATCCAGGTGTGTAAAGCTTGTTGCGTCATACCCAAGAAAACTCGAGGCTGTAATCGCTGCCAGAGATGCTTCAACTAAGTACTGAGTTAAGGGTCTGAAAACTTATGTCAATGTGATATTTCAGTTTTTTCTTTTTAATATATTTGCAAAACTTTCTAAAATCCTGTTTTCTCTTTGTCATTATGGGGTATTGAGTGTAGATTGATGAGGGAAAAAATGAATTTTAACGATTTCAGCATAAGGCTGCAACAGAACAAAATGTGAAAAAAGTGAAGGGGTCCGAATACTTTCTGAATGTACTGTATATATATATATATTGTTACGGAAACGGGGACGGCGCTCCCCTGACCAAAGGGGGGGGGGGGGGGTTAATCCCCCTTGTATTTTGCACTGGCCGTCTCCGATCCTGAAGCTACTCCCCTGTGGGGTGTGATTGGCTGAGGGTGATTGGTCAAGGGATTCCCATACACCTTCGCCAATCCCTCCACAAGGCAGATGGGTAACTCCGCTCGAATCCCGGACAAGATGGAGTTTGCCGAGCGGTTTAGCAATCCGAAATCCGAGCCGTTAACAACACTAACCCGATTCTGAGCGGTTCTGCCAAATCGTGCCACGTATGTTCAATAGGGGACAGGACGAAAGCGATCGGATGAGAAAGAAGGAACCAAAGGTAAGAAGGAACAGGTATTTATTACTATTATTTACACCACCAAAGAAACCAAAGGAGAAGGAAAGAAGCGAAAGTAATGTACAGAAGAAGAAGAAGAAGAAGACAGTGCAATCCTTCGCTTATACAGTCTTACTTACTCCCAGGGACAGGACAACACAAACAGACTCACACGAATGGGGAATTGCAGGTTGGATTGGCTGGAGGGAGAAGAAGGTGGGACCACAGGGCTGGAGGGATGACGTTCGATCCCGTACAGGACGGCAGGGCTGGAGGCGAGCGGCCGCCGACTCTCCGCGCTCTGGTCCACACAGCAAGGTTTGCTTGAAGCAGCACGTCAGAGCTGCACGTGGCTGGGGGTTGTTTGAAGCAGAGTCCCTCCTCTCGCTCGTACCTCTCGCAAGCGCCTTCCTCCTCAGAACCCAACTTAGTCAATGCACCTCCCTCCACGTATCTCTCAGTGCGTGCTCCCTCACTCATCTGCATAAGCAGTCCCTCCGTGACCCTTTTATTGCCCTTCCCGAGATCAAGCCGCGGGCTAAGAGGGCACGCCTACCGGGTCGCTCTCCGCAGTGCCGATTGGTGGGCACGGGCTCTTCCCGGCTCCGCCCACGATGACGAGGGGCGGGCAATGCCCTTCTTCTCCGAGCTGACCACGCCGTAATGGAGGCGAATGCTGTTGGAAATGTAGGCAACGCTGCTGGCAATGTAGTTTCGTGGCTATTGAAAAGGGGATCTATCTTATTTGATTTGGTGCAACGTAAGATCGACTAGTGGGAACATAGCCTTAACTGAAACACAGACTAATGAAATAACTATTGAGAAGGTCCTATGGTGGCCTACGTGGTGTTCATGGACAAACTAAGGTGCACTCATTTCAATTAACAGCCAATTAAAGGTGAATGTACACAGGGGTTATTTATAAGGAATTTTAATACTAAATTTGATAAAGTGAAGGTTCTAAAAACTGCAACAATATATATATATATATATATATATATATATATATATATATATATATACATATATATATATGTGTGCACACATACAATTCAGTTACTGTCACTCCATATAGTGAGTGTATACCCACAGGGGAGTGTGTTACATGCACACACGGGGGAGTGGGTCGCACACAAACACACACACACACACACACACACACACACACACACACACACACACACACGTGTATATATATCCCCGAACCGGCGGCATCCCCGAACAGGGCCAGGAGGCGAATACTGGACGCCTGGCACACTGGCCAAACGAGGGCACCATTGACAGAGGAGACTGTGGCGTTACCACAGGCATACGGACCTATAATGCATAAATACACGAGGGAGACACCGATGCTGGGAGGAGGACAAGGACAAAGTGGGACATAACCGACACAGGCAACAAGGACAACAAAACACAATACACCGATCAAACACACACAAAAAATTTGCAACACAAGCCTATCACGGGTCTATGGTCACGAGGTCTTGCAACACAGCTTTGTGATTGGTTGATAGAATAGGCCCACCCCTCCCCCCAGGTGTATCTGGGAGGAGGTGAACAAGGGAACCTCACTTGATGAAGGCTAGTGGATTCTCAGCGCACGCTGGGTTGCTGGCCGAAACGTTGTTTTTTTTAAGACAAAGCTATAGGTTGGAGAACGGAAAAATGGATGTCGTGGATATAATTCCCAACCGCCGTTCATTACTTGATATATATATATATATAGTCACGTGAAAAAGTAAGTACACCCCATGCAAAGTTTTGACTTTTTCAACATATTTCAACATACAGCTATTTGATCTTCATTTCAACAATATTGATAGATAAAGGTGATATAATATAACAAATATCATGAAACATTTACATTTTGTAGTCCAATGCATCTATCTATAATTCCAGTAATCTCTGTGTGTATGTGTGTGTGTATGTGTGTGTGTCTGTGTGTCGTTTGTCTGTGACCGCTGTTTCTCGACAACCACGGGTCCGATATACTTGAAACTTGCCAGTTATATTGCTGGGGACCCGAGGATGTGCCTTTTCAAGGTTTCATATTAATCGGAGAAGTAGTTACCGAGCTATGGCGATTTATTTACCAAACTCCGCAAGCCGTTCGCTTTGGCTTTGCGAATGGACCAAACCATTTCATGTAAATAGAGGGGGGGGATTGTCACCGTACTCGCAAGCCGTTCGCTTTGGCTTTGCGAATGGACCAAACCATTTCATGTAAATAGAGGGGGGGGGATTGTCACCGTACTCGCAAGCCGTTCGCTTTGGCTTTGCGAATGAACCAAACCATTTCATGTAAATAGAGGGGGGGGATATAATTTTAGATATATATATAGTACGGGCATGCCCTAGTAATTTAAATTAACATAAATGCAAATTTTACATGTGGAAAAAGTAAGTACACCCCTACATTTATCACTACTTCAAAAATTTCTCCCAGTCGATGTCAGAGACTGGTAGACAGTTATAAGAAACGCCTACTTGAGATTCTTTCTGCTAAAG
>NC_136264.1:90384247-90449247 GCF_964187855.1 Myxine glutinosa | reverse complement strand
TCGGATTCATATCCAGGGACATGGCAGGCCACTCCATATGCTCTACACCACGGTCAGCAAGAAAGTGTTAGATCATGCGAGCACGATGAGGCCATGCATTGTCATCTTGGAAGACAAAGTTTCCTCGAAAGGCTACACGAGCAAATGGAAGCAATGTTTCTTCCAGAATGGCCCTGTACTTGAACAACCAGGTCAGTTTTGCCCCCTGCATGAAAAGCAGCCCAAACGGTCACCCCACCACCTCCAGCTTGGACTCTTGGCACTATACAATCTTCGTTGTAGGCTTCATGCACTTGTCTGCGCACTCGGACATGGCCATCTTGACGATAGACCAGAAATCAAGACTCGTCACTGAAGATCACGTGATTCCAGTGTCCTGGCTGCCATTGATGGTGCTCTCTGGCCCACTGCAATCGGTGCTGGCGGTGTTGTCTTGTCAGGCGTGGCTTTCTCAGGGGACGCCTGGCACGATAGCCTGCTTGAACCAGTCGTTGGTTGACTAGCCTTCTGGATACAGGCACATTTGTCAGTTGCTGCCACTCAGCCCTAAGCCGATTAGCTGACTTGGTACGGCCATTGCGGACTAACCGGTGCAGCTGGCGATCATCCCTCCTTGTGGTTCTGCGGGGACGTCCTGGCCTCGATATTGGAGGAGGGACACCCCTCTGAGCATTTCGTTTCGGGATCTTTGACACCTGACCTTGAGTGATGCCATACTGCCGAGCAATAGCACACTGTTTCATGCCGGAATTTCGTAAAGCCACCACTCCATGACAAACAGCATTGTCGAGTTGACGGTCCATCTCCAGAGGAAGCGGCAATCACTTTTGTAGACATGCAGCAGTTGTTTTCCACTAATACAGAATGCAACAACCCTTATATACCCGATTGTGAAGTCAATCGTCAAATGTACCTGTCCGTACATTTTGTCACGCCACCTGTGATATAATCCTGTCATTGACTTCTTGCTGCGACAGACAATCAGTGACATGGTTCTTTTAACAAAGAAATCACCGAAGCGTAAAAAAAACTCACCAGATTGATATTCTGAGTTCAGAAAGGAAACCCAAGTCAAGAAAAAAAAATATTCCATATTAAATGCCAAGTCTGTAGATATATTGTCACGTTCCCAGTGGTGAACACCTCTGGGGATGGATTAGCCGATCGAGCTTTACACTCCGAGGCATTAAATTCAACTATTGCGGAGTTATAATAATAATAATAATTCATTTATTTTGTATAGCGCTTTTCCAGAAGCCCAAAGGCGCTTTGACAGAGTGGAAAACATAATGCATAACAATACATGAAAACAACAATTGCAAAAAGACAAGAATCAAGAAAACAAACAGCAGCGATATACGGCATATATATAAGACAAGAATCAAAAAGACAAGACAAGAATCAATAGGGAAATATTTAAAGCAAAAGGAGGGAGAAGGAGAAGAGATAGTCAGGGGTTAAATGCTGTGGGTTGAATGTTGAATGCAGCGTTGAACAGGTGGGTCTTTAGTGATGTTTTGAATGTGGTGAGTGAGGAGGAGTCTCTGATGGTGTGAGGTAGTGAGTTCCAGAGGGTGGGAGCAGCGATGGAGAAGGCCCTGTCCCCCCAGGATCTGAATTTGGTCCGGATGGAGGGGGTCAGGAGGTTGGTACCAGCAGAGCGGAGGTTGCGGGTGGGAGTGTGTCTGGAGAGGAGGTCAGCCAGGTAGGATGGGGCCAGGTTATGGAGGGCTTTGTATGTCAAGAGGAGGATTTTGTACTGGATTCTCTGGGGGATGGGGAGCCAGTGAAGCTTGTAAAGGACGGGGGTGATGTGGTCACGGGTCCGGGAATGAGTGGGTAGACGGGCAGCGGAGTTCTGAATGTATTGGAGTTTATTGGTGATTTTTGAGGGTGAACCATAGAGGAGGCTATTGCAGTAGTCCAGACGGGAGGTGATGAAGGCGTGGATGAGGGTTTCTGCAGCCGTGGAGGAGAGGGATGAGCGGAGACGGGCAATGTTTTTCAGGTGAAAGAAGGCTGACTTTGTGATCTGTTTAGTGTATTTGTCGAAGGAAAGGGTTTGGTCAAAGATGACGCCAAGATTCCGGATGTGAGGGGAGGTGGATACTGGGATACCGTCGATGTTGAGGGCAAAGTTATGGGTGGATTTTGTGAGCGTTTTTGGGCCAATGATGATTATTTCAGATTTATCACAGTTAAGCTTGAGGAAGTTGATTTGAAGCCAGGATTTTATTTCAGTGATGCAGTTTGTCAGGATAGAGTGGGTGTCGGTGGAGACGGACTTGGTGGAGATGAAAAGCTGGATGTCATCGGCGAAGCAGTGGAATTGGAGACCATGACGGCGGATTAAGTGACCGAGCGGGGACAGGTAAAGGATGAAGAGGAGGGGGCCAAGAACTGAACCTTGGGGGACACCTTGGGGGAGGGGAGCAGTGGGGGATTTGCAGTTATTGATGGAGATGAACTGGCATCTGTCAGAGAGGTATGATTTAATCCAAGAGAGGGCAGTGCCGGTGACGTTAAAGGTGGATTCAAGTCGGGTGAGGAGGATAGTGTGATCGATGGTGTCAAAGGCAGCGCTGAGGTCGAGGAGGACGAGAATGTTGAGGTTGCCAGCGTCAGAGGAGAGGAGAAGGTCGTTGGTGATTTTGAGGAGAGCAGTTTCAGTACTGTGGTTGGAGCGGAATCCGGATTGGAATGTTTCATACAAGTTATTGGCAGAGAGATGATGTTTGAGTTGAGTGGCTACAGCGCGTTCCAAAACTTTTGACAGAAAGGGTAGGTTGGAGATGGGTCTGAAGTTGTTTAGGGTGTCAGGGTTTAGACCAGGTTTTTTTAGAATGGGGGTAACAGCAGCAATTTTGAGGGAAGGTGGGACGATGCCTGTAGACAGGGAGGAGTTTATTGTTGCAATGATAAGTGGAGAGAGAGCAGGGAGGGAGGCTTTGACAAAGCTGGAGGGGATGGGGTCAAGAGTGCAGGTGGCAGTTTTCATTCCTATGAGGAGTTCAGAGAGGTCAGTAGGAGAGATTGGGGAGAACCGAGACAGGGGATGGCAGGACAAGGGGGGGCAGGTGGTTGGAGGGGGAGCGGGTGCGGCGGTGGTCAAGCTGTTGTAGATGTTGTCAATTTTGCGTTGGAAGAAAGAGAGGAAGGAGATGCAGTTGTCTACTGTGAATGACTGGGTGGTGGTGTTCAGGGGGCGGAGGAGTTTGTTTATTGTCGAGATGTTAATATGCACGGGATGTTAATAAGTTAATATGCACGGGGGAATGAGGCAGCGAAGGGTAGTGAAGCTCTTACCTTCACGGACCCCACTGGACGTCTTCAAACCTGGATAATCAACTCAAACCCGACACGGAATTATAATGCAAAAATACTGGCTTTATTGAAAGAAATGCCGGTAACAAAATAATGCACGGTAAAATATAAAATCCTAAATGGAGCGCTCTCTCACTGACCCTTACACACACAAGGGGAAATATAAATGGAAAATAAATATGTGTGTATGTGTACTTAGCTCTGGTCCCCTTGATCATCCCGGATCGTCACAGGCCCCCACGTCCCTGCGCGGAAAAGCACACTGGTTGGCGCGAAGTCCGTGCACGGGAACCAGACCTGAGCATGCCGTTCGTTCTCTCCAGCCACGCTCGTCCCCGTTGTCCGCTTCTCACAGCACCGATGTCTCTCCAGTTCACTTGGCACGGCCCTCAGCCGTCACGAAGCTGCAGGCCAAGCGCACCAGAGCACGAGCCGTGACTATCCCTCCTCACGATCATCGAAACCCAAAGCCAGGGATATAACTTGCCGACTCCAATGTCCCTGGCACAAGAGGAGTAAATGTCCACGTCTGCTCACCACCAAAGCCAAGAGGTATATGTGACTGCTCCCTTTCAACGGCCCTCGCGCAAGAGGACAAAATGTCGGGACTGGTCGTAATGACTGTACCCACGTAAGAGCGATAATGAATGCCACTGCTCGTGATGAAATCCCCACGCAAGAGACACCGTGTATGTGACCATTCTTTATGAATCCTGAAGCAGAGAGAGCAATGATCGATTGTTCGCTATGGAGGCCGGTCCGGAGAGAGACAAAATGTCGGGGACACAATCTTTTGCTTTTCAGAGCTCTTAAGTCACCCGACGATGTCCGCGCGCGGTCCAATCAATGGCCACCACCACATCACTTTATCGCCACCTTTACCAATCGTTCTTCAGGGCATGGTCTCATCGCCACTTGCCGGCCTTTGTGATGGCTCGGCTGGCAGAACCCGCGGTAGTTTTCAATGTCCTGCTTCTGGTTGTTTTATTTAATGTTATTAATTATGGTGTCGATTGCTTGGCTTGGCTATGGTGTGTAGTGCGGTGTCAGGAACACAGGAAAAGATTACAGAGGCAATTACATACATGGGATTAATTGCCCTTAATCCCAAACTAATTAACATAAACCCACTCATCGTCATGGGGACAAAGATACACTCTTACACGACATCCGGTCTAAATGGATCCACTACTTATGGTACACGGGGGTTCTTCTTCTTCACGACAGTCAGAGCACATTACCTATATAATTATACCTGGACTAAGGAATTGCATTGCCCACCCTTCCCCCTCCCACAAACGTAACAATATATATATATATATATATATATATATATATAATATCATAAGCCTTCCTTATCTCTGTATATGTATCGCCACACTCGTTGCACTTCTCCAACTTTCGCCTTCTGACAATTCCCCCCCATGCAGTTGAAAACATGAGATGATCACTCTTTCTCAGCCTGTGCTCTCAAGCAGAATTGTCATGGACCAATTGCAAATGTTCGATTAACTTTGCAGTCCAACTGGTTTTCATCGGAAGAGATGTGAACACATGCTTCCCAATTAAAATGCAAATGAAGAATCACTGTAAATGCCGTAATTATCCAGCACTAAGATTTCCACCATTTTGGAGATATATGACTTGTGTTTCCACACGCACAGGTGCTTGAAACTTGTTAATGCTTGAAATGAATAACTGAAGGTAATACAGGACATCTTGTGGTTTTCTAAATGGCATTAGTATTTTTCAATGTACCATCTTCTTGTCCCCAATTATCCTAAGAGTGAAATGACTCACCAATACAATTCTCCTGATTTGCAAATCAGCAAATGAACCACATTTAATTTTGCTGGAGAAATCTTTACCTGGACGAGCGGAAGAATTATGAACAGCAATATTGTTTTAGACGTTTCTTGTGGATTTAGAGGGACAATCATTTACTGCGCCGTGTGCATAAAAAGTCAACCTCAATATCATCTCTGGTTCAATCAATAGACTTGTTTTTTTTTTTGGTTTCATCCATTGCACTAATACTTTCATCAGAACCAACTAAGGCTGTTTCATTGTGTGATCATGAGTTTATATGGCTGCAACAATTGTGTTTCGAAAGTAAAGTGCTTTTATGTTCTTGAGACAGCTTGTATTTCCATATTCTTATTGAATATAAATTGTTTCCACCCCTACTCAGGCATGTTTAATGCTGAGGATGGTACCAGCCAACATATCGTAAATGTTCAAAGACCATTAGGTTCCTATTGACCTATAAAACCATGATCTGTTTTTGCGGCCATTGAATCACAATACATTGGCTGGAGGTACACATTCTGATTTTAAGGATTTTTTTTTTTTTTTGAGGAAATGGAGGCATGCTTTACATACAGTGCATTCAGAAAGTATTCAGACCCCTTCACTTTTTTCACATTTTGTTATGTTGCAGCCTTATGCTCAAATCGTTTAAATTCATTTTTTTCCCTCATCAATCTACACTCAATACCCCATAATGACAAAGAGAAAACAGGATTTTAAAAGTTTTGCAAATTTATTAAAAAGAAAAAACTGAAATATCACATTGACATAAGTATTCAGACCCTTTGCGATGACGGTTGAAATTAAGCTCAGGTGCCTCTCACTTCACTTGATCATCTTTGAGATGGTTCTACACCTTGATTGGAGTCCACCTGTGGTAAATTCAATTGATTGGACATGATTCGGAAAGGCACACACTTGTCTATATGAGGTCTCACAGCTGACAATGCATATCAGAGCAAAAACCAAGCCATGAGGTCGAAGGAACTGCCTGCAGAGCTCAGAGACAGGACTGTGTCGAGGCACAGATCTGGGGAAGCCTACAAAAAAAACCTCTGCTGCATTGAAGGTTCCCAAGAGCACCGTGGCCTCCATAATTCTTAAATGGCAGAAGTTTGAAACAATCAAACACAGAATATTGTTTCTCACAGTCTGAGAGTCCTTTAGGTGCTTTTTTTGCAAACCCAAGCGGGCTTTCATGTATCTTTCACTGAGGAGAGGCTTCCATCTGGCCACTCTGCCATAAAGCCCAGATCGGTGGAGTGTTGCAGTGATGATTGTCCTTCTGGAAGTTTCTCCCATCACACAGGATCTCTGGAGCTCAGCCAGAGTGACCATCGGGTTCTTGGTCACCTCTCTTACCAAGGCCCTTCTCCCCCGATTGCTCAGTTTGGCCGGGCGGTCAGCTCTCGGAAGAGTCGTGGTTGTTCCAAACTTCTTCCATTTAAGAATTATGGAGGCCTCTGTGCTCTTGGGAACCTTCAATGCAGCAGAGGTTTTTTTTGTAGGCTTCCCCAGAGCTGTGCCTCGACACAGTCCTGTCTCTGAGCTCTGCAGGCAGTTCCTTCGACCTCATGGCTTGGTTTTTGCTCTGATACGCATTGTCAGCTGTGAGACCTTATATAGACAGGTGTGTGCCTTTCCAAATCATGTCCAATCAATTGAATTTACCACAGGTGGACTCCAATCAAGGTGTAGAAACATCTCAAAGATGATCAAGAGAAATGGGAGGCACCTGAGCTAAATTTCAAGTGTCATAGCAAAGCGTATGAATACTTATGTCAATGTGATATTTCAGTTTTTTCTTTTTCATAAATTTGCAAAACTTTCTAAAATCCTGTTTTCTCTTTGTTATCATGGGGTATTGAGTGTAGATTGGTGAGGGAAAAAATGAATTAAAACGATTTCAGCATAAGGCTGCAACATAACAAAATGTGAAAAAAGTGAAGGGGTCTGAATACTTTCTGAATGCACTGTATATGGGGCAGTAAAAAATTTGTCTGATTCAATGTATATAATTCATGACCTTTATCTGAATGGCTTGTAATGCTGGACTTTATCTCCATCATTCTCAAGGTCTTGCATATCTATAAATCTCATAAAAATATACTCTCTCTCTCATTCTCCCTTTCTCCTTCTGATATGTTTTTAAAACTTTTACTTGTAGAATCCGATGAGAATGTACATGAGACCGGGGAAGAAAACTGGTCCTGTAAAGATGTCATTGAACCCCTTGAGCAGCCCTATGGCTCCGACCCACCTTCAAGTCCAAATCCACCCATCCGGCGCAGGTGAGCAATGTTCACCAGTGGTCCAGGGACACTTTGTATCGTGCAAAGATTGAAGAACACATGGACGATCGAGGCTCATGGAAGAGCGAGACAGAGTCAGTCGACACTGAGATCAGACGTCGGTGGACATTTTGCATCTCGCACTAACACAGTAGTTGACACACTGAAAGTCAGAAGTCACGTGACACTTAAAGTCAATCGAGAATCTAATCCATTAAGGCAATTCACTTCCTTGGCTTGGAGCTCCATCTGATTACTGGATCTTAAAAATTTACATGACACAGTGTATCATTGATAAATAGGCATCATTCATGAATTCCTTTCAGCAAACAGAAAATATGTGGGTCTCATCACTTATTTGCAAGTGTTGCCTCTGCCTTTTGTTCATGTTAGTACGGAAATGTGCTGCGCGCGTCCTTTCATGCAGCAACTCTGTTGATGCAATGCTGGGCTACAGCCTCGTCTTTGTAATAAAATTAAGTTGATTGTGCCTATTGCGAATCGGGTGTCACACAGAACCTGAACTCCTGTTGACCTCAGCATCACACATTGTTGCTGCAGTCCAAAGCACCTTTTGTCTCTCAGCATTTATTCTCTGCATAGAGTGAAATCTTTAAACATTTACTATGAAAGACAACATTTAAGACATACCGAAAGGGAACTTTCTCCCAGGCCTTTGCCTTACAAGAGTCACTTTGTAGTTTTTTTTATCAATACAGGGAAGGACGTAGGTCTTGGTGAGGGTGAAACACACCAGTAGCACATCAAGGGGCGCAACTATGAAAGCATGGACCATACCGTACTTGGCCGGTTTTCTACCCAATTGCAGTGGAATCAACATGGTAGTAAAAGCTACACACAGAATGTGTTTTGCTCTCCAGCAGGATTTACATGCAAAGAAAAAAATGTTCGAGAGGAACAGCAGATGTGGCAAGTGGAGAGTAATGGTAGCATTGCCTCCCTTGAGCCGGCTATCTCCAACATTCTCAGCTTAGCATACAAATAGAGCAGCTGAGCAAACATGGTGGTTCTTTCTGTCCAACAAGAGGCCAATATGGCGGTAAATACCCTATCACTAAAGTTGCAAAATAGATATACAACCACCATAGACTGAAGACACATGTATGTACTTATATCGATAACTATAAATGTCGATCTGTCTGTCTGTGTTACATATACACTTCCACACCTCTGGCGGATTTTGGACCAAATTTGTCACAGAGGTAAAATTTTGTACCGGCCAGGTTTTGGCGTAGCTCCTTCGGCCACTGGGAAACCCTGGGGAAAATGATGTCGTGTACTTCCTCGCTGTTGCAGTTGGTTGGAATAGCGCCACCTTTGGTGAAGTCGAGCACTACAGGATGGATTTAATTTCGCCAGACAACTGCCTGACTGTCATCTTCCGTGGTTATTGTCGTCACCGCCATGGATCGCTTTTCCCGTCCCTTGGGACGGGTTTACTTTTGCTCGTAATCAACAAATCACATTCCAACCATTACAATGCCTGCCCACTATTTAATCCTTGCAACATGCCTCTACCTAAACAGAAAAAAATATAGGAAGGGTTTTCTTAATATGACAAATAATAGTCTGTTCACGGTTTTATTTGTTAATTATGTGTTTCAAAGTAGCAAGTGTTCTGTGAATGCAGATCAAATTTAAATAAACGACTCATCTCTGATGCTTCTCTGACTCTATCTCTCTCTTTCCTTCTCTTTTTGACTATTCCTCTCCACTTTGCCTCTCACCTGAATGCCCGCTGTTTCTCTCATAATATGTCTAAATAATTTGTAGCTGGGTGGGCAGAAGCAAGGCTTCATGCATTCATTACAACCCTAACCCTAACCCTAACCCTAACCCTAACCCTAACCCTAACAACCCTAACCCTAACCCTAAACCATAACCCTAACCCTAACAACCCTAACCCTAACCCTAACCCTAACCCTAACCCTAACAACCCTAACCCTAACCCTAACCCTAACCCTAACCCTAACCCTAACCCTAACCCTAACCCTAACCCTAAACCCTAACCCTAACCCTAACCCTAACCCTAACCCTAACCCTAACCCAACCCTAACCCTAACCCTAAGCCCAGGGAGGTCTGTTGTCGATTTAGCAGCAGCTTGCGTGGCACATTTACAATCTTTACGTTCAAGTGTTACAGTGTCGAAATTTATATTCTCAGCCACACTTGCATAATCTTTCCCAGAATGAAAGCACCATTAATCTCGAAGCGAGAGATGTTGTGCCTAGGAAGGTAATGATGTAGAGAGAGAGGAGTTAGAGATTAAGATGGATAAAGGATCATATGAAAGCATAAAGATGTAATGCATATTGCACAAAGGTGTGAATGAATGGAAAGGAATGAATGAAGCAATACTCAGGAATGATATTGGCAGGCTGTTCAGATCGAGGGCTTTTGTCAAATAAAGAAATGAAAGACAGTAATCATACAACAGGGGATTCAGGGGTTGAGTTTAGGCAACATCCATTAAATTGTTTACCCAAGGTTTCAGGGCCACCATGACAGTGCCCTTGTGCTGCGCAATGATCGAGCAATGCAAAGAGCTAAGATGGATCGTGCAATTTGGCACAAGATGGCACTGGGCCCTCCTTGACGACCTGTAAATATATCTGTCTTGGCTGTCCTTTGGGAGTGGGCTGTATAAGCGAGAGGCTTCATTTATTTGTTCATTTTGCATTACAGAGTAACTGTGTTACATGAGCGAAGATCAAATTTAGAATAACCAACTCCTCGCTGACTTTCCCTTACCTCTTTATTTTTTATTTTATTTTTTTTGCTTGGACGTGTTCAGTAGGGTAAAGACTTGCATTGTACATGATTCTCATGACCATGTCCGTTGGATTCACAGCCCTCCAAGTCAAGAGACAGCTATTCCCAGCCCTGCCAGGCCCTCATGTGACTCTGCAGAGGAGGTCAAAGTGCAAGGTGGTATATTCTGCCGTGTTATGCATCTCGCACCGTGCTCTTCCACAATTTGTACCGTGCACCTTTTCCCCATTCTTTGTTGTGTTCAGCATTCTTTGCTGCGTGTTGTTCTTCACAGAGCCGCCAGCTTCCCGGGAGAACATGAACGAACCGGATTATGGCGTTTACTTTGTGGAGTGAGTCTGAATCTGACTACTTTGTGTTGTCTCTTCCCCTAACAGCTGGGTATAGGTAGAGGGAATGAATAGGGACTGGAAGGTCGCATGCTGAGCCGATGCTTACACTCTCAAAGAGGGCATGTGGTATCTTGTATGAAGTGTTTCTCAGAATTATTGGACACCCAACCTCTTTCTCACCTACTACATCATACCTACACTCCTTACTTCCCTGACTCAAACTAAACCCATGACCGCCCTGTGTGCTTTTGATTGTTCCACCAGCAACCACATGAAGCAACCACCTTTTATCGAAGCATCCACAGCAACTGGATGCAAACCATCACGATTAGCCCACCCGCCAGGTATGTGACGTTAACGAACGCACTGTCCGGGTACATGCTAAAAAACGTACCTGTCACAGAAATTGCACAGGCTATGCATACCTATACAAATACCAAGCATACTGGGTATGCTATGCACAGCAATGGCACAGATGAGGTATATGCTGCATAAATGAGCATGCCAGGTGAATGCCATATAACATCTGATGCTAACTGCACAACGGGAATGGTGAGCCATACAACACCTGGACAGGTGTAGATATTTGATGTACAACACCTGGACGTGTCAGGCATTTATCGACCAAGAGCTATAAATTCTGGGTATGTAGCACATAATGACTAAGTGCCAGTGTACGAGCTTCAAGATAACGTGTCACTCCACATGCTAACAGGGTGTGCCCAAAGATGGCTTGAATTTATTATCAAATGTACACCATCGGTACATGTTAGAGTAAGCTAACACAAGGTCCCTGTCGCATGTACAATTGTCGTACGACATGTCTTTTCCTCCATATGTGATCAGTTAAATAGAAACGCCACTCATTTGTCTGTGTCTGAATAAGGGAAAGTGCATCAGACACATACAAGACATGAACATAGACATAACTGAGCACATATTGTACTATCCTTGGTATTTTGACCGTTTTGCTCTAAAATGGTAGGATTTGTATTCCTAATCTGAGTATTGTACTGCTAAATGTTTGGACCACAGATTAGGGTCCGTTGCAGACATGTACAAGACTACAATTGTATACATTTGCTGTTGCAGGGAAAGCTCTTTTTACACGAAATCCAGCTGAGCTACAAGGCACCATGATAACCACGGCCGTGCAGAAGAGCGCTCGGGGTTTTGGTTTCACTATCATCGGTGGTGATGAACCCGAGGAATTCCTGCAGGTCAAGAGCCTGGTTCCTGATGGACCCGCCGCTTCGCTTGGCACTGTTCAGACCGGTATGGTGCTGCGGACAAGCGATGGATTCAACGGCTCAAACAGAACCAACTAGAACGGCACTCGGTAGAGAGCATACCTCCGCCAGGCTGAACGGTTTACGTCTTGTATCCCACCGTTAGGCAGGACCTGGACACGGAACTGAACCAAAATCGAATCGGCTTGGTCTTGTCGAGTACCCAACCCACCCACCTGGTTTTGTCATAAGTCGTCCATAACTTTTTCAGATATCATGCTCAATGACAGACGAACAAAACAAGCAGCGGTGGAAACATAACCTCTGTCCAACTTTGGTGGCGGAGGTAAAAATCCTGGGTTAACTACACCACCGCAGGTGGACGGAGGTTATGTTTTCACCCCTGTTTTTTTGTCTGTTTGTCTGTGAGCAGGATATCTCAGAGTTATGGATGGATACGGAAGAAACTTGGTGGACAGATTGGGTGTGTGACGAGGACAAATTTATTAAATTCTGGTGAAGGTGCAGATCCGGATCCAGATACAAGAGTTTTTTTTTTAATTTCTCAAGTGATTCTTCACCATTAAGAGATACTGCCAGAACGACATATAGCATGATGTCTGAATAAGTTATGGACGACTTATGACAACATTTGGTGGATGAGTTAGGTAGGTGACGAGACCAAGCCGATTAGATTTTGATTCAGGTCCGAATTCAGACCCGGCCTATCGGTGGGACACAAAAAAGGTAAACTATTCAACCTGGCTGAAGTATGCGCTCTACCGAGTGCCATTCTGGTTTCCTCATGTTTCACTTTGCTTATTTTATTATTTAAATCTTGAATGGCGCAGTATTATTTAACATTTTGCTATCCAATTCAATCACACCTCAGAAGGTGAAGCCTGGCGAAGTTTTCACATTCGATGATTGATGGCCTGGAAGATCGTCTTGGGCCTGAGCAATGGAAGCTGGACTTGTAGCGTTGATATAGTCATGGTCTCTTAATTGCAAGAGCGGAAGAGGGTGAAGACCATATGACATTGTACAAGGCCAAAGACCTGTGACATCAGAAATTTGTCCAATGCACACAGTGGCTTCTCACGTCAGCAGAGATTGATTCTTCTTCTTACTCCTTTGTGACGAATTTCACTTTTCTCGAGAGGCTATCTTTGTTATTTTTATGCTTTTTTGAGATACACGGCTTGCTAAATGTATAATTGTTACCTCTGCCACTGAAGGTGGATGGAGGTTATGTTTTCACCCCTGGCTGTCTGTCTGTCTGTCTGTTTGTTTGTCTGTTTATCACTCGCCTACAGGTCACAATTCCAAACCGATCGTCATGAAACTTCACCAAGTTGTAGATGTCGTCACAATTGAAAAGCCCATTGATTTTTAGGTCAAATGTCATCTGGAGGTCAAAATTCTAAAATCGCCATTTTTCATCCGATTGATTTGAAAATTGAACAGCATTTGTATATTGAGTCACGAAATTGGGAAACCAACTATTTTTGAGGTCAAAAGGTCAAATGTCAACTCAAGATCCAACTTCCAAAATCATAAATTTTCATCTGAAAAACCGTCAATTTTCATCCCATTGTCCCGGGCTTCGATGAAGATCGTCAATTTTAATCTTCATGACATGGACAATTTGATGGATTAATGGCAACCGTTTTCGGAGAGGGGGGGGGGGGGTAAAATGGACAATTTTGGAGGGGGAAATATATGTGACAAAGACGAAATTATTAGATTTTGGTGAAGATTCCGATCCAGATCCGGCTAGTATGATTTTTGAAGTCATTCTTCACGATTGGGAGATTGGGCCAAAAACGATATATATCAGAATATGTCAAAAAGTTGTGGACGGATTTGGACGTAACTTGGTGGAGAGGTTGTGTGTGGGACGAGGAAAAATTGTTTCAATTTTGGTGAAGATCTGAAAATGGATTCGGATACGATAATTATTTAATATTTAAGGGATTCTTCACCAGTGACAGATCGGATGAAAAGCGATATATAACATGATATTTTAAAAAGTTATGGACTAGTTATGACTAAACTAGGTGGACGAGTTGGTTAGGTGACGAGAGCAAACAATCCGACTAGATTTTGGTTCAGGTCCGAATCCAGATCTGGCCTATCAGTGGGATACAAAACGTAAACTGTTCATCCAGGTGGAGGTATGCCACCTGTACCGAGAGCCGTTCTAGTTTATTTATGTTCTCAAGGCCGGTAGATTTTTGTGGGAAAAATTTTGTTTATTCCAACTTTGATCAACATTCATTAAACAGTGGTTACTATCAAACACAAAATGAACAAATAACCTGCAAACGGACTATGAATCGTTATGATGGATTCCTGTGTTGTGTGGTGCAGGAGACGTGATCGTAGCGGTGAATGGCACATGCGTGTTGGGACACACGCATGCCGAAGTGGTGCGCGTATTCCAGGCGGTGCCTATCGGACAGGCGGTGCGTTTACAGATGTGCCGTGGATACCCTTTGCCATGTGAAGTGGAGGAGATGAGCATTAGCGTAGGGATGCACGATGTCGCACTTCTTGGTGAGGGCTTGGAGCACAAGGACGGAGGAAACCACACGTCACAGGCTTCCACATCCGGTGTGAGTTCCCAGGTGGGCTTTTACTTCCTCTGAAACATTGGATGCAATGGAAGCACGAATCACACAAATATCCACAAATTTCCAGTTTGGTGGACAACATATCCACTCCACAGAACGCTTAGTAGTTTTCTTTGGATCATTTTGGTTAATTGTCCTTCTATGACTTACCAGGAGAGCCCCAGGGACTCTCTGGGCCTAACACCGCCTGAGGGTGGTATTCCCGATGTGTTCTCGATACGCATCGTCAAGGGTACGCTGGGCTTCGGTTTCACCATCACGGACACACCGTCTGGTCAACGCGTTAAGCAGATCCTCGACGGACCTCGATGCCGCAGCCTCTGTCAGGCCGATTTGCTCTTGGAGGTGAATGGGATTCCAGTGCGTGCTCGCAGCCACAGCCATGTTGTGGAACTACTGAAGGAATGCTCACCAGGCCTCGAAGTCTCGATCCTCATCCAGCGTGATGGTGAGTTAGTAACGTCGACGGGTACAAACATAACAAGCCGAACATTGCCCAAGGCTTGTGAATAAGATTGTCGCTATATTAGATGCAAGAGGACTCTGCATCAACCTACTTGCTCTGTACATGTAGCACAAAATGCATTTGATTCTCTACGGAGGGAAATTGCACTCGCTTTGTATACGTGAAGAGTGTGATGGAATCGGATAGCGAGGAGATTGTATATGATAGAATTACACACTTGGGGCCTTTAACACACTGTTTTTGGAGAAACAACATTTTACGCAAGGTGAAGGAACCTGTTATTTGCTGGAATAAATAAATAATCTTAATATGATCTGTTCTGCAGAATTTATACCCCATACTGAACGTGGGGTATATCTATCGCTGAATTAACGCCAGGGGGGTTGACTCAGCCTGTCATCCTTCCGAGGTCGGCTAATTGAGTACCAGTTCACTGGTAATTCCCTGTTTGTCGTTAAAGGCGGCAAAAAGGGTTGGCGTCAGGAAGGGCATCCGGCCGTAAAACATTCGCTTCAAAAAGGGGACCGAAAAACAACAACAACCACGGTTCCCGAAAAAGGCCAACCCCTGCTTTGTGGGGAAAAATGGCCTCTAAAGGTGTTTTTTTTTTTTTTTTTTGCTGAACGTGGTGTTAACTTAGCGGTTAGGGTGCCAGCTTGGGATCTTCGAATCCTGGGTTCGAATCCCAGTTGCCAGGGTGGTTGACTCAGCCTGTCATCCTTCCGCGGTCGGCAAATTGAGTACCAGTTCACTGGTAATTCCCTGTGTGCCGCAAGAGGCGACTAACAGGGTTGGTGACAGGAAGGGCACCCGGCCATAAAACATTGCTTCAAAAAAAGGGGACCACGGTGTCCGAAAAAGGCCAACCCCTGCTCTGCGGGGAAAAATGGCCTCGGGAGGTGGTTCTTTCTTCTTCTACTACTCCCCCCCCCCCGATTTTTCCAGTGTTTGTGATAATGATCCCGACATCCTATTCCTATCTCCTTGAAAACTTGTGTATAAATTGAAAGTATTATTTGAGCATTGATACATGTGATTGTAGATTTCCATCCTGATGGGAGGATTCGGAAGGTTTCCGACTCAATGTGCAGTATTACACGTTAAATCCCCCATTTTCCCATAGTTATTCCGGGTTTTCATCAGTCACGTTTACTCTCTATTTCTGTTGATCAATGGTGATTTGATTATATCGATCATAGTTACTTCTGTCCTTGTCACTCGTCGTTACTCCTGGTTTCTGCGAGTCGCGATTACTTCCGATTTCCATCAATTGCACTTACCTTTGACTTTCGCTTGTCACAGTTGATCCCAATTTTGTTTCGACTCGTAGTTATTTGTGATGTCTGTGAGTCGATGTTCCTTCCCATTCCCGTGAGATCCTGTCTTCATGATTAGATTTTATTTTTAGTGTAGTGTACATATGACTGACATCTCTGTATTGTCATTGTCAATGCTTTTACCACTTCCTCCACGATATACTTGGCAGTCATAGCGACATTAGCACCAAGTCTTCTTCATTTACCGCACCGATGATGTACCTGTGATAGGTGTTGGCCTGAATTATACTTGGTGAACTGTTGGCACCGATACACAGGTCACCAATGATGCCCCACCGACTTTGGCTCGACACCATTGCGGTCTGAATTAACAGTTCACCATGTTTGCTCTGACATTGTTGGCTACTTGGCTTTTGTCTGATAAAGAAATGTATGGTGGACTAGATGGATTTCTGAGAAATGTGAATGTTAGGTGCATTTTTGGGTAAAAGTTGGGAACCTCACTTTTCAATATAAATAGGGTATGCTGAATTCGATTAATCCGGTTCCCAAGCCGAATTTTGAGTTTTGGACCTTCTAATTAGCATAAACAAAATGGCCGCAAAATTGCCATTTTTGGACAATTTCTTTGAACAAGCATTTATATACCATGTATATACATGCAGCCCTTTTACTTTAACTTTGCAACTTTTACCCCAAAATGCACCTAGAAGCTTATACATGGCCTTTTTTCATAAATCCGTCTAGTCTATATTATGGTTGGCGACATTGAAAGAGACATTCAAACTGATATTGAAATTGGACACTATAAAATGGAAAGTGGTTTTAATAAGACAATGTTTCATACAACCATTTATTCTAAAATTAAGTATACATGGCCATGAAGCACAAACATTCAGGAATGTCACACATGTTGTTTTGCCAAACTACATCAAATTCATACAAGGGGTCTGATCATCACTCTGTTGCTGACAGGCACACATTGATGCGCACCTCAACTCTGAATAGCGACATTTGCAGCGTCGAGTCTTGCATTGCTTTGGCATGCACAACAAATCATCTCGAGGCAACTTTCTGGGATTTGACTCAGTGACATCAGAATAGGCTCCAGTCCTGAATCACCCCTTTTCTATCCCATTTCCACAGTTGCAGGAAGGTCAGGTATGGCACAATGAGCATTTCTCCATACCATGGCTTGATAGTGTACTCGCATCAAATGGAAATGAAGAGCATCACTTGTCGGTGACATTGTTTCGGGTTTACCAGTCTTGGAGAACAGCATATGCCGTGCTGAATCAACAGAGGTTGTTCTCTGCACATTATATATTCTGCACACGAACTCTTCTGCAGATTTGATTGTCTCCTCTGTGAGTTCACCAATGCCCAAGTTCTTCAGCAGTTTATTCAAAACTCAAAAGAAACCTCAAAATTTGGCTTGGGAACCGGGTTAATCGAATTCAGCATACCCTAATTATGTTAAAACGTGAGGTTCCCAACTTTTACCCAAAAATGCACCTCAAAGCTTATCCATGGCCTTTTTCCATAAATCCGTCTACTCTATGGATTTGGATCCTTTAGACATTGCAAGTCAGACCTAAGGGGTTTTACAACACATACAGATCACCTTGCGGATCTTACTGACACCAGCTACATATTGGATTGACAACAATGGATACCTGTTCCATCTCCTCCTTAGAGCATTCTCTGCAGAAAACACTGGCATCAAGTCTCTGGCAGCTTGAGTAAATTGCTAAAAAATTTGCACTGTGATAGCATCCCTTACTGCTTTACCTGGAAGACAAACCTACAGGTGTAAACCATTTGGGAAAGGTTCAACAGAATAACTGTGGAATAGTTACAATGAAGAACTAATCTGACGGGACAGGATGTGTTCAGAAGCCGAGGCGAGTCCTTACAATGTAATGCAGAGGAAGAATACTTCCTTTGACTTGTCTGCAGTCTGCATTTGATTCTCCTCCTGACAAAAAACAGTCAAATTGGGGCTTTGCAGGTAGGAGGTGTTGCATCAAAAAAGGTGTCATTCCTCGGATGGAGATTGCACTTGGACTTGATGTCCCGGTCTGCTATCATTAGTTGGTACACGTGAAATTTCCTGTCTTTTCATGAAGAGCAGGTGATGCCGGCAGATTCCCGGCACACTGAACATTAAAGATCATATCTCTAGCACCCTGAACAAATTACAAATTACTGTTCAAATCAGCTTCAGTTGAATGCCAGGCCTGGCCAGCTTTTCGGGAAAGACTTATGCCAAAAAGTTCCTCGGCCGACCCCACAAGAAGGTAGGAATACTTGGGATAATAATAGTAGTAGTGGGCTGGCAGGATGGCCTAGAGATACGCACACTCACATCGAAGCTGCACCACCTGCGTTAGAATCTTGGCCCAGCTATAGATTGTCATCTCAGTGTTTCACAGGCAGGGTCATCAATGTGCGTGCCGTCCCTTGGATGAATGTTAAACTGACGTTACGTCTGTTGGCATTGCTTAGTGGATGTTAAAGACCCCATGGTGTCCTTTGCAGAGACTAGGTGAGCTATCGCCGGCACCCTGGTCAAACTCCAAATTCCTGCCATAACTACTGCTGGCAAGGCGATGGCAAACCATCCAGTTTAACCCTGGCTCAGGAAGCTGCTTCGGTGGCAGCAACACTCTGTGAAGAGTATGGTACATCAGTGAGAGATCAAAGGTGTAAGAGTTGTTGTAGTAGTAGTAGTAGTAAGTAGTAGTAGGAATGCTTTTGCGAGAATGGCTTTCGAGGTTTGCCCTCAGGTTGCAGGAAAGCTCCTGTAATAGTAGGAGTATATTTTAATGACCATCCCAAGTTGATCTGAGGCCTTTACGAGTGCACGACAATGTGTGTACTGCCATCACAGGGAAACCAGATGACGTCGGGCAGGAAGATTATCCACTCCCTGAAGGTCATTGGTAAAGTCAGCTGGGTTTTTATCGCCAATACGAGAGTGACATGCCCATCTTTCTGAGACGAGCACAGTTTTCCGAAGGCGAGAATAAAAACCCTTCGCACTGCTCCCGGTGTGTACCCCGGTTTAGAATAGGTACACCGTATCCCTGCGCATCGTAAGAGGCGACCAAGGGTTGGCGTCAGGAAGGGCATCCGGCCATAAAAACATTGCCTCGAACGGGGAACCATGATCGTCATGGGGCCCGCAAGGCTAACCCCCGCTCTAGCGGGGAAAAAATGGCCTCAAAACGATCATTCATTCATTCATTCATATTCATTCACTGCTGCCTTCCACCGAATTTGAACCCACAACCTCCGGAATGTCATTTGAGTGTACTCACCAGTCTAGTACCCGAGTGTACAGTACATTTAGGTGCATGTACACACTTAGCCTGTTTGCACAACTTTTTGTTTGTTGGAATGAGCAGACAGCAGAAGCTTGACGAGACAAATGTTATTTTCCTGTGGCTGAAAACTCTTTTTATATTTTTCTTCTCTCCTTTGTTGCCTTTCACAGGAGGAAACTCCTCTCCCAGAACTGCTACCCAGGTACGTCCATTTCAATTTACAAGTGAGGATATCTCCTCGATGTGAGGATATATGTTTAATTTCATTCAAATATAAGTTATGGACAGTTTTCCTATCTCCCGGATTGCAATGTGATGCGACTGAGCTCCAGTAACCATGTTCACTTTTCAAGTTTAAGATGAGAAAACGATATGACGAGTCGAGGCCATCACTCATGTTTGTGCTTCCAGTCTCGCTTTGCTGGGCCTCACATGTAGGGACACAATTTGCCACATATAATTTCTCGTCAGACATGTCTTTTGCTCAGGGCCTTCCATGTTCGACCAACAGCCTCTGTTTTATTCGCCTCTGAGCAATGATAGGCCTGCTAGCTGCTCGTTGCATGAGTGGCGTTTGTTATATAAATGACCTAAAAACGCACGAAAGTCCAAGACAAGTGAATGTTTTGTACAAGTATATTTAATGAGTAAGAAAACATATAAATATCCTTTTATTCATGTAATGCTAAAGATGGAGAGCCATATGGATCACAGTGTTGTAGGATTGGTTAATACAAGTGGTGCCACACTTTTGTAAAGTATATACTGCAGAGTTTTGCAGAGCAAACAGAGGATGTAAGAGTGATGGTCACACATGGTCTCGTAAACAATACGTTTTGCCCAAATCATTCAGAGAGAATATTGCGCAGAGGCGATCTGGCAGGCGGTACCCAAACTCACCTCTTAGCTGTCTAGTCTGTGATCGAATCCCAGCCCAGGTAGAAACTATTATCCTGGTGTTTTGCATGTATGACGAGGCTTCGATTTGTGTGCCGTTCCTCAGATGCATGTTAAACCGGGTGCCTTGTATGCTAGCATTAGTTGGTAGACGTTAAAGATCCCACGGTGTCCTTCTTTGCGAAGAGTAGGTGAGCTATCGTCGGCACCCTGAACAAATTGCTAATTCCTGCACTGACTTACTTCCTGGAAGGCAATTGTAAACCACCTAGCATGACCCTTGTCAGGTATTTGCACAATCTCAGGGTGTAATAAATGGAAAATTGGATTCTAAGATGTATTAAACTTACGGTTTGGGTGACTGATTTTTGGGTACAACTTACAACATGGGGCCTGTACTCTGGGGGTGTTATCTTGTGAGGGCTTGCACCATGTGTGGCACTTACACGCCATGGTATCTGTAGCTTGCATGAGACCCAGACACTGAGTCAGTCCTGCAGCCAATGCGTGACGTGAAGTACACTGTATAAGACCTGAGCTCTGTAACTACCTCCTCCCACTCTCTCCCACTTCTAGTGTTTTTTATTATTGTTAATCAGGAAGACATCCCTGATTCGTAACATCCGTGCCCATAATCTTAAATTGTATTTCTTATAGCACAGGCATAAAACTTCATGGAGATATATGTTTTTGAGGTTTTTTCCATATGATTGTTTCCTCCTCGGTGCATGATTGTGTGGTTGGATTAGTATCTCTCAACATATTAAATGGGGAAGACTGGTTGCCTCTGACCAATGCATTTGCGTGTAGGAAGTTCTGTCTTTTACCGACTGTAACTAAGCAATAAGTTGCTTTTCAATTACAATATATTTCTACCTGGATACAAATTTAGATACCTCGTTAACTGTGTAATGGATGACTAAATATGGTGGATGCATGGCAGATGTTCTCTGTTTGTCAGCACATTTTGAAGCAGGTGCTGGTGTGGCAAATGGGTTCATGGTCACCGTTCCAGTTAAGAGGTGCCATTTGGATATAATCCCCCAGGGAATTGCTTTCCAGCTCAACTCTTTGGGGGAAGAGGGATAGTGAATCCGTTCCATGCCGTTGACGCTCCGTGGTCCCCAAATAGAAAATGTTTATGTTTTGACCTCTGAGGACTACAAAGTATATGTTTTTGTATGACTATGAAACTTGGCCTTTGGTGCCAAGGTGCACATGTGTATTCTTTTGACGAGCTTTGTTTGTTTATGTACTTTGGTTTGGGGCTGAAGTACAAGTGCATAGCTATTTTGGAATATATTTTTATTCCCTGTTTTTCTAGAAAAAGTCATTTCTCAACAGAGATGATGGCCAGTAAGCCGGAAACGTCTATGGATTGGTTCCTTTCCCAAGGGAGGATGACTACTGGCAGTACTGCAATGGCTTATAAAGCCTGTAGCACCAAATATATATCATAACCCAGCAGAAAGCACTCAGACTCAATCAAATAGATCTGATGAAGATGGAGTTTCATTTGGAGCTCAATGTACTAAAATTGGTTAACATACAAATGGTTCTACACTTTTCTAACGTTTATATACTGCAGAGATTGGCACTAGCTTTTTTCATTTGAAAGCTTGTAGATGGACTGAAAGTGAGATAACAAGTGCAGCAGCTGACACTGCTTTTATCAGTGGGTGGTTTTGTATCTTTCAAGGACTGCAATTAATCTGAATTTAGCATTTTACGGTCTTATACTTTCTTTCTGGACTACAACCCAGAAGCCTCATTAAATGTGTAATAGATGCCAAAACAGTGTGGATGTGTTTCAGGCACCACATGTTGGTCAGGACCTTTGCAGCAAGTGCTGGTGTTGCACATATGTTCATGGCCACCATTACAGTTCGCATTGTGATTTTGCGTTAAATGTATGAATGCGAGTGTAAGTAGGGCATAAATTGGGATATATGGGAGGGAGAGGAAAGGAAGATGTTATATTTACCTACACCACTGAAGGTGGGTGGAGGTTATGCCCTGTCTGTCTGTCTATTTGTCAAAAAGCTTGTTTGTGAAAAGGTTGTGGATGGATTCGAATTAAATTTGTTGGAGAGGTTGGGTGTGACGAGGGTAAATTGGTTCGATTTTGGTGAAGATCCGGGTCCAGAACTGGATACTACAATTTTTAAGTGCCTTAATTTTCACCATTGAGAGATAGGGCCAATATATATATATATATATCAAAGACTTATGGACGGATTCGAGGTGGAACTTGGTGGACAGGTTGGGTGTGTAACCAGGAAGAATCGATTCAATTCAGGTGAAGATCTGAATCTGCATCCAAATCCAATAGGGCAAAGACCATTATATATATATATATATATACATATATATATATATATATATATATATATATATATATATATATACACACACATACACATCATTTCAAAACACACCTGGTCACAAGTGTGCCTCACTGACCGGCTCCTCAGCATCACCCCGTTTTTTATGTACAGTGCTCAGACCCCTTCACTTTTTTCACATTTTGTTATGTTGCAGCCTTATGCTGAAATCGTTTAAATTCATTTTTTCAGACGGAAGCCAAACAGTTCAATATTGGTTTCATCAGACCACAGAATCTTGTTTCTCACAGTCTGAGAGTCCATTAGGTGCTTTTTTGCAAACTTCAAGCGGGCTTTCATGTGTCTTTCACTGAGGAGAAGCTTCCGTCTGGCCACTCTGCCATAAAGCCCAGATCGGTGGAGTGTTGCAGTGATGGTTGTCCTTCTGGAAGTTTCTCCCATCTCCACACAGGATCTCTGGAGCTCAGCCAGAGTGACCATCGGGGTCTTGGTCACCTCTCTTACCAAGGCCCTTCTCCCCCGATTGCTCAGTTTGGCCGGGCGGCCAGCTCTCGGACGAGTCCTGGTTGTTCCAAACTTCTTCCATTTAAGAATTATGGAGGCCACTGTGCTCTTGGGAACCTTCAATGCCGCAGAAATTTTTTGTAGGCTTCCCCAGATCTGTGCCTTGACACAATCCTGTCTCTGAGCTCTGCAGGCAGTTCCTTCGACCTCATGGCTTGGTTTTTGCTCTGATATGCATTGTCAGCTGTGAGACCTCATATAGATAGGTGTATGCCCTTCGAAATCATGTCCAATCAATTGAATTTACCACAGGTGGACTCCAATCAAGGTGGAGAAACATCTCAAAGATGATCAAGAGAAATGGAAGGAACCTGAGCTAAATTTCAAGTGACATAGCAAAGGGTCTGAATACTTATGTCAATGTGATATTTCAGTTTTTTCTTTTTAATAAATCTGCAAAACTTTCTAAAATCCTGTTTTCTCTTTGTCATTATGGGGTATTGAGTGTAGATTGATGAGGGGAAAAATGAAATTAAACGATTTCAGCATAAGGCTGCAACATAACAAAATGTGAAAAAAGTGGAGGGGTCTGAATACTTTCTGAATGCACTGTATATGTATGTATATATATATGTATGTATGTATATGTATATATATATATATATATATATTGTTACGGTTCGCGGTTAAGGATGTTATATTTGCCGAGCGGAAGCTCCGCGACCGAACAGTTGTTCCCCGACTCACCCGATTCACCCAGACGTTGGCCGTATCGTGCCACCGCTATTCAATCGGGAAAAGACTAAGACGACGAATGCAAAGAGGAAGAATAAGACGTACAGAAGAGTAACGGGGTTTATTATTATTTACACACATAAGCAAAAAGAGCAGTCACGTTCATTTACAGGGGACATGAGACGCAGGTGACACAGTGAAAATTACTAGCTTATACAGACTTAGTTACTACCCAGGACAGCACGAACAAAACAAACTCACGTAGGCAAAATGGGGAACTTGCAGGCAGGAATGGCTGGAAAGGATGAGCAGGTGGGATCACAGGGCACAGCAAGCAGGTCCACTCCGGGCGGGAAGCGGGGAGCCGGCAGCTCCTTGTAATCCGCTTTACAGCGCACACCGTCAGGGCTTCACGCGGCTGGTTGAAACGGGGCTGCACTCCTCTGTTGTATCTCTCATGTAGCTTGTTTCGTAAAAGCTCCTCGGCTTTCTCTTGGACCCTTTCTTTTGTCGTGTCCCTCTCCACGCAGCTCAGCTCGTATTTTTCTTCCTCTCACTTCCCTTCCAGCGCGGGTCTCTCCACCCAGCTCAGCTCAGCCTTTCTCTCACTTCTCTCCAGCTCATCTGCTCTGACGACCCAGCTCTTTCCTTTGCACCTCACCACGCAGCTCAGCTCAGCCTTGGACCTTTTTGCAACTCTCTTCTGACGACCCTTGTGCGCGCGCTTTTATCACGCCTCCGGCGATTAAGCCGCCGGCCTTTAGGACACGCCCCTCGGTGTGCTCACCTCGGCCATGGTTGGTCGCGCGACCCTCTGGCTCCGCCCTTGATGACGACGGGCGGGCACGCCTTTCTTCCCCGACCCTGCCTCGTGGCCAATGGCGGCTTTGGAGGGGATGTAATTGCCAAATTGAGGCTTGGCCATTACGAAAGGGGAAATTGAGGTTTTTGGGAATGGGAATGAAGGGAATCTATCTCTTTTACTCGGTGCAATGGAGTGTCATGTTAATGGACGACAAGGCCTTACCCTAAAACACATAATAAGGACATAAACTGCTGAACAAGGGTTTTATCGGGTCCTGCAATGTGGTGTTTCATGGAATAACTACCGGGACGCCCTTTTTACTTTTACACAACACTGGAGGCAGGAGGCGCAGAATAAACAATAATAATAATAAAGCACACAATAAAAAAATACAGTCTTCATAACCGCAACACTGCACCCTCCTCCTCTTAGGCATGTCCCAGGCCTACAACTTTTATTTAGTGTGACACGTAGGTGTAGTTCCCTCTACTTTTAACCTGACCCTGAGTGCGACAGTTTTAAAACATAAATAAATATGTCCCGCTGCTCCATTGCACCCTGCCTAACAGACTCACGCCCACAGTTAACCGAATTGCGGAATGGTCTTCAAACTACACATTGACGGTGGGGAGCATTATTTACAATTGACGCTACTTTTATTTACAAAACTAACCCAGGACCTGTAATTGTTCTTTCTGGGGGGGGGGGGGAGACAGTCTGCTCTGCATCAGTGCACCATGAAAGCACCCAAAACGCACCAATACACCCTCAGGCACCAATCGGTGCCCAGTCATCATAGTTCATCAATGTTCAATAATAAAAATAAATCAACAACCCCTAACCCTGCAGGTGGTCTCTTGCTCTTCGGCTCCCTCTGCTGGCTATTATTATTTCTCTTCCAGATGTTGTCTTTTTCCTTTGCTGGCGGCCTATTTGTAATAAAATGCACCTAACGTGTCCGTTTGTATTTATTTATGGCCCACAGGGGCCGACTACGTGTGGTTCACCTGTGGGGCATCGGTGCCCTGTGGCCAAGGTCCGCCAGCAAGATTTCGGGCCCTCATGGCCGGTTCCAGCAGAGGGGCCATGCCCCAACCCATGGGGTCCATAAGTGGTGCTCGGCCACAGACATGTGGTCCATAATGTGGTGCATCGATGCAGACAGCTGGTTCTGGGAGTTCCGGGCGCACAATGGCCGACTCACGCACGCTCCCCTCAGCGCCCAATGGCGCACAGGTCATGTGGCAGACAAAAGGGGGGACAACACAGATGAGCGAGGGGTAAGGTCACAAGGGTACACATCAATAAGGCCAATGCAAGGCGGAATGCGTACGGAGAGCGAAGTGAGAAAGCTCGTCCCTACCGTACGTCACCCCCCTGTCACCTACACTACCCTTCCCTTACCCCATATGTACAAAATCTACACATTTACAAATTCGTCGCGACTGTCACGTCTTCCCCATATTTCCCCAATACCAAATTCGTCTCCACAATCCCTCTATCCAAAATTTGCCATCACCCAATTCATCATCAACCCTCATAAGGAGGAAGAGATGGAACAACAAAGCACAATGTCACACCCACGTCATGATGCGTCTCACAATCCAAAACATTTGCACATAAAAATAATTAAACATGGCATGGTGTGGAGGTACGTCATCTCAGGTGAGTGGATGCAGATGGTGCGAGGAGACTTCAATCCTAACTATCCTCTAAATGACATTAACACACTTTACACTACCCGGGGTCTCTCCCTGCCAATCCATTGGCCAACTTACACTATGGGTTCTAAAAACCAATTCCCATTGACCAAACTGTGGTGCTGCTCAATTTGGGGTCTCACTCCCCCGATTCATCTCCCGGTGCCCTTGCACAATTTCTGGGCTGTGACGTGTAGCTCTCCCAGCAGGTATACCCACCTGCACACCTCCACCACTGCAGTTGCCACCCGAGCTTACCTAGCTCCTCACCCTAACCTAACTAACTGGGGAAGGCCCCTCCTGGCTCTGTCACCCCTTGGTGCCCTCTGGCACTGGGCTACCCGGGTCCGTCCTCCGGATCCTCGGGCCCCATCCACAACTACCGGCTCCCAGAGCCCACCTGCGGCCTCACCTGGCCGACATCCTCACAGTGGTGGAGTGCCCAAACCAACTACACACACTAACAGGCTACACGCCCAGCCATTTCCACAACACTAATGCACCCATCCAAACATCATTCTTCCACCCGCACCACAGATACCAATATCCAACCACAATTTACCTATACCCTCTACCTAACACTTACACTACCAGCCCCGGGTATCTGTGATGGGGGTCCACTCTTCCCCCCATTCACACCTTCGCACCATCCACTCCACTCCATAGTTTCCACCATACTCACTCCACGACCATCCATTCCAATACCCCGTATATTCCACACTCCATGTATTCCACACACCTGTTGGTGCACACCTGTGCACTCACACCTGGTGCCACCTGCACCCTCCTCCTCTTCCTGGACCAGTTGGTCAACACAACACACCTCACCATCACCATCACTCAAACACTGCTCCATTCACCTGTTCAGTAGCACACCTGTGCGATCACACCTGTTCAATCACACCTGTTCACCATACACTTCCAATCCTCAAACACACGGCATCATCTCATCTAACTACTCCCCCCTGAAACTTGCGCTTCCCAGTCGTCCATTTATACTATTGCGCTCCCTCGTCGTTATCATCCACACTAATCTACCTGCGTCCCCACTACAGGTATCTGTCACTACCTAACCTTAACGTTACCTAATGTCAATCTCTAGGGCCCTACACACGATATATCCTAACCCTCCCGGGCTACTTTTCACTGCCATCAACCCCATAATCTAGTGCTCCTTTGCCCCCCGCTGTGAGGGATGACAGAGGTGCCATCCCATCACATGGGGCATCTCTTACTATAAATTTCGCTCGTCCAATTTCCACAAATCAAAAATTTTCCAATTACTGCCAATTCTACTCACTATTCTAAATTTCGTATCAAATCACTATCACTATTACCATCATCACAGTCCTCTATATCCTAGCCTCGGTGCGTCATGACGTCATTAAACTCGGCTTCGTAAAGCCGAGCAATGAATTCGGGTGGTTTGGTCGCCTGCAGGTTGAATCCGTCCGGCTTTCGGTTCAAGGGAGGTGGTTTGGTCGGGCCGAGATTCCACGCACCATCTCGGCGCGGCACCTTGCGGTCCCGGGCCCGATGACTCAATCTCCCCCGGTCGGAACCCCGTCCCCGCGAGGGGGCACCGAGCCGCTTCCTCCCACTCGCCCTTGAACCGGACCGGTCGCCTCGCCCGCCAAGGCCCGGACTCGACCGTGCGGGGCGGGGCCAAGCCCGAATCGGCAACGACGCTTCAAAGAGAAACGACGCAGCTTCGATCCGCGCCGGGCCTCGCATCCAACAAAGCACACCGCGCCCCGAGTGCTCGCATCGGCTATCCGTCGCCCTAACCCGGTTACCGTCGATGCTTCACCTGCATGCTCACACGCATACGCTACCCCTTTCACACTCCCAAAACCCGGCGTTCCAACGCCGTCCGTACATTCCACCAACGCTCTCCCTGTTACACACCACACCTCTCGTGCACACTCTTGCACACACTCTTGCGCACACCTCGGTCCACACCTCTCCTCCGTTACGTCCTCCGTAACACTCACCATGGGCGTGCACTCTGGCATCCACCCACTAACGCGCTCACATGGGCTCTCCCACACTCGCGCTACTACCAATTCAGGTGTGCTTTCTCGCACACGTTCCACCACCACCTTACTCTCCGTGTCACACTCACCCTCGCACGTACACTCCGTATTGCTCTCACTCCCTGTGTCACACTCCGTACACACCGACGTGCATTCTCGTTCGCACTCGGTTTCACTCCCACACTTTATAACACACCCACTCGCCGACGCACACTTTTTCCTCCCACGCGTGCCATTTCCACTCACACGTGACCCTTCACCAACGCCCGGATGCTTCCTCGATCCCAAGCGCGCGAAAATTCTTTTGTCGCCAAACATCCTCTTACAAAATCTCCCCGCACAATACACAGCACGTCTCACCTTCGGGGTTCTTCTTCCTCCCTGCACCAAAACCTGCAAACTCTTTATTTGGTTAGTGAGCACATCATTATGAGTTGAGCACCGACCTTGTACATATTCCATCACCTCCTCCTGCCGCGAGTGGTTTTCTAAGTCCCCGGTCTCTTCAATTTCAATGCCCACTTCCACTTTTTCTTTACTCACCTCGACGACCGTTGGCTTTAATAAAATTCCCTCTACCTCATCGGTCGCCGGCTTTTCCAAACCCCGTGTCGCGATTTCTACCCCCGTCATTGTACCCGCGCTTTCCTCCGCTTCGCTCAACCAGCGCTTCTCGACCCGCGTTACCTCCTCGTGCACCCCTGGGACCTTCTCGCCCACCATGCGATCCATGGTCTCCCCACATCTTTGCATGCGGTCACCCATTCTGTTCGCAATTTTGCCGATTCGCTCCATTTTGCTTCCTAGTCTCTCAAATTTTTTTTTTAATCCCTCACCGGTACCCCTCGCTTCGTCCCTCATTACCCCCAATTGCTCACTCTGAGCCCTCATTTGCTCACTCTGAGCATCCATCCGGTTCCCCATTTCTCCCATAAGGGCCCCCATCATTCTGTTTTCCATTTTTTCACTATTAGCCCTCGCTTCGTCCCTCATTCGCTCACTATCAGCCCTCGCTTCGTCCCTCATTCGTTCCATGTTGTCGTTTTTTTTCTGCATTTCCACCATGAATTGGGCCATGAAGGCTTGCATTTGGGCCGCGCTCATTGGTTCCGCGGCCGTGGCCCCCTCAACCACGTGCGCGAGAGCGCCATTTTGTGCGCCTGATACCCCCTCAACCACATCCTCCATATACATTTCCCCGAGGTCCTGGGTCGATTCCGCCCCGTCTATCTCTCCCACCGGCATCCCGTCGCCTTGACCAGCCATGGCGCGATTTCAAAATTCGGGTTTTGCTTTAAAACAACACAAATTTCCAGCAGCTCCAAATTTTGACCAATTTTTTAATGTTTTTAAAAATTTGGTTCGGGCCTCGAATCTCACTCCCTGATACCAATTGTTACGGTTCGCGGTTAAGGATGTTCTATTTGCCGAGCGGAGGCTCCGCAACCGAACAGTTGTTCCCCGACTCACCCGATTCACCCAGACGTTGGCCGTATCGCGCCACCGCTATTCAATCGGGAAAAGACTAAGACGACGAATGCAAAGAGGAAGAAGAAGACGTACAGAAGAGTAACGGGGTTTATTATTATTTACACACATAAGCAAAAAGAGCAGTCACGTTTATTTACAGGGGACATGAGACGCAGGTGACACAGTGAAAATTACTAGCTTATACAGACTTAGTTACTACCCAGGACAGCACGAACAAAACAAACTCACGTAGGCAAAATGGGGAACTTGCAGGCAGGAATGGCTGGAAAGGATGAGCAGGTGGGATCACAGGGCACAGCAAGCAGGTCCACTCCGGGCCGGAAGCGGGGAGCCGGCAGCTCCTTGTAACCCGCTTTACAGCGCACACCGTCAGGGCTTCACGCGGCTGGTTGAAACGGGGCTGCACTCCTCTGTTGTATCTCTCGTGTAGCTTGTTTCGTAAAAGCTCCTCGGCTTTCTCTTGGACCCTTTCTTTTGTCGTGTCCCTCTCTGCGCAGCTCAGCTCGTATTTTTCTTCCTCTCACTTCCCTTCCAGCGCGGGTCTCTCCACCCAGCTCAGCTCAGCCTTTCTCTCACTTCTCTCCAGCTCATCTGCTCTGACGACCCAGCTCTTTCCTTTGCACCTCACCACGCAGCTCAGCTCAGCCTTGGACCTTTTTGCAACTCTCTTCTGACGACCCTTGCGCGCGCGCTTTTATCACGCCTCCGGCGATTAAGCCGCCGGCCTTTAGGACACGCCCCTCGGTGTGCTCACCTCGGCCATGGTTGGTCGCGCGACCCTCTGGCTCCGCCCTTGATGACGACGGGCGGGCACGCCTTTCTTCCCCGACCCTGCCTCGTGGCCAATGGCGGCTTTGGAGGGGATGTAATTGCCAAATTGAGGCTTGGCCATTACGAAAGGGGAAATGGAGGTTTTTGGAATGGGAATGAAGGGAATCTATCTCTTTTACTCGGTGCAATGGAGTGTCATGTTAATGGACGACAAGGCCTTACCCTAAAACACATAATAAGGATATAAACTGCTGAACAAGGGTTTTATCGGGTCCTGCAATGTGGTGTTTCATGGAATAACTACCGGGACGCCCTTTTTACTTTTACACAACACTGGAGGCAGGAGGCGCAGAATAAACAATAATAATAATATAGCACACAATAAAAAAATACAGTCCTCATATCCGCAACAATATATATGTATGTATATGTATGTATGTATATATATATATATGTATATACGTATGTATATATATATATATAACATTAATGTACAGGATTAAATAATTAACTGGAATGCCACTCAGTGGAGCGCATACTCCCGCCGCGGGTGGCCGCTGCTGAGCTCTATCTTCCAATGGTAATAAAATCCTTCAAAAAATTCCTGGATCCGGAATAATATCCTGAGCTTCACCAAAAACTAATCAATTCTTCCTTATCCCAAGGGCAATCATCCCACCAACTTTCATCCAAATCCGTTTAGAACATTTCCAGATATCTTGTTCACAAACACACGAACATACGAACACGCATACGCACGCACGCACACACACACACACACACACACACACACACACACACGGACACGATTGAATGCATTACTCCCTGGCGGGAGTAAATATGTGGGACAATTACATGCCCTGACCCTATACTTGGATATGATTTGGCCCTATACCTGGGTTTGATTCATCACCATTGAGAGATGGCGCCAAAAACAATATATAGCACGATATTTTTCAAAACGTTGTGGACAAGTTATGACAAAACTTGGTGGATGAGTTGGTTCGGCGACAAAGCCAAGCCGATTCAATTTTGGTTTAGGTCTGGATCCAGATCCGGCCTATCCAGTGGGATACAAAATGTAAACGTATCAAAACGTAAACGGAGGTATGCACTCTACCGAGTGCTGTTCCAGTTCCATTTTTTTTTTCATTTGGCTTTAATTAACAAATATCCCTCCCTAACGTACTGTAGGCTACGTCTGTCTGTTCTATATATTGCTGTTTTCCAGTCAGTGCATTGCACTTTAAAGATAATTATTTCCTGTCTAGTTTTCGAATTGGGCCTGGCCAGCAGGTTTGTGAAGACCCGGACCAAATTTCCCTCGGCCAACCCTGCAAGGAATGTGGGATAATTGTGGCGATTAAAGAAGAAGATTTCCTGCCTAGTTTACAGTATTCTCAGTGGTAAAACCAGACCAGACATTTTCACACTGATGAATATTTTATGCAGCAGACATCGTACATTGTTTGTGTAAATATTACTTGATGTCTGTTCAATGTGTGAACACATAATACCAATTCAATTTGTTTGGCTTCCCAAATGGAAGTTCAATACGGAGCAATTTCTATTCATTGAGGGATTTGTAAACAACATACGTATCATATTACAGGAAGCACAAAAGCATCAGGACACAGTGGACAAGTTAACATTTGGGAATGGATTTGAACATGAACCTTGTTTTTGCGAAAATGAGGCAGAAGCACAAGGCCTGTTGCTCTCACATCGCAGACAGGTTCGTGGCCTGTTTCTTTTATCGGCTCTCCTCCAGTCTAGCTCTTTCTGTTCTCCCCGCTCGGAATCTCCTAGCTCCTTCAGGATACACATGGTCCTCCATTAACCCCCTCCTGGTGAATTACCTAAAATCAAGGCTGACTACCTTTCTCTCCACACTCTCTTTCTTTGGCATCCAAACCACCTCCACACATGGCTTACCGACTTAATCTACTCTTGTAGCCAACACATGGCTCTCAACAGGACACTCTCATCTCTGCTCACTATCAAGGCTAGAGTGCCCCCAAGGCAGTGTCTTGGGCCCAACTCCATTCCTAATCTTCTTCAATGATCATTCTGACTCTGTTGAAAAGGGCTGGCAACCCTGACTCACATCTTGCTCAGCTTGATTCCATGGAAGCCAAGACCTTTTAAATCATTGGTATCTCCTGCGATGAAGCTGAGTCTTTGGGCTCATCACTTTCACATTGCAGACAGGTGGGTGGTCTCTGTCTTCTCTCGCTTCCTTGCTGGTCTTCCACCCTCTGCTCTTTCCTTGCGCTGTCCACTCCAAGTTTATGAAGGGCACACGTGGTCTACAGTAATAATACTCTCGTGAAACTCCCACAATCCTGACTCACTCGTTCATTCCTCTTTTTTCCTGCCTGTGGGTCCAACTTCCTCAGTCTGTTCAATCACATTCTTCCCAGTTCCTTCTAGGGCTACAAGACAGCTGGATATTCACCACCATCGTAGGTCATTTTCCATCACAACCATGATCTTCTCTACCCCCATTAACCCTCCCCAAGCCCACCTTTTTCCGGATTTCCAGTTTTTCATTTTATTTGGTTCACCACATTTGCAGCTGCATCCATCTTGTTCACTACCTGTGTCCTCCCCTTGCACTCAATTTCCCCATGTCCCTTACACCTCTAAATCTCACTCTATTCTGTCGCTCTACACTGATGTTTGTGTTTCACTCCCACTTACCTCCTCCACGATCTGTGACTTTGTATACAAAAACAAATGCACACCTCAATTCTCTTTTTAATCTTCTCTCTCGTTTGTGGAACCACCTTCCAGAGACTGTCCAATCGCTGGTTGCAAGAAACCAACTAAAATGTTCACTAAAAGTTTGCAATGAGACAGCATTTGCTGACCAATCCAGAGTGCACCGAAAACTATTGCCTGGATTAGTTTCAGATCGTGTCCCGATCACGCGGTGCAGCACATCTACGCATACTTGAAGCCACATTCACAAACACCCAAAGCCCCATTCTCTGCAAGCAAATAAAAGTTTGTACAACTGCTTCGCTTGTTTTGAGACAATTGCAGTATGGTAAGTATGAAGCCTGGGGTTATCTCGTTTACTCAGTGCCTCACAACCGTGATGCGCATCAATCATCGTCACTGATGTGAACCAATCAGTGACCACGTGTGAGCGTAAATTGTATCAATCTTAATTCCCAGTATTCTTGCCATCGTCCGGATGAGTGCAAAACGACAAGCTTCGACACATCTCTTCTTTGTGCAACAGTTTCAAAATTTCGTGGTACCAAACGACTCTATAATGTTATCGTACAATAAACGGTTGTCATGGTAAACTATCTGCATTGTTTGAATCATCTCAGAATTTTTTCAGTGGAATGAACGAATTTTGATTTGAGACAAAAACATAGTTTAATAACTTTAATGCAGACATATATATATATAAAAGCGCCTTTGGGCTTCTTGAAAAGCGCTATACAAAATAAATGAATTATTATATATATATATATATATATATATATATATATATATATATATATGTATATAGATAGATAGATAGATAGATATATATACTCATATGTGGAAAAAATATTGTTACGCTCTGCGGATAAGGATGTTGTTTGCCGAGCGGATGGCACCGCGGCCAAACAGTTTTCCCCGATTAACCCGATTCACGAACGTTGGCCGGATCGCGCCACAGATATTCAATTTGGAAACCTCTAAAGCGACCGAATGTAAAGAGGAAGAAGAAGACGTACAGAAGAGTAACGGGATTTATTATTTACACACACAAGCAAAAGGAGCAGTCAAGGTTATATACAGGGAACATGGAAAAAGCAGGTGACACAGTGAAAATACTAGCTTATCTAAACTGGCTTAATTAATACCCCAAGACAGAACAAACGAAGACGACTCACACGGGGAATGATGATAGGAATGGCGGAGGTGGATGGCTTGGAGGGGGGAGGCCGGTCCACGGATACCGCAGCACGATCGGCGCGTTTGGCAGCCGCCGTTCCTTTTCGGTCCTGCTCAAAACGTCCGTCCAGGCCCCAAGCTGCTGTGGCTGCAGTTTCGGTGGCTCAAGCTGCTGTTGATGCAGCCGCGGTGGCTCAAGCTGCTCTCTTCAGGGATCCCTTACTCAACTCTCTTCTCGGTGATCTCTTCGCCGCAACTCTTGTCATGGACCTCTCTCACAGCTTCCGCGCGCGCTCTTTTATATCGCCGCAGGCAAATCAAGCCGCCGGCCTCCCGGACACGCCCATCTGTGAGCTCCTTCGGCCCTGATTGGTGGGCACAGCCCTCTGGCTCCGCCCTTGATGATGAGGTCCAGACCCGTCCTTCTTCCCCAACCTTGCCTCGTGGCCAATGGTGGTTGAAGAAAACCGCCCAAAATGCAGTTGGCCATTGAAATGAAATGAAAGGGGATCTACTCTTATTTCACTTGGTGCAATGGAGTATTTAAATTAATGGGAGACACAGCCTTACCCTAACACACATAATAAGGATATAAGCTATTGAACAAGGGTATTATAGTGTCCTTCAATGTATGCTTTATGGAATTAACTACCGGAACGCCCTTTGACCTTTATACAACAGACTGGAGGCAGGAAGGCGATATTTTACAACAATTTACTATACAATAAAAACACAATAAAAAAAACACAATCCTCATATCCACAACACTGCACCCTCCTCCTCTTAGGCACGGCCCGGGCCTATGAACTTTAACTTAGTGTGACACATAGGTGTAATTCCCTCTACATTTAACCTGACCCTGAGTGTGACAGTTTTAAAACATAAATAAATATGTCCCGCTGCTCCATTGCACCCTGCCTAACAGACTCACGCCCACAGCTAACCGAATTGCGGAATGGTCTTCAAACTATACACTGACGGTGGGGAGCATTATTTACAATGACGTTACTTTATTTACAAAACTAACCCAGGACCTGTGATTGTTCTTTCTGGGGGGGAGACAGTCTGCTCTGCATCGACGCACAATGAAAGCACCCAAAAACGCACCAACACACCCTCAAGCACCAATCGGTGCACAGTCATCATTGTTCAATAAAAATAAATCAACAACCCCTAACCCTGCTGGTGGTCTCTTGCTCTTCGGCTCCCTCTGCTGGCTATTACTATTTTCCTGGTGTTGTCATCTTCCTTTGCTGGCGGCCTATTTGTAATAAAACTTGCACCCAACGTGTCCATTTGTATTTATTTATGGCCCACAGGGGCCGACTATGTATGGTTCACCTGTGGGGCATCGGTGCCCTGTGATCGAGGTCCGCCAGCAAGATTTCGGCCCTTCATGGCCGGTTCCAGCAGAGGGGCCATGCCCCAACCCATGGGGTCCATAAGTGGTGCTCGGCCACAGACATGTGATCCATAATGTGGTGCATCGATGCAGACAGCTGGTTCTGGGAGTTCCGGGCGCACAATGGCGGACTCACGCACGCTCCCCTCGGCGCCCAGTGGCGCACAGGTCCTCATGTGGGAGACAATGGGGGGGAGAGACAGATGAGCGAGGGGTAAGGTCACAAGGGTACACCTCAAACAAGGCAATGCAAGGCGAAATGCGTACGGAGAGCGAAGTGAGAAAAGCTCGTCCCTTCCGTACGTCACCCCCCCTGTCACCTACTCTACCCTTGCCCTTACCCCATATTTACAAAAATCTACACATTTACAAATTCGTCACTGCTGTCGCGTCTTCCCCCTATTTCCCCTATTCCAAATTCGTCACCACAATCCCTCTAGCCAAAATTTGCCATCACCCAATTCATCATCAATCCTCATAAGGAGGAAGAGATGGAACAACAAACACAATGTCACACCCACGTCATGATGCGTCTCACATTCCAAACATTTTCATCAAAAATAATAAAACATGGCATGGTGTGGAGTTACGTCACCTCAGGTGAGTGGATGTAGATGGTGCGAGGAGATCTTCATCCTAACTACTTTCTAAATGACTTTAATACACTTTACAGTACCCGGGGTCTTTCCCTGCCAATCCATTGGCCAACTTACACTATGGGTTCTAAAAACCAATTCCCATTGACCAAACTGTAGTCCCTCCTCAATTTGGGGTCTCACTCCCCCGATGCAACTCCCTGTGCCCTTGCACAATTTCTGGGCTGAGACGTGTAGCTCTCCCAGCAGGTCTACCCACCTGCACACCTCCACCACTGCAGTTGCCACCCGAGCTTACCTGCTCCTTACCTAACCTATCTAATTGGGGAAGGCCCCTCCTGGCTCTGTCACCCCTCGGTGCCCTCTGGCACTGGGCTACCAGGGTCCGTCCTCCGGATCCTCGGGCCCCATCCACAACAACTCTACCGGCTCCCAGAGCCCACCTGCGGCCTCACCTGGCCGACATCCTCACAGTGGTGGAGTGCCCAAACCAACTACACACACTAACAGGCTACACGCCCAGACATTTCCACAACACTAATGCACCCATGCAAACACCATTCTTTCACCCGCACCACAGATGCCAATATCCAACCACAATTTATCTATACCCTCTACCTAACACTTACACTACCCTCCCCGGGTATTCGTGATGGGGGTCCATCCTTCCCCCATTCACACCTTCGCACCATCCACTCCACTCCATAGTTTCCATCCTACTCACTCCACGACCATCCATTCCAATACTCCATATATTCCACACTACCATTTATTCCATACACCTGTTGTTGCACACCCATGCAATCTTACCTGGTGCCACCTGCACCCTCCCTCCTTCCTGGACCATTTGGTCAGCACAACCCACAATCACCTTCTCTCACTCATATACTGCTCCACACACCTGTTCAGTTGCAGACCTGTGCAATCACACCTGTTCCTCACACACTTTTCACAATACACTTCTAAATACACCTCCAACACTCACACGGCATCATCTAAACTACCTGTTGCCCTGCTAACTTAGTGCTCCCCGTCTTCCCTTTAAACTAAGCATATACCACGTCATTATCATCCACACTAACCTACCTGCGTCCCCACTACAGGTATCAGTCACTACCTAATCTTAACGTTACCTAAGGTCATCTTCTCTAGATCCCTATCATTATGTCCTAACCCTCCCGGGCTAGTTTTCACTGCCATAAACCCCATAAATCTAGTGCTCCTTTGCCCCCGCTGTGAGGGATGACAGAGTTGCCATCCCACCACATCGGGCATCTCTCACTATAAATTTTGCTCGTCCAATTTCAGCCAATCAAAAATTTGCCAATCACTACCAATCCTCTGCCAATCATCACTTCGCCAATCCTTTGCCAATCATCAAATTTTGTTTTGCTATTTCGGGGCCAAAACACTAACCTCATCACCCGTCTACTTACTAGTGCCTCTCGGTGTGCTAATTCACTTCTAAAGCTCGGCTTCGTAAAGCCGAGCAATGAATGCGGGTTGCTTGGTGCCGGCGGCTGGATACGTCCCGCATTTGGTGCAGGGACGGGGGCTTACCCAGGCCAAGATCCCACGCACCATCTCGGCACAGAGCCGTCCAATGGCCCGATCTCGACCTGCCGGAACGCCTCAACAAAAAGGGGTCGCCATGGCGACCCTTCCTATTGGGCTGCCCGCTCCGCCTAGTGGAGCACGGACGCGGCCGTTCCGAGCGAGGCCCAGCGTGGATCGCGTACGGCGGTTCTTTCGAAACCGCCGTGGTTCGGATCCCCGCTGGTCCTTGCGACACGCGAAGCTGCTCTGCGTGCTCCGAGGGCCCGATTTGGCTAAATGTCGTTCTAACCGCTAACCCGGTTACCGTCGATGCTTCACCTGCATGCTCACACGCATATGCTACCCCTTTCACCCTCACCGAGCTCGGTGCTCCAACGCCGCCCGTACACCCCGCATACTTCGTCATTGCACTCGTTCTTTCGCTCACAGACTTGGTCACACACCTGACCACCGCACACCTTTGCACACACTCGTCGTTCGCACACCTCACCAACACACCTTCGCGCCCCCTTCTCGGTCACCTCCTCTGTGACAACTACAGGTGTGCTCTCACTCGCACACCCAACCACGTGCCTCACTACCAACTCCAGCGTGCATTCCCATACGCGTTCTACCATTCCAGGTGTGCATCCTTCCATTCCAGGTGTACATCCTCGCTCACTTGCCACAACCAACTCACGCTCCGGGTCACTCTTACTACTCTCACCTCCACACTCGGTCGCGCACTCACCCTTACTTTTGACAGCGTACTCTTTCCTCATGCACCTGTCCGTTACACACCTTTCTCGCGCACACTCTTGCACACACTCTCCCGTTACACCCTCTGTAACACTCACCACAGGTGTGCATTCTCCCGTACTCTTGTAGATGCCACCCTCGTCTGTCCCAATTCATCCCTCTGAGCATCCAGTTTGGTTTCTACCCCGATTTTCACCTCCTCTATCTGCTCTCCCATTTGTTTAATTTCTCGGGCGGATTGCTCCCCTATTTCCCGCAATTTGTCTTCCATCCTATCTTCTAGCCCCCTCAACCCATTTTTCACCCCCTCTATCTGATTCTCCTGGGCAGCCATTCTATTTTCCACCCCCGTTAACCCATGTTTCACCCCTTCTATCCCATTGTCTAACCCCTCAAATTTCTTGTCTAACCCCTCAACGGTACTCCCCGCTTCGTCCCTCATTCCGTTCGTTATTCTGTTTCCCATTTTCTCACTATCAGCCCTCCTTCTGTCAATCATTTCTTTCATTTCCCTGCTAAATTTCTTCCTTTCTTCCCTCTGCTCGGCCATGTACGCCAGGCATTGTGTCATGAATAGGCCCCAGTCTGTTGGCACCGCGGGCTCGGCTGCCGCTCGCACGTACGAGGCACCATTTTGCGCGCCTGAAACCTCGTGTGCGAGAGCGCCATTTTGCGCGCCTGAAACCTCCTCAACCACATTGCCATTTTTTTCCTCCTCCCTTTCCTCCACATACATTTCCCCGAGGTCCTGGGTCGATTCTACCCCGTCTATCTCTCCCACCGGCATCCCGTCGCCTTGACCAGCCATGGCGCGATTTCAAAATTCGGGTTTTGTAAAACAAAACAAATTTCAGTAGCTTGTAATTTTGAGCGCGTTAAGCGCGCTTCGGGTCCGTTCCCGCTCCCGACACCAATTGTTACTGCCAATAGTACAATTGGTGTTCCAAAATTTGGGCGAAATAAATTTAGTCCCAGGTTCGAATCCCAACTCCTGACTACCAATTGTTACCGCCAATTGTACAATTGTGTCCAAAATTTGGGCTAAATAAATTTAGTCCCAGGTTCGAATCCCAACTCCTGACTACCAATTGTTACGGTCCGCGGATAAGGATGTTGTTTGCCGAGCGGATGGCACCGCGGCCGAACAGTTTTCCCTGACTAAACCCGATTCCCGAACGTTGGCCGGATCGCGACACAGATATTCAATTTGGAAACCTCTAAAGCGACCGAATGTAAAGAGGAAGAAGAAGACGTACAGAAGAGTAACGGGATTTATTATTTACACACACAAGCAAAAGGAGCAGTCAAGGTTATATACAGGGAACATGGAAAAAGCAGGTGACACAGTGAAAATACTAGCTTATCTAAACTGGCTTAATTAATACCCCAAGACAGAACAAACGAAGACGACTCACACGGGGAATGATGATAGGAATGGCGGAGGTGGATGGCTTGGAGGGGGGAGGCCGGTCCACGGATACCGCAGCACGATCGGCGCGTTTGGCAGCCGCCGTTCCTTTTCGGTCCTGCTCAAAACGTCCGTCCAGGCCCCAAGCTGCTGTGGCTGCAGTTTCGGTGGCTCAAGCTGCTGTTGATGCAGCCGCGGTGGCTCAAGCTGCTCTCTTCAGGGATCCCTTACTCAACTCTCTTCTCGGTGATCTCTTCGCCGCAACTCTTGTCATGGACCTCTCTCACGGCTTCCGCGCACGCTCTTTTATATCGCCGCGGGCAAATCAAGCCGCCGGCCTCCCGGACACGCCCATCGGTGAGCTCCTTCGGCCCTGATTGGTGGGCACAGCCCTCTGGCTCCGCCCTTGATGACGAGGTCCAGACCCGCCCTTCTTCCCCAACCTTGCCTCGTGGCCAATGGTGGTTGAAGAAAACCGCCCAAAATGCAGTTGGCCATTGAAATGAAATGAAAGGGGATCTACTCTTATTTCACTTGGTGCAATGGAGTATTTAAATTAATGGGAGACACAGCCTTACCCTAACACACATAATAAGGATATAAGCTACTGAACAAGGGTATTATAGTGTTCTTTAATGTATGCTTTATGGAATTAACTACCGGAACGCCCTTTGACCTTTATACAACAGACTGGAGGCAGGAAGGCGATATTTTACAACAATTTACTATACAATAAAAACACAATAAAAAAAAACACAATCCTCATATCCACAACAATATGTTGAATTGTTTGGCACCCGTATGTGAAGTCCTTTGTCTCCTAATGTTCCTTTTATTGGAATCTTTGTTATTGGAATGAAAATTTCGCAGGTCGCAGTACTCACATATTATATTTTGTAAAATATCTCCCGTTTGTCTTTTAAAAAATTTTTTGTATAGTTCATGCGTTATACAAATTACATTTTCAAAATGTTCTTATGTTGTAACATGTCTAGTTTACATGACAGGACGTTTACATGACCTACTGCCTTACAGGACGTATTGAGATTTCCCATAATTGTGTTCTACAATGTGACATGATTTGTCACTTACTTTTCTGTCAAGTTAATTCCAGAGAATCTAAGTGGGCGGCACATCAGGATTCACATTGTTTTGATACAAAAGCTGGCTGTTTTTGCCGAATGTATCATGCATGCAGAGATGACATGGATCTCTCAGCACTTTTGTGAGATACCGAAATGTTTTCGGAATAATTAGAAAGATTGCTCTGTTTGATATGCCCAGAAGAATGCAGAGCTCATGATAATAGTATTCCAAAAACATGTAGGTTGTTCTATGAACGATATATGTATTCACAATGGTTGAAGAGTTCTTTATTATTATTTTTATTTTTTTCTTCTCTTCTTTCAAATGCAGTACATGGCTATGGGTAGCATCATTTGCTAGGGTTAATTGGTGTCGTTGAGAAGGTAAATGCGAGGGCTTTCCAGACGGTCTTTTTGGAGAGACATAGTGAGGGCTTAAGATTTGTCAGGATTGAAAGACATGTTCCACTTGTTTCACCAGTCTTTGATATTGACCAGGTCTGCAGAGAGTGAAGAGGCTGCTGCCTGCCGATCTGAGGGTTGAGATATGGAGCGGCAGAGAATGGAGTCGTCAGAAAAAAGATAGAGAGGGTTTTCCAGAGCCACATAATACCATTTAGGGCCACACATTGACTACAACAGGAGGTTAAGTCTGCGAGCCATGAGTGGAGATTTTAATCCTATAAGATCCTATAAGAGGAGAGTTTAGTGAGGATCCTATAAGAGGAGAGTTTAGTGAGCAGGGCAGGGTGCCAGACCATATCGAAGGCATGAGATAAGTCAAGGGAGACAACTCTGATTTCCTGTTTGGCATTGAAGACCTCCATCCATTGTTGAGACAGCAGATGCAGCATGTCCAGAGTAGAGTGACCGGGTCTGAATCCAAATTGATAATCTGAGATCAGAAGTGATGATGGATTCCATGACCTTGATGATGATTGGGAGCAGGCTGATTGGTCTGTAGTAGCAAGGATCTGCTTTAGTGAGATAATTTTTACATTTTTTTTGAAATGTGCATTGAACATTTTTGTGAAATGAAAATGTGAAATGAACATTTTTGAAATGTGCATCCATTGGTCGGCCAGCTGCCAGACTCCATCCACATTAGTCACTTGACTCCACCCACCAAGGCTACAGGCTAAATAATATGGCTGCCATCTTTTTTTCTGATGGGCCTAAAACATCAGGCCTGTGTAGGCCTCTTCTGATTATACACTGCCTGAGTTTGTTGCGTCAGATTTCCATTGGCTTTGCTGAGGTCGAGTGTTACCCATGATGTGGACCCTGACAAATCTTATCATATGTCGAATAAAAATGAATAATAAGGACCAATCAAGCCCAGCCATATAAGCCTCCCTTTAAAAAACATCATTACGTACATTTTAAATGGCCCCATGTTGGGGTTAATCAATCCGTGTCCTTGTGACAAATTAGCTCGTTCTGATATAACGATGGTGGAGGCTGTCCTGGATGAGAGGTATTGAGTTAATATTTTAATAGTGCATTAAAAGTGTGTTTCCCAATCATGCTCTTCATTTTTTAAGAGTGCTTTAAATGTGCCTTTCCCAATCAGGCTGTTACCGGATTCTTGTTTTATTTCCCAATCCTTTCTTGATCCTTTCCCAATCTTGTTTCTTGTTTTGCTCTGTCCACCTGTCTGACACTCAAACAAAATTGAAAATCATTCCAAATGTCATAAAGACCACAAACAACAGGCATGAATAACTAATGCAACATGTCAAATAAGGTGGGGTAGGAGACGCTGCATTAACAGCTGTACACTTCCCAATTTTTTTCCGATAACGTTTTAAAATCTTTATTTTATATCAATTTAATTATACATTTGAACACTGTAGAGCAAAAATTGCCTTTTTGGAATTTGCAAAAACCTTCCATTTAGCAGTGCTTGGACGAAATACTACAGAATTTTACATCACCTCGACCAATTAAATTTCCCGCTCGCAGACCCCGCGCATGTCCTTCATTTCTCAGGAATTCATGGGATACAGTGTTCTATGAACTCTCTTGTTTCCCTCACTCTACTCTCCCCCCGCCCCCCTCAACCCACCACTTCCTTCCATTCCCTTTCTTAGGTGATTTGTTTCCTCCTTCCATCTACAATATTGTTCGTTAATTCCTCCAAATATGTTCTCCTTTCCAGTAAACTTTCCAGAGTATGATGGTCTGAGGTCCATTGGGAGGAATTCAACAGCAGGAGGCAAGGTTTCCTCTTAAATAATTCACTTCAAGTCCAGATATTATAATGTTGCTTTAAGGTTTGATCAATCTCTCCTTTCAGGATCGCACGGTTAGTAGTTCTCATCTTCCAGCTTCTGTAAAGCTGGCAAAGGAATATGAATTAGAATTGATGAATTTGAACCACAGTGTTCAGTTTAATACTACTGCTACTTTGTAGTTTGGAATTAAAGCAAATAGATAAATTAAAATCTGCCATCGAAATGTAACGATGTACAGTCGTGGCCAAAATATTGGCACCCTTGCACTTTTTTCAAATAATGCACCATTTCTTCCAGAAAATTGTTGAAATTAAAAAAATATTTTGGCATCAACATCTGTATTTCATTGGTTTGCAGTGGAACAAAACAAAAAAAAAGCTGAAAAAATTACTAAATCTTAGCTTATTCCACACAGAAATCCTAAAATGGCCCGGGCAATATTATTGGCACCTCTTAGAAGTTGTTAGAAATAATTAGATTTCAAGCAAGTGATTATCCTTTACTTTGGAATTGAACTCACCTGTGGTGAGTTGCAGGTGCCTGCAATATAAAAATCACTCATTCAACCAGTTTGAATCGAGAAAAGGCATCATTCTGCTGTTTTGTGTCACTGTGTGTGGAGCATGGAGAATGAGGAGGGAGAAAAGCATGGAGAAATGAGCATGGAGAAAAGAAAGAAAATGAGGAGGTCAGACACAAGATTGTAGCCAAGCATGGACAATCTCAAGGCTACAAGTTCATCTCCAGAGACCTTGATGTTCATGTGCCCACCATATGAAATGTTATCAGGAAGTTTTAGGCCCATGGCACTGTCGCCAACCTCCTTGGACGTGGCCGCAAGAGAAGACTTGATCGGAGATTGCAGCGAAGGATTGTTCGAATGAAGGAGAAAGCACCTCAATCAACTGCCAAACAGATTCAAGCTGACCTTCAGACACAAGGTACGACAGTTTCAACTCGCACTATCCGTCGCCAACTCAGTGAAAGCGGGTTCTATGGTAGGAGCCCACTGCTGAGAAAGCCTGATTGGAGTTTGTCAAAACCCACCTGAACAAGCCAAAATCCTTCTGGGAGAATGTCCTGTGGACAGATGAGACCAAATTCCAAATTAGAGCTTTTTGGTTAGGCACATCATCGCTATGTTTACAGACAACAAAATGAAGCCTTCAAAGAAAAGAACACCTTCCCTACAGTCAAACATGGAGGAGGTTCAGTGATGTTTTGGGATTGCTGTGCTGTCTCTCGCACTGAGTGCCTTCAATGTGTGCATGGCATCATGAAATCATGATATTACCAAGGCATTTTGGAGCACAATGTTGAACCCAGTGTCAGAAAGATGGGTCTCCTTCGAAGGTCATGGGTCTTGCAGCAGGACAATGACCCCAAACACACTTCAAAAAGCACCCAGGAATGGTTTAAGACAAAATGCTGGACTGTTGTGAAGTGGCCAGCAATGAATCCAGGTCTAAATTCCATTGAACACCTGTGGGGAGATCTGAAAACAGCAGTTGGGAGAAGGCACCCTTCAAATCTGGGAGAACTGGAGCAGTTTGCACAGGAAGAGTGGGTCAAACTGCCAGTAGAGAGGTGGAGGAAGCTCATTCATGGCTATAGGAAGCGCTTGACTGCAGTTATTTTGTCCAAAGTCTGTGCTACCAAATATTAAGTCTTGGGTGTCAATAATTTTATCAATGCCATTTCTTTTTATTTTCTGATTTAAAAGGCTATATGAAGCTCTGAATCAAAAACAAAGGTTCTGTAATATTAACAGTAAAATAAAGGGTTATGGAGACCAAATACTTTTGTCAATTAAAAAAAAAAATTCGAGAAAATTGTGAGTTGTTTGAAAAAAGTGCAAAGGTGCCAATATTTTTGGCCAAGTCTGTAAGTGATTCGTAGTTTCAAAGTTTTCAATTTGTAAGATAGCCTTTACTGTGCTAATACTTAAATAACTTTCAGTAGTCTCCCCTTTTTCATTCCCATTTCCATCCTGTAGACCTCTTGTTATCTCAATAATATGGCTGTGATGTACCAATGCATATGGGAACTGTGTGTTAATTGGTACTAAAAACAAAGTTCGGAATAATTTTAGAATTCAAATAAAAACTTTCTACTGGTGTGTGTGTGTGTGTGTATCTGTATGTGTGTGTAGCTGTATGTGTGTATTTGTGTTTGTGTGTTCTTCATGTATATTGGCACGTGTGACTGTGGAAATAACTCCAAAAACGCTACTCACACAGGGCCACTCGTCCTGTCATCCCTGATGACCACTCGGAATATGATTGCAGCAATATTATCCAGAATGACGTTGGTACATTATATATTGTTAACGATCTGGCCTACAGCGTAAAATGGGGAGTAGATTAGAATATATATTTCAGAGTACTGGGTGACCACAAAAAAGCAGTACTCAAACAATTTAATAAAGCCTGGTGTTAACAGATAAGGTGGCTGGCTTAACATCTTTAGGTCTTGAGTTTGAGCCCCTGTCGTGCCATTGAAATAACTCCAGGTGGGTTGACTCAACCTGTCATCCTTCAGAGGTAGGCAAACTGAGTACCAGCTTACTGGGGTATTAAGCCATTTGAGTATCCTGTGTTTTTTTTTTTGTTTGTTTTTTTTTTTTTTGTATACTGAATCGAGGCTCGTGAAAGAGCTAACATTTATTTCACAAACAAATCAACCAGACAAACAAAACACACAAAAAGAGGGAGCGGAAGACAAGATGGGGAGAGAAGGGGAAGCACACAACCACAACATTTGAGAGCAGGGAGAAGTGTGGGAGGGAGAGGGCTTGGGGGCAGGAGGCGTGGGAGGGGGAGGGCGGGGGGGAGAGATATAAAACACAAGGGGACCGAAATTAGCGGGGGTGTTGGAGTGGTGACCTGTCCAGGATTGTACTGCTTAGCCAATGAAACTGCCTACGTAGCTCCTATGCCCCTCACAGCATGAGAAGAATGGTCATTATTATTATTATTATTATTACTAGGACGTGCCCGTATGTGGGTGCCCGTTCCTTGGTGCGGCCCGCGTGACCGTACTATATATATATCTAAAATTATATCCCCCCCCTCTATTTACATGAAATGGTTTGGTCCATTCGCAAAGCCAAAGCGAACGGCTTGCGAGTACGGTGACAATCCCCCCCCCCTCTATTTACATGAAATGGTTTGGTCCAAAGCGAACGGCTTGCGAGTACGGTGACAATCCCCCCCCTCTATTTACATGAAATGGTTTGGTCCAAAGCGAACGGCTTGCGAGTACGGTGACAATCCCCCCCCCCCCCTCTATTTACATGAAATGGTTTGGTCCAAAGCGAACGGCTTGCGGAGTTTGGTAAAGAAATCGCCATAGCTCGGTAACTACTTCTCCGATTAATATGAAACCTTGAAAAGGCACATCCTCGGGTCCCCAGCAATATACCTGGCAAGTTTCAAGTATATCGGACCCGTGGTTGTCGAGAAACAGCGGTCACAGACAAACAAACACACAGACACACAGACACACAGAGACACAGAGATTACTGGAATTATAGATAGATTATTATTATTATTATTATTATTATACAATTTAATAAACCTTTTTTCTTTTTATTTGAAGTGACAAATTCTTTGGTACACATTTCCTTCACATGATGCATGATCACTGTGGAAAGTTTCAGATGGATATGTTTAATGTCATTCATTTGATCGAGGTTAGAGCACATGCTCCAGATGTCTGTCTCTACGCTGCAGGCACACTTGGATTTGACAGCAAAATTGTTTATTACTCTCACATTCGGCTGCAGTAATTGAACGGATTCTGTCAGTTATTGCCGTTTGGAGATCATCTATGGATTGCTGCTTCCCTCAGTATATATGGCTTTATATACATACATACATACATATGTATATATATATATATTTATATATATATATATGTATGTATATATAATATATATACATATATATATATATATATACATATATATATATATATATATATATATATATATACACCCCCCCCCCCCCCACAGGAAAATTATCTGCATGTATGTGTGTGAAGGTCTGAAAATCGTAGACAACTTGGTAGAGCGCAGACCTTCACCAGGCTCAACAGTCCATGTTTTGTATCCCACTTATAGGCCGGCTCTGGATTCGGATCCGAACCAAAATCTAATCGGCGGCTTCTGGACACCTAACTAACTCATCAACCAAGTTTTATCAGTTTTGAAATATTGTACTGTATCCAAAAAAATAACTCATCTAAAACTTTTGAAATATAATGCTATATAGGTGGAGGTTTACAGCCTAATTACTCAATGGTGAAGAATCACTTAAAACAGTGGTTCTTAACCTTTTTAAAGGTGCCGAACCCTAACGAAATCCACCGAACACTCGCGGAACCCCTCAAATTTGACAAAAAAAATTAAGAAGAATTGCATCTGAATGCGTTTTCTGTTCTTCTTTTCGGGAGGTGATCTGGGAAATGCATGGTTTTGTTTTGGCAAGGGCCACCCTCAAATCATTTTCGCATGCAAGCCTGCTCCTTTTCTTTGTTTTAATGTCCACCAGTTTCGAAAACGCATGCTCGCAGAGATACGTTGTAACGAACGGCGTGAAGATCTCAAGGGCAATTTTAGCGATGTGAGGATACCCTTCCATTTGGCGGCACCAAAACGTTGAGAGCGTTGTTGTGCTGAAGAGTTGTTGTTGAGTCTGGCTCTGCTGAAGTTCAATGAGGTCGTCGAGGTATTGGTCGTTGACATCTGCCGTTGCAACGTCGAAAGTAAACGGCTGCCGCACCCATGCTGGGTATTGCTCTTGGTCGGGGAAGTAGCCATCGAATGACTTTCCCAGCTCATCCAATTGCGTGGCAATCGCTTGCTTCAGCTCCCCCGGTACAGCAGTGCCTCCAACTTCAGACTCATCTTCGATCCCGCTCACGCACTCGTCCAGTAGCAAAAAGTTCGCGAAGTTGTCGTTCTCTGTTCGCCGCCTCCACAACGGTAACTTCTTTCGGAAAGCGCTCAGCTTTTCTTCAGATTCGATGGCATTCACTCCACCGCCCTGCATCTGGCAATTGAGATGATTGAGTGCGTCTAAGATGTCAGCCAAGTACGCCAAGGCGAGGATGAACTCTGACTCTTGGAAGTGCGTTGCATGGAAATGCTGGTATTCTCGCAAAAACAGGGCTAATTCTACACGCAAGGCAAAAACACGGCTCACTACCTTCCCTCGTGACAACCATCGAACGTTAGAGTGGCAGAGAAGGACTTCGAATTCAGAGCCGATTTCATTGCACAGCTCTTTGAAGATGCGATGAGTGGTAGAGAAGGACTTCTAATTCAGAGCCGATTTCATTGCACAGCTCTTTGAAGATGTGATGAGTGGTAGAGAAGGACTTCGAATTCAGAGCCGATTTCATTGCACAGCTCTTTGAAGATGCGATGATTCAGAGCACGGCTTCGCACGTAATTCACAGTTTCAACGACGATTTTCAGAACATTGGCCAGTTCTGGAGGCAGGGTTTTTGATGCCAGCACGTGTCTGTGCAGGATGCAGTGCGTGACGATGATGTGTGGTGCATCGGCCTTCACCAGCGCTCCAAAACCGGAGTTGCATCCCAGCATGGCTGGAGCTCCGTCCGAGCAAACTGCAGACACCATGTTCCATGAGAGGCCATTGCTTCTGAATAAGTCGTCCACAAGCTTCTTCACGTCAGCTGCCTTCGTCGTTGTTGTGAGAGGCTTGCAGAACAGAAAGTCTTCCTTGATCTCGTCTCCTTTGACATAACGCACAAATAAGATGAGTTGGCTCAAATTCAAAATGTCGGTGGTCTTGTCGAGTTGAAGGCTGAATTTTGTCGGGCTCGCGACTAAATAAATCTGCAACTACCTGGGCAAGGATGTCGTCGCTCATGTCGTCGATTCTGCATCTGATGGTGTCATTTGAGAGTGGAACGAGAGACGACTTGTTTTCAGCAGCTTTTCCCAGCATGATGTTGGCCATCTTCAACGCGGCCGGTTTAATGAGTGTCTCGCCAACGGTGTGCGGTTTGCCCTGCTTTGCGATCAGGTACGCAACTTCATACGACGCGGTGAGGATCGGTTTGTCAATTGGAACGAAGCCGAGAGTGGGCAAGGTAGCACTTGCGTCGAATCGGACTCTCTTCAATTTTAATTCATCCAGCGTTGTGTCTTTGTACTGCCCCTCACCGTGCAGTTTTTTGAAGTGTTCCCATAGTTTTGCTGGTGCTTGGCTGGAGTTGCTCAACTTGACATTGCAAAGCATGCATTGCGGACGCTGACTTCCGTCCCGTTCCGTCAAACACGTGAACCCGTACCGCACGTAATCCTCCGACCACTTCCTTTTTTTGCTCGACATAATGCAAAAAAAAAAAGAAAAGTAACAAACTGATCTTAATTGAGTTCGGGCAAATAATTATATGACAAAAATTAAAAAAGGAACATGCTTAATTTTAGTCAGTACCCATCTGAAAACTGAGAAATTTTAACGAAGAAAACATAACTTAGAGTTACGATGACGGGATTTATTATCTACTCAACTCTATGTCACCTCCAATCCCATTATAATATTACATAGAAAACTGTGAATTGTTAGTTTTGAATTGTGACCAAAGGAGTTATATCACCTCCACCTAATTTTCTGAGTAATTCAATCATATTTTATATTCACCATCAACTTTTGACTTTAATATAACTCTGAACCCGCCCTGCATATCCACAAACATTTCCAACTTACTTTTCAATTAATCAGTAACTCCAAAGTAAGGCGCGACCAATGGCACACGGCAAGCTAATCGAGGCTATTCACTCGAATTTCCGAACACCTGCAAAGTCCAAAATCCAATAAGTAAGTAAGCAAGTAAGCACCATCAACAGAATAATTAGCAAGTTGCTCATTGATTCAACTTACTACAGTCAGTGTGAAACAACTTATCTTAAACACAGACCAGAGAAACCATGAATGGGATGGGAATACAATTACAAATAACATTTCCATTCATTCGTAACATACATAGCAAAATAATAATAATATTAATAATAAGTGTAATTACACATAGATTCAAAATTGATACAAAACTAAAACAAAAAACAAAAAAAACAAATTGCAATGCGTTTCGGAGGACCTCTGCCGAACCCCTGAGACTGGCTCACTGAACCCCTGGGGTTCGGTCGAACCCAGGTTAAGAACCACAGACTTAAAATATTCTCGGATCTGGATTTGTATCTTCACAAAATGTAGAATCCATATTTCCTTGTCACACAGCCGACCTATCCACCAAGTTTCGGCCGAATCCGTCTGTAACTTTTTGACATATCATGTACGTATCATTTTTAGTCCTATCTCTCAGTAGTGAAGAATCACTTATAAAACTCTGGTGTACTGATCTGGATCTTCACCAAAGTCGAATAAATTCGTCCTTGTCACACACGCAACCTGTTAACCAATTTCACCAAATCCGTCCACAACTTTTTGAGATATCATGTTCACAGACAGACAGGCAAACAGACAGGGGTGAAAACATAACCACGGCCCACCTTTGGTGGTCGGGGTAAAAGTACGGCTGGGCCAATCTCCACTAAATTTTGCATATTTGCTGGCTGTACCCAGGTTTAGGTCATTGGGTACAACCTCCCTCGCCCCTCCGACAAGAAAATTGTCTGCATGTATGTGTGTAAACATCTGAAAATCACGGCTCGGCCAATCTTCACTGAATTTGCAAACGTGCTGGAGGCACCCACGTTCAGGTCATGGGCAAAAAAAAATCCCCCCTGAGCCCCACCCCGCAAGGGAATTGTATGTATGTATGTATGTATGTATGTATGTATGTATGTATGTATGTATGTATGTATGTATGTATAGGCAGTATGTATGTATGTTTCAGTCTGAAAAAAAATGATATGTACTGGTGAGGTAACCATGACATGCACGGGTGGGAGCCCAAAATCTCGTAAAAAAATGTGTTGAGCAATTTTACCAAAACTCTCACCCACCTTAGGACACATGCAGGGACCCCAAAAGATGCACATAAAATTTGGTGGTGCTGGCCCCAAAACCAAAGGAGTAGTACTGTTAAAGTCAATGTAACTTTATTGATGACTAGCAGAAGTACCCGGCATTGCCGGGCGGGGGAGGGGAGGGGGGAGGGGAGGGGAACAGGGGGGAGGGGAGGAGAGGGGGGGAGGGGAGAGGGAGGGGGGAGGGGGAGGGCGGGGGGGAGGGGAGGGCAGAAAGGAAGGGGTAGGGGGAAAGGGAGGAGCATGGGGGAAAGGGAGGGGAGGGTGGAGGGGGATGGGGAAGGGGTAGGGCAGAAAGGAAGGGGGTAGGGGGAAGGGGAGGGGGAGAGGAGGGGAAAGGGGAGTGGGGAAGGGGAGAGGGTAGGGTGGAGGGAGAAGGGAGTGGGAAGGGTAGGGGGAGGGGGAGGGGGTAAGGGAGGGAGGGAGGGGGAGGAGGGAAGGGGAGGGGGAGGGGAGGAGCGGGGGGAGTGGGAAGGGTAGGGGGAGGGGGAGGGGGTAAGGGAGGGGGGAGGGGAGGGGAGAGGAGGGGAACGGGGGGGGAGGGGAGGAGAGAGGGGAGGGGGGCTGGGGGATGGGAGGAGGGTGGAGGGGAGTAGAGTAGAGGGGGGAGGGGTAGAGGGGGGAGGGGGAGGGAGGAGGGGGAGGGCGAGGGGGGTGGGGGAGGAGGAGTGGGAGGTGGAGGGTGAGGGGGAGGGAGGTGGGGAAGGGGTAGGACAGAAAGGAAGGGGTAGGGGGGAAAGGGAGGAGCATGGGGGAAAGGGAGGAGCATGGGGGAAATGGAGGGGGAGGGGGATGGGGAAGGGGTAGGGCAGAAAGGAAGGGGTAGGGGGGAAAGGGAGGGGCATGGGGGAAAGGGAGGGGGAGAGGAGGGGAAAGGGGAGGGGGGAAGGGGAGAGGGTAGTGTGGAGGGAGAAGGGAGGGGGAAGGGGAAGGGGGAAAGGGAGGGGGAGGAGGGGAGGGGGAGGGGGGAGGGGAGGGGACGAGAGGGAGGGGTGGGAGGGGGAGAGGAGTGGGAGGATGGGGGGGAGGGGTGGGAGGGGGAGGGTGGGGGGAGGGAGAGGGAGGGGGAGGGGTGGGGGAGGGATGGGAGGGGGAGAGGAGTGGGAGGGTGGGGGGGAGGGAGGAGGTGGAGGGGGGAGGGTGAGGGGGTGGGGGAGGGGGGAGGGGAAGGGGTAGGACAGAAAGGAAGGGGTAGGGGGGAAAGGGAGGAGCATGGGGGAAAGGGAGGGGATGGGGAAGGGGTAGGGCAGAAAGGAAGGGGTAGGGGGGAAATGGAGGGGCATGGGGGAAAGGGAGGGGGAGGGGAGGGGAAAGGGGAGGGGGGAAGGGGAGAGGGTAGGGTGGAGGGGGAAGGGTAGGGGGAGGGGGGAAGGGGAGAGGGTAGGGTGGAGGGGGAAGGGAGGGGGAAGGGTAGGGGGAGGGGGGAAAGGGAGGGGGAGGAGGGAAGGGGAGGGGAGGGATATAGATGGTTACTGGCAATTGATCACATCCAGAAATGATGTAATCCACACAATTTATGTACTTTACATTGAAGGAACTGCGCTCCAACGCGAGTCGAAAGAATTGACGCGACCAAAGACAGAATTCGTCCGAGTTGCTTTATTGAAACAAAACAGCTCATGTATTCTCACAAGCCCGTTTATCGGGCAGCAATATATATACACATTTATGTCGGGAAGTTTGCCCGGCAAAAGCTTTGGAAAGGTCGAGCCTTGGAAAGGCGAGTCTGGACCTGCCCGGGCGTGTTTGGCTGCGGCCTGGCAAGTCTAGGCTGGGCGTGCCCGGGCGCTCTGGACGAGCATTGGAAAGGCGATAGCGGGCATGCCCGGACGCTCTGGGCGAGCCCTGGAAAGGCGATAGCGGGCATGCCCGGACGCTCTGGGCGAGCCCTGGAAAGACGAGACCGGGCGTGCCCGGGAGGTTCGGGCGTGCCCGGGAGAGGCGCGTCTGGCCGTGTTCTGGCCGGTGCAAGGCGATTGTGTGCATCCAGCGGTAACCGCTACAACATAACGTTAATAGGAATACATGGCCGTGTAGATGGGAATACAGTTTGTTTGAAAAAAATCACAAATATCAGATGAAAGTGAAAAAAAACCGATGTGGTGTGAATGGCAATGTTCCTCGCTGAAATGTGAAAAAACTGAATTACGTGCGAACGCATAACTGTGAGATTATGGCGGCAAAGTTGGAACATCACGTGATCCTAGCAGAAGTACCCGGCATTGCCGGGTGGGGGAGGGGAGACCCGTACATTCGCCCTCTCGACTCAAGCTCGTATTCGATTCGTATTCGAAATCGAAAGGGGAAAGGGGAAATCCTTCGTATTCGAATTCGTAAACACGAAATATGAATTAAAATTTAATTCATATCGCACAAAATCGACACAAAACACGATCGCATAAAGGTGAAAAAACGCAATCGCTTTTCGCCCTGAATCACGTGCAAACGTGTGATGGGATGGAACATCACGTGATCGCTCTGAGCGAATCAGCGAGCTGCTCGCACTGGCTGAGATTAGCGGGTACTTCGCTGAAATGCGCTGAGGTAAATATGAATAAAAAATATGGATCTCGTCAAATATTGTCTCGGCCATGTTCGTCCCAGGCTCAATGGCCATGTCTATGCCAAATATCAAGCACGTGAGCCTCTCCGTTTCGGAGTCTATCGGTAACATTACACACACACACACGCACACACGCAAACGCACACACACACAAACTGTGTTTTATATATATAGATGATGAAGCTGATAACAATGACGATGGTTTACCGAACCAGCGAATGTTTCCACATGTGGTTAATAGTGAAACTGCTAATGCCAAACGCGTGAATGAGTTTATATGTTGATGCAGGGGGGGGGGGGGGGGGGGTAGGGCGTGGCGAGGGGGTACGGGGGGGGGGGGGGAGTAAAAATCACAACTATATCAAGAAGTATATGAAACACTGCTCCCACCTTATGACACCCACTGGGAACCCAAAAAGGTCCACAGGAATTTTGGTAGGGCTAGCCCCAAAACTGGGGGGATCGTTCAAAGGCAGAGAGACACTCCTACTTTATTATACAGTGCATTCAGAAAGTATTCAGACCCCTTTACTTTTTTCACATTTTGTTATGTTGCAGCCTTATGCTGAAATCGTTTAAATTCATTTTTTCCCTCATCAATCTACACTCAATACCCCATAATAACAAAGAGAAAACAGGATTTTAGAAAGTTTTGCAAATTTATTAAAAAGAAAAAACTGAAATATCACATTGACATAAGTATTCAGACCCTTTGCTATGACACTTGAAATTTAGCTCAAGTGCCTCCCATTTCTCTTGATCATCTTTGAGATGTTTATATTGATTGGAGTCCACCTGTGGTAAATTCAATTGATTGGACATGATTTGGAAAGGCACACACCTGTCTATATAAGGTCTCACAGCTGACAATGCATATCAGAGCAAAAACCAAGCCATGAGGTCGAAGGAACTGCCTACAGAGCTCAGAGACAGGATTATGTCGAGGCACAGATCTGGGGAAGCCTCCAAAAAAATCTCTGCTGCATTGAAGGTTCCCAAGAGCACAGTGGCCTCCATAATTCTTAAATGGAAGAAGTTTGGAACAACCAGGACCCTTCCTAGAGCTGGCCGCCCGGCCAAACTGAGCAATCGGGGGAGAAGGGCCTTGGTAAGAGAGATGACCAAGAACCCGATGGTCACTCTGGCTGAGCTCCAGAGATCCTGTGTGGAAATGGGAGAAACTTCCAGAAGGACAACCATCACTGCAACACTCCACCGATCTTGGCTTTATGGCAGAGTGGCCAGACGGAAGCCTCTGCTCAGTGAAAGACACATGAAAACCCACTTGGAGTTTGCCAAAAAGCACCTAAAGGACTCTCAGACTGTGAGAAACAAGATTCTGTGGTCTGATGAAACCAAGATTGAACGGTTTGCGTTCCGTCTGGCCACTTTGCCATAAAGCCCAGATCAGTGGAGTGTTGCAGTGATGGTTGTCCTTCTGGAAGTTTCTCCCATCTCCACACAGAATCTCTGGAGCTCAGCCAGAGTGACCATCGGGTTCTTGGTCACCTCTATTACCAAAGGCCCTTCTCCCCCGATTCCTCAGTTTGGCCAGGCGGCAAGCTCTAGGAAGAGTCCTGGTTGTTCCAAACTTCTTCCATTTAAGAATTATGGAGGCCACTGTGCTCTTGGGAACCTTCAATGCAGCAGAATTTTTTTTCGTAGGCTTTTCCAGATCTGTGCCTCGATACAATCCTGTCTCTGAGCTCTGCAGACAGTTCCTTCGACCTCATGGCTTGGTTTTTGCTCTGATATGCATTGTCAGCTGTGAGACCTTATATAGACAGGTGTGTGCCTTTCCAAATCATGTCCAATCAATTGAATTTACCACAGGTGGACTCCAATCAAGGTGTCGAAACATCTCAAAGATGATCAAGAGAAATGGGAGGCATCTGAGCTAAATTTCAAGTATCATAGCAAAGGGTATGAATACTTACGTCAATGTGATATTTCAGTTTTTTATTTTTAACAAATTTGCAAAACTTTCTAAAATCCTGTTTTCTCTTTGTCATTATGGGGTATTGAGTGTAGATTGATGAGGGAAAAATGAATTTAAACGATTTCAGCAAAAGGCTGCAACATAACAAAATGTGAAAAAAAGTGAAGGGGTCTGAATACTTTCTTTGAATGCACTGTATATGCTAGCGTGTATCGGCTTACTTCACTTGCCTCACCACACATCGCCGCAGAGGCACGGGCTTGTTTTAACTGAGGATAATGACCGGACTGAACTTGAGTGTCTGTGTTGTCATGATTTACAACAATCATAATACAAATATTTTTTATGGAAGATGGAGGAAAGAAGATGGAGGATGGTTTCACGTGTTCATTTATTGTGACCATCCCTCCCTTGTTTACATTATTTTTGGCAAACCATCCCCACAACCTTTTATCTTTTTTTCAATGTTTTTTATTTCTCATTTCTGTGCATTCATTTTTTGTTACATTTTTATTCACCAACTTTATTTAACATCTGTTGCGCTTCAATGACGACAAGCTGTGCGTGCGCGCAAGCTTCACGGACAGAAGAAATTACTGCATTCTGTGCATTTGCTGTAACACCTCTGACAATTATCATATTTGTATGATCATAATTATCGTACGTGTAACAACAATGGTTGTCGGGCTGTACATGATATCCCATCGTGAACCACTTGTTTTTAAAAGTGGTTGAACCACAGTAGTCCTGTCTGAACCCGTCTTTAACAGTGGTTTCCTGTTGTCACCACTGACAGACTTTATGTAATATTACGCCTGTCGGACTATACGAAGTAGTTTCTTTGCAAGGGTTATACTGGGAGGTTTGCCATTGCCTTTCCAGCGTTGTTTGCCATTGCCTTTCCAGCGTTGTTTGTCATTGCCTTTCCAGCGTTGTTTGTCCATGCTCTATTCTTTTAAATGCTGAGCGTAAAGCAAGGACGCAGCATGTACCATTTCTATAAAGTCTTTGTTATGCCTCGGTCGAGTTTGAACCACTGACCGCTCAGACTCAGAGCAGACTCCCTAACCATTATGCAACCGAGTCTGGCATACAATAACTACCTGTTTCAATTTTTGGCAGCCAGCTAGGGTCGGGAAGCATGAGCTGCATTCAGGTGTTTCGGACCACACCCCTTTCAAGTGAGCTGGTATTGCCTTCTTGAGGCTTATGTCAAGAGCAAACTCAGTCACTGTTGTAAAGAAGGGAATCCAAACACCACTGACCGTTGCTGCATTTATTATGTTATGACCAACAAACAGTAACTGTGAAAAAAATGAATGAATGATCGTTTAAGGCTATTTTCCCCCCGCTAAAGCAGGGTTTAGCCTTGCGGGCCCCATGACAATCATGGTTCCCTTTTTGAGGCAATGTTTTTATGGCTGGATGCCCTTCCTGATGCCAACCCTTAGTCGCCTCTTATCGGGGTACACACCAGAATCATTCATCCCAGCAAGCTGGTACTCATTTTGCCGACCTCGGAGGGATGACAGGTTGAGTCAACCCCCCGGCGTTAATTCAGCGATCAACCGGGATTCAAACAAAGGATCCCAGGATCCCAAGCCTGCACCCTAACCGCTAAGCCAACACCAGGCTTAACAGACAGTAACTGTCATATAAAGAAAGACCTGTGGCCAACACAACAGGTTGAGAAGGCAATCGGGTAATCAACCATTAAAACACACAATTTATTCGGCTTATAGTTGGTTGATGTGGCCGATACTGCTCACTTCTGCCCCCTATTGGGCAAAAGTAGCCTTGCGTGCATAAGTTCTCTTTTCATCAATTATGAGGATCAAATTACCTGGGAAACCACCTCTTTTCACGTGTTTCAGGCTACTTGGCCTTCCTTCATCAACACAATTTTTCATTAGGATTTTTTTATTATGCCTTGGAATGATACAAGTGCAATTTTGATTTTGCGATTGCAGACAGGCACAGAGATTTTGTGAAGGTGAGCTCCTCTGTTTTGCAGCATAGTGATAAAAGTATGTAGGTAAATGTTTTTGAAAGCAATGAAATATGAAAAATAAAATTGAAGCTTGACAAATAACACCAAAACTAAATAAATGACTTGCTCTGCCATTCATGTGGAATGTTCATAATAAGGCCGTGATACATTATGGGACAGGGCATCCGGTGGTGATGTCATACAGAAAATAATAAGGGCGAATATGTCTACAAACGTGAGAATCAACACAGGAGGGATTATAACCCTTTGGGAAGTGATAAAGGTGTGTGCCATGGTGTTACATTCAGTTTTGAGTATGACACGGACTAACAATGTAACCTGTTGTGGCTAACTTACAGGGATGTCATAAATTTTGGAAGTTCCTTTAATTATTGATATTAATCTTTGGTGTTTCTTTGTCTCCAGGCAGCAGAAAGGCTCAAGGCTGAGGCATGCTCTATATTCGGCTTGCCTCCTCCGAAGATCGCTCCTCCACCATTACCTCCTCCACCAGTTATACCTCCTCCATTTCCTCCACCCCCAGTCATGTCATCTCCTTTCCCACCACCTCCTGCGCTACCACCACCTGTACCACCGCTTCCTCCCCCACCACTCTTACCTCCCCCACCTCTCCCTCCACCACCTCCAACTTCAACCTCTGCCAAACTACCATTGGCACAATTGGAGGAAGCCACCACACCTAATGGAGATAACTGTTATGAATCCAGGGGTGGGTATTGGGCTGACCTCTCCCGAAATACATTATCACGGTCCATTCATTTATGTCTTTTCGAACTCTTCATAACGTATATGCATATCCATTGTGTCTATCTCCAGTTATTGTCACTTTTATACATTGTCTAAGGCTCATAAACATTACATGGAAGATAAGGCCATCAGAAGATGATGTAAAAATCAAGACACTTCAATATGGTATTTGGACCTGGGACGCCAGCATTGTGAGCTGAGTGATCAGATGGGTACACCAATCAGGTTAAGCTTTATTTTGAAGATCTCACATGTTGCATCCTCATTTCCAGCTCCGTCATCATTTTCCTTGCAATTATCATCGACTCCATCCATATCTGTCATCTTTAGAAAAAAAAATGTTTTTGTTCTGGTGCACAGATGTAATAAATTACTGCATGCTGCTATTAATTATACAATTCGTACACTCAGCCCACTCAATAATTTTGTTGTGAGAAAAATTTTCATTTTACCTCTTACTAGAATAGATGACCAGTGTAGATGTTGGAACCCATCTGTGGATCGGTCCCATCGGCCGATGGGTCTGACCCGTTTGCGGATCCGCAGATGGGCGACCCATCTGTGGATCCGCAAACGGGTCAGACCCATCGCTGAGGGCCTCATAGAATCACATAGGGCCTCATAGAATCACACTGAGGGCCTCATAGAATCACATAATGCGTTATTGTGTTTATATAATTGACAATGCCCCGATTACGAAGCCACACCTTCATCTTTAGCTTTGGGGTGATTAAGGCATGCCAGGAATTGCTATATAAACAATGGAGAGCTGAGTCTGCCAGTGCCACCAGCGAAGTAGACCAGAAGTAGAAGTACACCAGCGAAGTAGCGAAGTAGACCAGACCAGAAGTAGACCAGTAGACCAGCGATGGGTCTGCATTGTCATTTCTCGTGCATCCACAGATGGGTCGCCCATGTGCGGATCCGCAAACGGGTCAGACCCATCGGCCGATGGGACCGATCCACAGATGGGTTCCAACATAATGCTGTTGTGAAGAAATACTCAAAGGAAGAAATACTTAAATTGTGAAGAAATTGGATAGGTGTGTATTGTGGGCATCAATGGTCAGGGGGCATTTAGTTTTTACTTTTGGCTTTTCACTGATGGGTGCGTATCAACTCGATGAATGTGCAGCAGCACACCTGTACTGTTGCATGCCTAACATGTCACGTGTGTGTGTTCCAGATCTCGTGTATGAAAACCTTGAGGTGTTCTTACAAAGGCAGGAGAGTGGGTTTGGATTTCGCATCTTGGGCGGAGAGCAGCCAGGAGACCCAGTGAGTTCTCACTTTCGTACAGACTCGATTTCCAACTCACAGAAAATTGCACTCTGGGGTAAAAATCAACTCCAAAGAGTTATTAAATGGCCACTGCATTATGAGGACGCAATCCTGCTCAGCTGCGTTTAATGCCTTACGATAGAGCTTGCTTCGCTGCTATGAAGTTATTCACCGACAAAATGAAGATTTCTTAGAGCAAGTGTAAGCACAGAGTGGTGCAATTTACCAACTTGTGTTAAACTGAGCACGACCTTCAAAGGTATGAGTCACATCACCAGTACGTACATCAGTGCTTTAGATGGTAGATCCTTCCAAACCTCCTTTTCTATACAAAATCGAGGCTCATGGAAAAGCGAGTTGACAAATGTTAGAAAGGGAACATTCGTGAAAGTGTTGGATAAGGGCTGTGGGGATGGCCTAGAGATACGCACACTTGACTATAAGCCGTCTAACCTGCGTTCGATTCCCGACCCAGCTTTAAACCACCATCCTGGTGTTTCACAGGCAGGGTGATTCATCAATTCGTGTCCCTCGGACGAACGTCAAAATGAGCGTCCCCTCTGCCAGCATTAGTTAGTGGACGTTAAAGATCCCCCGGTGTCCTTCGCGAAGAGGAGGCGAGCCATCACCGGTGCCATGGCCAAATTCCAAATTCCTGCCCTACTAGTCGAACGTCAGGTCTGGCCAGCCAAGACTCAGGTCAAGCTTCCCCCGGCCAACCCTATAAGAAAAGGTTAGTTAATAGTGGTCGATAGATAATGATAATAAGAAGTGAAAGTGTTGGATACAGTTGGCTACAACAAGCAAGATAATGAGACAATAAGAAATAGTAGTGGGGGAGCAAACACGGTAACTTGTAAGTGAGAGGATTGGGTTAGTTAGGGTTAATGGGGGTAATAAAGATCGCAGGTATGGAACGGGGATGATATGAGATGGGTGTGTACCACTTTCCTGAAAATAAGAACAAAAAAGTGGAGGAGTCCAGACAGAATGGGAACTTTGGAAATTCAACCAGGATGGGGTTACTGTAAGAACTCGTGCATCCCGGAAGAGCTGTTGATGGTCCTCGGGCTGCGATACTGGAGGAGAGGTATCACTTCAAACATATTCTCGTGATAACTAGAAGGGCATTCGGTGGAGCGCATACCCCTGCCAGGCTGAACAGTTTATGTTTTGTATCCCACTGATAGGCCGGATCTGGATTCGGACCTCAACCAAAATCTAATCGGCTTGTTATTGTTACTTAACCAACTCGTCCACCGAGTTTAGTCAAAACTCGTCGCTAACTTTTTAAAATATGATCTTTTATATCGCTTTTCGCCCGATCTCTCAATGGTGAAGAATCACTTGAAAATTAAATAATTCTCGTATCCGAAACCACATTCAGATCTTCACCAAAATCAAATCGATTCGTCCTTGACACGTGCACAACATTTCCACCAGGTTTCGTCCAAATCACAACTTTTTGAGATATCTTGTTCACAATCAAACAGACAGACATGGGTGAAAACATAACCTCCAAAACAAAAGGGCAAACAACACTGGGAAGCTCATGGCAAACCACCCAGTATAACCCTTGTCAAGAAACGTATTGGGCAGCACCTGCGTTCTGTAAAGAGTATGGCACATCAACATTAAAATATATATACAGTACATGTATATCTAATTCCATCAAGTGATGTCCGACTTCTGGTGACATTCATGATGAGATTTTTCCAAACATCCCCATCCTGAATTGCTTCCCAAAGCCCTGGCAGAGACAGCTTGGTTGCAGCCTTTATCCCATTCATCCTGCACTTATAAGGTCTGCCTCTTCCACGTATTTCCTCAACCATGCTCAGCATGTTGATTTCTCCAGACCTTCATTTTCTGCATACCGCAGGCATAAAGTGTCCAAAACATGGCAGTTTCTGTTTTTTGCATCGTGCTTCTAATTTACATGGGGGTCTAATTTCTTCTTGCACTCCCTGGAATATTTAACATTCGTCTCCAACATGACATTTCAAAACTGTCAATATTCTTCCTTTCTTTTTTTTCACTGTCCATGATTCACATCCACACTTGAGAAATACCAAAGCATTCATCAGCCTCCTCTTGGTTTGTTTTATTATGTCTTTGTCTTTCCCAATCTTTGTCAATCGTGACGTTGCTGTTCTCCCCCAACACTAATCATCTATTTTTTTTGCTTGTATATGAAGCCAAGGCTCGTGGAAGAGCTGGAATACTGGATCAGGACGCAACAGAACAAAAGAAACAGAAAAAGAGAGAGGGGGTACCAACAGCAGAGTTGAGGGGAAAATATGAGAGCTGGAAAATGAATGGATGTGGGAAAGAATGAGGGGTAAGGGAGGATGCATGGGGTGGACAAGCTCGATACAGAAGCAGACTCTAAGGAAAGAAAAACTGGAAATTTGGAAGAAGGTGGGCTTGGAGGTGGGGGTGGTGGGAGTTAGGAATGAGGAATGAGGGATTAGCTGTGGAAGTGGTGAACAGCCATGTTGAAGCCCCGGAAGGAAGAGTGAGATTGAACAGACCGAGGAAGTTGCTTCCGCAGACAACAGAATAGAGGAACAAATGCGTGGAGTTGAGCTCTGAGCCTGGATTTTTGGAGTTTCACCACAAGTGGGTTACTGCAGACCATATTCGCTGTTGAGAAACCTGGAGATGGGAAGGGATAGGGGGAACAGGGCATGGAATGGGGCAAAGGGTGCAAGACCACAAAGGAGGCGATTAAAGACAGAGAAACACCGACCTGTTTGCGATGGGAAAGTGATTAACTCATAAACTCATCCTCATCGCAGGACATTCCATTAATCGTGAAGGCCTTGGTTTCCATGACATCAAGCTGAGGAAGGTGTGAGGCAGGGGCGAATTTCTCCTTTTTCGTTTTCCATTCAGTTCAATTTCAGAACCCAGGACAATTCAACGTTCCACTACTTCCATGTGATTATCTCCCAATCTTAACACGTCAATGTAATCAGTTCACAAAATTTAGGCTTTTTTGGTTTAAATATGGACCAGGTTTTTCACTTCCCTTCTTCTCTGTTTCTACAGTTTTATCAAGTCCTCCTTGCTTTCAGCCAACAGAATGGAATCATCAGCATATATTAAGATTGTATTGATACATCTTCCTCAAGTCCTGACTCCAGCATCAATGTTATCCAAGCCTGATTTCATACAGTATGTATATATATGTTGGAACCCATCTGTGGATCGGTCCCATCGGCCGATGGGTCTGCGCCATCTGCGGATGTGTTGTTCACCTTGAAGGAATGTGTTGACAGAATGGTGCTCTTCAATCAGGTACACAGTCATTGGAATTACATGTGGTAGGAATTTAACAGAGATGATTTTTTAACACAAACAATACAATACGTTAAACAGAATTTACGGATACAATTACGGATACAATTTACGGAATACGGATACAATACGTTAAACAGAATTTAACAGAGATGAATTATGATGCATACACATTCCTTCAAGGTGAACAACACATCCGCAGATGGCGCAGACCCATCGGCCGATGGGTCTGCATTGTCATTTCTCGTGCATCCACAGATGGGTCAGACCCATCGGCCGATGGGACCGATCCACAGATGGGTTCCAACATATATATACAGACTTGGCATTTAATATGGAATTTTTTATTTGTGGGGGTGAACTTACTTTTCAAGATGTCTTAGAACCAAAAGTTCATTGGAATTATGTTGAAATTATTCTAGATTTTGTTAATGTGACCTTCAAAAGAAACAAAAACCACATTTGACATTTCGAAACAAATAAATTGATCCTTGAAAGTGATGTAAACTGATATCGAACTCAATTCATGGACAGTACTGTGTTAAACTTCTGTACGTTTTCCAGAAGTATCTCTTTATTTTGCACATTAGCCAAATTTGTTTTTTAACAAAAACAAAAGTTAAATTACGACTGGGATTACGGACAGTAAAATTACAGTTCAGTACTTCGTGTAACCCCCGCGAGCATTCAGGAGAGCACGTACACGTTGAGGCATGCTGTTCACGAGACTTGCCAAGGTTTGGACAGGAATCGCTTGCCATGCAGTGACAATAGCCTGCTGCAATTCACGCACAGAGGTCGGCTGCTGGTCCAAGTGGTCGATTTGACGCGTTAATTCTGCCCACAAGTTCTCTATCGGATTCATATCCGGGGACATGGCAGGCCACTCCATATGCTCTACACCACGGTCAGCAAGAAAGTGTTGGATGCGAGCACAATGAGGCCGTGCATTGTCATCTTGGAAGACAAAGTTTCCTCGAAAGGCTGCACGAGCAAATGGAAGCAATGTTTCTTCCAGAATGGCCCTGTACTTGAACTGGTTCAGGTTTCCATTCAGAAGAACCAGGTCAGTTTTGCCCCCTGCATGAAAAGCAGCCCAAACGGTCACCCCACCACCTCCAGCTTGGACTCTTGGCACTATACAGTCTTTGTTGTAGGCTTCATGCACTTGTCTGCGCACTCGGACGCGGCCATCTTGACGATATACCAGAAATCTAGACTCGTCACTGAAGATCACGTGATTCCAGTGTCCTGGCTGCCATTGACGGTGCTCTCTGGCCCACTGCAATCGGCGCTGGCGGTGTTGTCTGGTCAGGCGTGGCTTTCACAGGGGACGCCTGGCACTATAGCCTGCTTGAACCAGTCGTTGGTTGACTGGCCTTCTGGATACAGGCACATTTGTCAGTTGCTGCCACTCAGCCCTCAGCCGATTAGCTGAC
>NC_136264.1:90031747-90381747 GCF_964187855.1 Myxine glutinosa | reverse complement strand
GCTCCAAAACTTGCTGCCTTACTGCTGCAATGTTCATTTCCGATCGCCCAGTGCGCCTCCTACCAGAATTCCCCTTGTTGCGGTTGAGGCTAGTGCTATGCTCTTGGTATTTTCTAACATTCGCCCAGATGGTTTTGGCTGCTGGAGGGTCCCGTTTTTTTTTTGTTTTTTTTTTGTATACAAGATCGAGGCTCGTGAAAGAGCGAACATTAATCACACAGAAAGACAAACAGACACATAAAACAAATAACATCGGGAGCGGTAGACAAGATTGGGAGAGAGGGGGAAGGACACAAACACAACATTTGAGAGCAGGGACCGAGAGACATGGAGACATCGAGAGAACTGTGGGAGGGAGAGGGCTTTGGGGGGGAGGCATGGGAAGGGTGGGGGTGGGAGAGGTATAAAACATATGGACACTGCCAGGACTTCCAGGAAAGAAGTTGGAATTTCAAACAAGGTGGATCTGGGGTGAATTAGTAGGGGTAGAAAAGATCAAGGTTTTGGATGGGGGAAGATAAGAGATGGTGGTGTACAAGCTGTTTTAAAGACCTGGAGGGAGGAGTGTGATTGAAGTGAGTGTGGGAGTTTGTTCCAGAGGCGGGAGAAAAGAGGAAAGAGTGAAGGTGAGCAGAGAGCCGAGATTTCGGCAGTTTAACCATCAGAGGGTGGCTGGCAGATCTTGTGCGACCTGTAGGAATATTTGGGGGACAGAGCACAGAGAGAGCTGGGGGAGCAAGGCCGGAGAGGAGTCGGTAGAAGACAGAAAGACCACCTATCTGCCTGCGATGAGTGAGTGAAAGGGCCTCAGAGATAGCTTCATCGCGGGAGATTCCAATGATTCTGAAAGCTTTGGATTCAACCAGCGTGAAGCCATGCCAGGGTGTGAGGCAGGAGCACCAGCCCATAGGGGAGAACAGTATTCCATGAGCTGCGGATGAAAGCCTTGTATGTGGTGAGGAGCTCAGGGTGTGCCTAGGAAGGACTTCGCACGACGGAGGATGCCCAGTCGGCGACTGGCTTTGGAGGCCAGCTTGGAAATGTGGTTTTCCCAAGAAAGAACATAGCAGATAGTGAGACCCAAAAGCTTGAGCGACAGTACATCTTGGAGAGGATTGTTGAGAAAGTCGATGGGAGGGTTGTCCAGTCGATCTTTCGGAGAGACATAGTAAGAGTGTGAGATTTGTCAGGATTGAAAGACATGTTCCACTTGTTTGACCAGTCTGTGATTTTGTCCAGGTCTTCAGAGAGTGAGGAGGCTGCAGACTGCCGATCTGAGGGAAGAGGAATGGAGCGGCAGAGAGTGGAGTCATCAGCAAAGAGATAGAGAGGATTTTCCAGAGAGTCGGAGAGATCATTGATAAAGACCAGAAAAAAGCACAGGGCCAGCACACTGCCTTGGGGAACTCAGCCCTGAACAGGAAGGGGAGATGAGAGAAATCCATTCAGGGCCACACGTTGACTATGACCAGAGAGGAAGTCCGCAAGCCATGCATGGAGATTTCCATGGATACCATAGGAGGAGAGTTTGGTGAGCAGAGCTGGGTGCCAGACCGTATCGAAGGCACGTGATATGTCAAGGGAGACAGCTCTGATTTCCTGTTTGGCATTGAGGACCTCCATCCATTGTTGAGACAGCAGAAGCAGCATGTCCAGAGTAGAGTGACCTGGTCTGAAACCAAATTGATGATCAGAGATCAAGCCATTGGAGAAGAGGAAAGATTTCATATCCGAGGCAATGATGGATTCCATGACTTTGCTGATAAAATTGGGAGCAGGCTTATTGGTCTGTAGTTGCAAGGATCTGTTTTTGCACCTTTTTTGTGTAAAGCAGTAATGTTTGCTGATTTCCAGGATGCTGGCAGATGACCTTGAGCAAAAGATAGGGTGAAAAGAACAGAGAGAGGGTGAGATAGAGCGGCAGAGCAGGATTTTAGGACCCGTGGGCTGATGCCGTCTGGTCCAGTTGCAGAATCAGAGTCGAGGTTTGACAAAAACTCCTCCACCTTGTCAGGAGAGAAGGACACAGAGTCCAGGAGCAGTTGGGTTCGACTGGGAAGGGTGGGAACAGAGAGAGGTTGGGTTTGGGACTAAGGATTTTGAGGCAAACACAGAGTTGAGGCATTCGGCTTTGTCACGTGCGATGTCAACTGTGTGGCCATTTGAGGTAAGGGAGGGGATGGAGGGGGAACAAACACCAGAAACGGTTTCCCGTTCTGGGAAACGTTCCCTGAATGCATCACGAGTTCGCTGAAAACTTCCAGTTTGGTGAAAGGTTGTAACCACGAAGGTCTGCTGTTCAGTCATAAGTTGCACCATCTTTTCAATGACTCAGACTGTCTCTAAACCCATACACTGTAGACCCATCTTAAATACCCATCTTAAACAAAGGATGACGCAACCGATGATTACCAGACCAGCTTAACAATTTTACATAATCAACTTGGCAGTCGACAAGTAATGCGTCCATTTCAAACTGTCTTGCACCGATTAGCCAAACTTGTAAAAATGCGATTTGAACTTGTCATTTTCAATGAACATGTACTCGGTCATGTGTGACAACAATGATGCATGGAAGGTATCAATGGAAAGCTGAGGATCTCCTCATAGTTGGTAAACCACATGTAAATTGTCAAACTAAATAACCTTTGCATATTAACCCCTTGAATTCGGATTACCTTTTTTTTTTGATACGCACTGTATATTGAAACAGGAGTGTCCGTCCGTCCCCAAACTACTCCCTCAGTTTTGAGGCGAGGCCCGCCAAACCTCCTGTGGAACGTTTTGGGATCCCAGCGGATGTTCTAAGGTAGGTAGGAGGTTTCAAAAAATCCTCAATAAAATTATGATTTTGAAATTAACTCAATACGAACCTGCTGCGAATCTGGACGTGGGCAGATGACGGTAATGAGCTGGTTTGATAATATCTCAATACAACCGTCATTTAAAATAGTATTTTGATATACTATCAATTTATGGTTGGGATAACGTTTGGAATTGAGTGAATACAATTACGATTTTGAATTCGTAATTATATTCACCCAACCGTGCGGAACGACTTCACATCCGGATTTAAATATTTGTTTATGTCACTAATGTTGGTAAAAGTTTATTTTTTGTTTTAATGCTATTTAATTTGTGATTGGAGTTATGCTGTTTGGAATGTAAATAGAGATATTGAGTTCAAGTGAATGACGAAATGCCGTGACGGTTTCTACTTTCTAAGCGTGACATTCGGGGATCACCATATGCAGATTCGCCATTGACCTGGTATGGAACCATTCAAACGGATATGTTTTTCATGGAAGTCCTTCACTAACCTGCTGTCCGTGCTTGATGTTCGACGACAGGTGGCACAGGAATGTGGAATTTATTGGTTCCATTTGTCGTTTTTTTTTAACCTAAGTCTTTCACGAACCTGCTGTCCATGTCTGACGTACAACTGAAGGTGCCACAGGAATGTGGAATTTATTGGTTTCATGCTTTAGCATTCACTGTTTCTGCATTGTCTGTTTGCTCATGGCCTCCCCACGGGTACCTCGCTAGTATGTATATATATATATATATATATATATATATATATATATATATATATATATATATATATATATATATATATACACATATATATATATATATACATATATATATACATATATAATGAATGTTGATGTAACAAATATCATGAGGACCCGGTCAGTGTGGCACACTTGTGACCAGGTGTGTTTTGAACTTAAATATATATATATATATATATATATATATATATATATATATATATATATATATATATATATATATATATATATATATATATATATATATAATTATATATATATATATATATATATATATATATATACATATATATATATATATATATACATATATATATATATATATATATATATATATATATATATATATATATATATATATATATATATATATATATATATATATATATATATATATATATATACAGTCATGTGAAAAAGTACGTACACCCCATGTAAAGTTTTGACTTTTTCAACATATTTCAACATACAGCTATTTCATCTTCATTTCAACAATATTGATAGATAAAGGTGATATAATACAACAAATATCATGAAACATTTACATTTTGTAGTCCATTGTATAATTTAAATAAACATAAATGCAAATTTTGCATGTGGAAAAAGTAAGTACACCCCTACATTTATCACAACTTCAAATACCTAAAATTAGAATCAGGCTCAGGTGCAAATGATTAGAACATCGTTAGAGAGGATCTTGGAGGAACCTGCCTTATTTAAACCTCAGACATTTAGTTTGGTTTGCTCTTTGTTGTTGAAGTGTGCGGCGTCACCATGCCTAGATCAAAAGAGCTCTCTGAGGTCTTCAGAAAGAGGGTTATAGATGCCTACGAGTCTGGGAAGGGATTTAAAAAGATCTCCAAACAATTTGAAATCAATCATTCGACTGTTTGGAAGATCATCTGCAAGTGGAGAAGATTCCAAACAACTGCCATCTTGTTCAGGCCAGGCTGCCCCAGCAAGTTCAGCCCAAGAGCAGACCGCAAGATGCTGAAAGTCTCTAAGAACCCCAGAATGTCATCATGGGACCTACAGGTAGCTCTTGCCACTGTTGATGTCAAAGTGCATGAGTCTACCATTAGAAAGAGGCTGCACAAATTTGATCTACATGGGAGGTGTGCCAGGAGGAAACCTTTGCTGTCCAGAAAGAACATCAGGGCAAGACTAAAGTTTGCCAATGAACACCGAGGCAAAGACCAGCACTTCTGGAACAATGTTCTCTGGACAGATGAGTCAAAGGTAGAGCTATTTGGCCACAGTACCAGAAGACATGTTTGGCAAAAACCAAAGACAGCATTTGACCACAAGAACCTGATACCAACTGTAAAGCATGGTGGTGGAAATATTATGGTTTGGGGCAGTTTTGCTGCATCAGGGCCTGGGCAGCTCACCATCATATAATCCACTATGAATTCTTCATTGTACCAGAGGGTGCTTGAGGATAATGTGAGGCCATCTGTCAGAAAGTTGAAGCTCAACCGAAGGAGGACCTTGCAACATGACAATGACCCTAAACATTCCAGTAAATCCACCAAGGAATGGCTGAAAAGAAAGAAACGGAGGGTTCTGGAATGGCCAAGTCAAAGCCTGGATCTAAATCCCATCGAGATGTTGTGGGGGGATTTGAAACGAACTGTGCATGCAAGAAACCCCTCAAACATCGCACAGCTGAAAGAATTCTGCATGGAGGAGTGGGCAAAAATTTCTCCCAGTCGATGTCAGAGACTGGTAGACAGTTATAAGAAACGCCTACTTGAGGTTGTTTCTGCCAAAGGGGTCAATACCGCCTATTAGAGCCAAGGGTGTACTTACTTTTTCCACATGCGAAATTTGCATTTATGTTTATTTAAATTGTACAATGGACTACAAAATGTAAATGTTTCATGATATTTGTTATATTATATCACCTTTATCTGTCAATATTGTTGAAATGAAGATCAAATAGATGTATGTTGAAATATGTTGAAAAAGTCAAAACTTTACATGGGGTGTACTTACTTTTTCACATGACTGTGTATATATATATATATATATATATATATATATATATACACATCTGGAAACGGGCTATGATGGGATATTACCGGCCATGCAGTGTATATATATTAGTCTGGGATCCGAGACCTCAAAATTTGATTTTGAAGTGACACCCCTGCTATAAAATGTTTGACCCCTAGATCATGTCTGTGGGGGTGTTAGCCACCAGAAAAGTGACTTTAGCAAGGAAGTTTGGATTGCGCGAATTCTGTAGGGACATTTTTTAACTTGGGGCGTCAACTGTAAAAAAGCAAGAAATTTAGGGGTAGGGGAAATTCAATTGACCATATATCCCATAATACAGGGGTGAGTGCAACAAATTACCACTCATTCTTTTTGTTATAAAGTTGGCTTTTATATGAAACATGATTCAACGTGATTGGACCATCCATGAGGTCAGCAGAGGTCAAAAGGTCACGGAAAGTGGGTTAAGCTAAAAGTTTAGCTCCTTTAGTAAATAAAATCACATTTTTCCTACTTCAAGCTCAATATAGCCAAACTTTTACACCCAAAATATTGTTACAGACACGACTTTGATGTTAGGGTGGGCCGAGCGGAATGGCCGCCGTGTCCGCACAAGTTACCCGATTATACTCGAACGTTGCCGAGTCGCGCTACGCTGAATCAATGATGGAAAAGGACACAACGGCTGGGATTAAAATGACACGACACCAAGGGTTCAGTTCTCAAGACCTCCGGAGGAGGTTATATTAGGGCGGAAGGTCAGATTACAACTACAAGAGGGACAGCATAGAAAGACAGGCACTTAGACACACTTATCTTATTCCCTGACAGACGACAGATAAACAGGACAAAAACTGACTCACACGGGGATTGATGGCAAGGAAAGCGGGCAGTCGATGGCTCAAGGTGCACCGTTCTCGGAGGGGGTGCACCGTTCTCGGAGGTACTGCAATACCGGGTCGATGCGTGGAGCTCGCTCAGCGCTTGGAGGTGGTGACTGGCTCTTCTTCAAGCTGGGGGCGCATCTCTCGTCACGTCCGGTAAGTGGCCGCGTATATCCGGCGGGGAGTGACACGCCCTCGGCTCGTTAGCTCCGCCCCAGATGGAATCGGCCCGTTGCTTCTCATTGGGTGCGTGCGGGGGGGTTACCGGCTCCGCCCTTGACGAGGGGCTAACAGGGAGCCCCTTCGTGGTAACCCCGTCGGAACGCATGGTCAATGGCGGCTAACCGAGCCGGTGTGAGGACGCACACTCCCCCCGCGCCGCGCCGTTGTGGTAGTTGTTGTTGTAGGTGTTGTTGTAGTTGTTGTTGTAGTTGTTGTTTGGGGAAGAAGATGGGAGGAGGTATGGGAAGGTCCTAAACTCACTACTGGTGCCATATAATCACATTCTGGTGCAACGAAGAGTCAGAATTAATGGAAACGAGTCCTTAACTGACATAGACTAAGAATAACTAGCAAGATGTCCGAAAGTTGTCTACGTGAGATGCGGTGGACCTGGGCACGACATTTAATGGGGGAAAAAGGGGAAGGTCGGTTCTACAGAGTGTTATTTACAGGCAATGGGACTAGGGAATGGGGGATTGGGGATAGTTGGGGAGTATTGGGGAAATAGGGGAATATTTACAAGCGGATATTGAGGCCAAGTCCCATATCCGCAACATTGCACCCTTCTCTACCCTCGGGGCGTCCCGACCCGATAAATTTTTACCTATTTTAGTGTGGCACTCAGATGTAGTTCCCTCTACTATTAACTCTACCCTGAGTGCGACAGTTTTACAGATCTTCACAAATGAGTAAATATGTCCCCCTGCGACGTTGCACCCTTCTCCTCACAGAAACACACCCACAGGATAACCGAATCCGGAAAGAATTCGCAAACTAAACATACAGCCGGTAGGGAGCATTATTTACAAGACTACACTGATATTTACACTACGATCCAGGACCTGTTTTTGGAGGAACACATGCAGATGTTATGCATAGAGAGAGCACGCATGCCAGCATCGATACACCAACCCACGAGTGCTCTGTGGCCTTATGGCCTTTAATAATGTTCAGAGCACCCCTTCCAAGCACCAAAAGCACCACCCCATCATACAGTCAGCACCATCCGGTGCACCAATAAAATGTTTAGTGATCATGGTGTGGTGTCGCAGCCGGCCGATGTTCTGCCGCTGGTCTTGCCTTCGTGTGGTGCACTTGGCCTTCGTACTTCTTTCAAAAAGAAAGAAAGGCGCCAACCGCGTCCATTTCTGTATTGTGGCCTTCAGTGGTGTCAACTAAAAGTGGTTCACCTGTATGGCATAGGTGCCACGTTGACCCATAGGTCCATCCATGGGTGGTGCTTGGCCGCATAAGAACTGCGGTCCATTGTGGGTGGCCACAAACATTGCGGTCCATATGGTGTATCGATCCAAGCAGCAAGCAGCGAAAGTGCAGGCCCACAACTGCGGAGCCAGCACCTCTCTCTCCTCTCTCTCTGCCCCAAAGCCAGATCCTCGGAGGTGGGAGACAAAAGAAGCAGACAAGTGAGTAAGGTGGTAAGGGCGCAAAAGTGCACGCAATATAAGATGATGCACACTGGGGGCACATGGGAACCAGGTGAGACAGGTACGTTCCTACCGTACGCCCCCCCCCCCCAACCAGGTAACCTACATGGCCCCTCCCTTACCCCTTACTGTATCCACAAAACACAACACTACCCATAAACATCTACTTTACAAATCAACAAACATCCCTACTGTCTTCCCCGTTCCTCCCATAAACCAAATTCGTCTTCTCTCCCTCCTAACCAATCAAATTTGCCATTTTCAACTTTCATCAAAATTTGCCATCTCCAACTCAACATCATAATTTGCCATTACCAATTCATCATCAGTCCCTCCTAGGGAGGGAGAGATGGAATCACCCCAATGTCTCATCCACGTCGTGATGCGTCTCACCAATCCACACAGCAATTCTCATTTCCTGCACACAGAACAAAGAAAACACAGGTGTGGAGTCATCATCATCACCACAGGTAAGTGGCTGCGTATGGTGCGACAGGTTCATCAATCCTAACTATTTCCTAAATGACTTTAACAACTTTACATTACCCGGGGTCTTTCTCCTGCCAAACCATTGGCCCTCTTACACTATGGGTTCTAAAAACCAATTCCCATTGAGCAAACTGTGGTGCTTTTCAATTTGGGGTCTCACTCCCCCGATTCATCTCCCGGTGCCCTCGCACAATTTCTGGGCTGTGGCGTGTACCTCTCCCAGCGGGTCTACCCACCTGCACACCTCCACCACTGCAGTTGCCTCCGAGCTTACCTGCTCCTTACCCTAACCTAACTACCTGGGGAAGGCCCTCTGGCGCTCTCCCCACTCGGTGCCCTCTCTGGCACTGGGCTACCCGGGTCCGTCCTCCGGATCCTCGGGCCCCATCCACAACTCTACCGGCTCCCTGAGCCCACCTGCGGCCTCACCTGGCCGACATCCTCACAGTGGTGGAGTGCCCAACCAACTACACACACTAACAGGCTACACGCCCAGCCATTTCCACAACACTAATGCACCCATCCAAATACCATTCTGTCACCCGCACCACAGATGCCAATATCCAACCACAATTTACCTATACCCTCTACCTAACACTTACACTACCCGCCCCGGGTACTCGTGAAAGGGGTCCACTCTTCCCCCATCCACACCTTCGCACCATGCACACCACTCCGTACCACTTACTCCAACTCTCTCCACACACCTGTACCTGCACACCTGTGCTCTCACACCTGGTGCCACCTGCACCCTTCTCTCCCCAAGCGCATTCGCGCTGATCCACCACACTCACTACTCACACACTGCTCCACACACCTGTCCAGTTGCACACCTGTGCAATCACACCTGTTCAATTCTCACACACACGGCATCATCTCAGCTAACTACTCCCTTCTGAAACTTGCGCTTCCCAGTCGTCCCTTTAAACTATTGCGCTCCCTCGTCATTATCATCCACACTAATCTACCTGCGTCCCCACTACAGGTATCAGTCACTACCTAACCTTATCGTCACCTAATGTCATCTTCGCTAGATCCCTATCAATATAACCTAACCCACCCGGGCTAGTTTTCACTGCCATACACCCCATAAGCTATTGCTCCTTTGCCCCCCTATGGGAAGGGTGGCAGGGATGCCACCCTTACCCACCGGGCCCATCGCTCACTACCAATTTTGCACATCAAATTTCAACAAATTAAAAATTTGGCCAATCACTACCCATCATCTGCCAATCACTACTGCCAATCCCTTGCCAATCATCAAATTTTGTTTTTCTCTAATTTTGGGTCCAAAACACTAACCTCATCACCCAGTCTACTCACTAATGCCTCTCGGTGCGCCAATTCCCGTCCAAAGCCCGGCTTCGTAAAGCCGAGCAATGAATGCGGGTTGTTTGGTGCCAGCGGCTGGACACGTCCCGCATTCGGCGCAGGGACGGGGGCTTATCCGGGCCGAGATCCCACGCACCCCCTCGGCGTGGAGCCATCCAATTGCCCGATCTCGACCTGCCGGCACGTCTCACCAAGAAGTGGTCGCCATGACGACCCTTCCTATCGGGCTGCCAGCTCCGCCTAGTGGAGCACGGACGCGGCCGTTCAAAGCGAGGCCCAGCACGCACCGAGGGCCAGCTTCGGCTAAAAGTCGACCTAACCTCTAACCTGGTTACCGTCGATGCTTCACCTGGATTCTTACACCCCGCAGCCCGTTCCTTGCTCACACATCCAGCCGTCTCCATGCTCCTCGTCGTACCTTTCCTTACACACCCAGGTACTCTCATTCCACTCACAGACTTGGTCACACACCTGACCACCGAACACCTTGGCACACATTCGTTGGTCGCACACCTCACCAACACACCTCTTCGCGCCCCCTCCTCTGTCACCTCCTCTGTGACAATCACAGGTGTGCTCTCATTCGCACACCCAACCACGTGCCTCACTACCAATTCCAGCGTGCATTCCCACTCACGCTCTACCATTCCAGGTGTGCATCCTTCCATTCCAGGTGTACATTCTCGCTCACCTGTCACAACCAACTCACGCTCCTTGTCACTCTCACTACTCTCACCACCACTCTTGACAACGCACTCACCCTTACTCTTGACAGCGCACTCTTTCCCCATGCACCTGTCCGTTACACACCTTTCTCGCGCACACTCTCCCGTTACACCCTCTGTAACACTCACCACAGGTGTGCATTCTTCCTTACTTTTGACAGCGCACTCTTTCCTCATGCACCCGTCCGTTACACACCTCTCTCGCGCATCCTCTCGCGCACACTTTTTCGTTACTTCCTCCGTAACACTCACCACACCGCGCTTCCATGTACCCCCTCGCACACGCGCTTCGACCAACTCACTCTTGACGGCACACTCACTCCTTGGCGTGCACTTTTTGCACAGACCCCAGCTGTCTTGATCCGCCATAGCGCGACTTTCAAAATTCGGGTTTTTATTTTCGTAAAACAAATTCAAATTTCGCCGTTATAATTTCGAGCGGGAAACGCGCTCCGAATCGAATTCTACCTCCCCAACACCAATTGTTACCCTAGTGGTACAATTGGTGTTCCAAAATTTGGGCCTAATAAATTTAGTCCCAGGTCCGAATCCCACACTCCTGACACCAATTGTTACAGACACGACTTTGATGTTAGGGTGGGCCGAGCGGAATGGCCGCCGTGTCCGCACAAGTTACCCGATTATACTCAAACGTTGCCGAGTCGCGCTACGCTGAATCAATGATGGAAAAGGACACAACGGCTGGGATTAAAATGACACGACACCAAGGGTTCAGTTCTCAAGACCTCCGGAGGAGGTTATATTAGGGCGGAAGGTCAGATTACAACTACAAGAGGGACAGCATAGAAAGACAGGCACTTAGACACACTTATCTTATTCCCTGACAGACGACAGATAAACAGGACAAAAACTGACTCACACGGGGATTGATGGCAAGGAAAGCGGGCAGTCGATGGCTCAAGGTGCACCGTTATCGGAGGGGGTGCACCGTTCTCGGAGGTACTGCAATACCGGGTCGATGCGTGGAGCTCGCTCAGCGCTTGGAGGTGGTGACTGGCTCTTATTCAAGCTGGGGGCGCATCTCTCGTCACGTCCGGTAAGTGGCCGCGTATATCCGGCGGGGAGTGACACGCCCTCGGCTCGTTAGCTCCGCCCCAGATGGAATCGGCCCGTTGCTTCTCATTGGGTGCGTGCGGGGGGGTTACCGGCTCCGCCCTTGATGAGGGGCTGACAGGGAGCCCCTTCGTGGTAACCCCGTCGGAACGCATGGTCAATGGCGGCTAACCGAGCCGGTGTGAGGACGCACACTCCCCCCGCGCCGCGCCGTTGTTGTAGTTGTTGTTGTAGGTGTTGTTGTAGTTGTTGTTGTAGTTGTTGTTTGGGGAAGAAGATGGGAGGAGGTATGGGAAGGTCCTAAACTCACTACTGGTGCCATATAATCACATTCTGGTGCAACGAAGAGTCAGAATTAATGGAAACGAGTCCTTAACTGACATAGACTAAGAATAACTAGCAAGATGTCCGAAAGTTGTCTACGTGAGATGCGGTGGACCTGGGCACGACATTTAATGGGGGAAAAAGGGGAAGGTCGGTTCTACAGAGTGTTATTTACAGGCAATGGGACTAGGGAATGGGGGATTGGGGATAGTTGGGGAGTATTGGGGAAATAGGGGAATATTTACAAGCGGATATTGAGGCCAAGTCCCATATCCGCAACAATATGTTGTTTGTACCCCTCTGATGTTTTTGGGAAAGAAATGCCCCGACTGAACTTAACTTACTGGCATGTATGTCACTTTAGATTTGCATAACTTTTAAAAAATCACCAAAATCGGGCATTCACACTATCTATTTGCACGGTACTCTTCAACATGTTTTAAAACGACAAGTCATACCACATACTGTCTGGAAAAGTGTCATTACCTCTATTTACTCATCATCATCACCGTCATCAGTCAGAAGCCATCCACATTTTTCTCTGTCGCCATTGCAGGCACATGCAATGATGCATGGTACTCCAGCTTTCGCATAAGGGCAATTCCTCAGGCAGTTCGGTTTCTTCTTACATTTGCAGTACTTCAACTTCGCAGCAGAAGGCTTTGATGGCTTGCTCTTCATGACAGGAATTAACCTGTCACCATCCACACTCCTGCCATACTCTTCAGGTGGAAGAAGCACTGGATTGCTGAGTGAAGCTTGCTTGTATAAGCTGATCTGACAAAGGCTCCTGAGAACGTGGAAGTGAAAAGCATCTTCTGTTGGAGGAAGGGAGCGCAGATCTAGTTTGCTAGATGCAAACAAGTGGGCGCGCAGCTTATCCAGGGATGAATACCCTGGCTTGCCGTAGAGATCACAAAAGAAGCTTCGTGCTTCAGTTATCACCTGATCATGTGCAGAAGGTCCGGATTCATGTCGGATGAAATTGGACAACGCTGGCTGTTTGTCAACATGCTGGAGTGCGACTTTCACTGCTCTCTTCTTACCCCGTTTGAAAGGATAGCTCACCGAATCACAACCTGACAGAATGTAGGAGATGAGCAGTGTGTCTGTGAGTGCCAATACATCCTTTCCAATTGCTTTGGCCAACTCATTCACCAAGTCATGGATGGGGAGGAACAGATCATCCTTTTCCACCCATAACTCAACAACGTTTGTCAACCGAGGGAAATGATACATTGACAAGACAATGATATCTGTATCTGTAGCCTGAATGACAACTACGCTGTTGTCACAGCTAGCAATGTGAGCAAAGATTCTGGTGTCCGCCTCCTCGTGGTTAGGGCAGTACAGCTCATCAACATTGGTATGTTCCGTCTGCGTCACACGAGTTGCCTGGGCGTTGACCCCAAGGACCAGGCAGAAGCCATCAGGCCAGGATGACTCCTTGGACCAACGTGAAGCAAGATACGACAGCAGATTGGTCTTGTTACAAGGGTTTGACAGGAATGTGTTCCAATCAGGGATTTTCATGATGTCCGCTGGAACAAACTCTGGCAAGTTGGTATTTCACTCCCGTCTCTGGCGTTCATCCCCTTTTAGACTCTTTAACCCAAAATCATATTGATCGCCCACGAAATGCACTTCAGTGCAATGTCTGGGTTTCATGTTCAAGAGTTTGTTCCTGTACCTTTCCTGAAGTTGGTCAAATGTACTCGAACCAAGTGTATTGAACCGCTGGATGAATGCCATTGCATCGACTACATAAACTGCATCAGATGCAGAAGGAGGCAACTCTTTTAACGGTTCCCATGACTCGGCAACCTCTGCCTGTAGAGTGGATAGATAGTTGGATTTGCAACCTTTGCGCATGGAAAATCCATTCTTCTCTGGCTCAAACAACGAGGGAGGGTACTCAAGCCATTCGTAACTAAATGCCTCAGTCCGTGCCTCATCACTCAGGTCCTGTGCGAAACAAAGTGCCCTTGTCACTGCACTCTCCTCTCTGATGACTTCTTTCACAGTGTCCATCTTTTTCTTACTTTTCTTCAGATGCGTGGCGAATGTTTCTATCTTCGGTTGGACAATCTTGTCTGCATTCGTCGTCGTGGCAGCATCCATTGCCTCCAAGCCTAGATGTTTGGCATCTACCAGGGTAGTTGCTGCAAGAATCTGACCTGTGGATATGTTCATTAGTTTATCTGTCGCAAGTGAAGGATCGAATGGTTTGATCTGGAAGCCGTGTTGCAGATCAAATGGACCGTGGAAGAGAAGAGGCAAAACCCATTCGATCCTTCACTTATATATATTTATATAAGCTACACAATTTATATAAGCTATATAAGCTTCACAAAACTACAATATATATAAGTGAAGGATCGAATGGGTTTTGCCTCTTCTCTTCCACGGTCCGTTTGATCTGCAACACGGCTTCCATGTCGTCTTTCCTCAGCTTCTCGTGGTGGTCAGATTGCGGCGAGGCCATGTGTGCCATCTGTTTTACACTTTCAGAGACAGAGGTCATGAACGGTAGAGCCTTGATGTACTTTTCTCGTGCTGATTCAGACTGTGTTATACCCTTAAAGAGGCTTGTTTTGCCTTCCCTATTGTAGGTCTGTTCAAGGGCAAGGTCTGTCCACACACCATTAAAGTCTCCTGCAGTCTGGTGAACTGTGAATTTGCCAGCTGCAAACTCCTCGTGCACTTCTGGTGCTGTTTCTGGAAGCTTTTGCATCTCACTGAGATAGATCGGAAGGCAGGACATGTACTTACTATGGCCAGAAGCAATGGTATAGGGTAGCATATTCTGTACCTCTTGTAAGTGCTGTTGCCACAGCCCAGCTCTCTCAGCATGGATGTAACGCCTTAGGATAAGCACCATGTCTATGTACATGCTCCAAAGATGGGCTGTCACTCCTAATCCCTTCTCAAAATCTCCCCAGAGCGACTCCAGTGACTCTAGGCATTTCATGACTTCCTTCATGAGTGCAGCAAATTCGTCCTCTTTCCTGTCAAAGGCATTTCTAAGACTTTCAAGCTGAGACGAAAGCAAAGAAAGTGTCTCCTCAGTCTTCTCGAACAACAGCCATTTCTCAAATGCCTCCCACTTCAGCATGAACAATGCCTCACTCAACCATGAATGATAACGGACCATCTTATCATAATCTTTTCCTGCCATGACTTTATTGGCTGTACCTCGACCACAGATATCACTAGAAACCAGAATGTCCTCTATGCCACTCTCCATTATGAAAAATCCAATAGATCCCAAGAAGTTCTGGGCAATATGGAATCCTCCAAGTCGAACAATAACATCTTTGTACTTTTCCGATTCCTTCCTAAACAACCCCTTTACTATGTCATATATCGCCTGGTCACAATTCACCACCGTCTTAGCCTGACCCATCTTAAGACTCAAGGAGACAAAGTAGTCCAATGAGGTCTGGACTACATCTGCGTTGGTTGGGTTTTGTGGAAGCAATGGTCCATAACCAATCTTTGTTTTCTCTGTGTGTTGCCCAGAACTGTATTCAAAGAAGCTGCTCCATGTCAGGCTACCAGTGTCCTTGTCGTTTTCACCCGTCATCAACTGTGTTGGATACATTCTCAGTAGGAACCAAACGATGTTCTTGTCAGCTAGAAAATAGGCTTCCCCCTTGTCATCATGAGGAAGTTCAATATCACGTAATGACCTAGCCTGTCTTCTGTCCTTCAGTGTCAGTTTACTACTTACTGGAACGAATTTGTCTGGTTCACTGATAGTCAGTTTCCTGGTTTTCTTAAGGGGCACTGCCCCCACTACCTCCCCACTTCCTTCTCCCTCAAATGTGTACTGATAAATTATATTTGTTGTCGCATCAAAACTACCACCATCTTGTGTCTCTGAATGGAACTTTAAGTTATCCAATGCGTAGTGGGTAAAGTGTCCTGGTGTGATGTTTGTTGGAATGAACAACCCTTCCCTTTCTTCTCATTCAGAAACATCATTGGCGGCTGTTGTGATGTGTCGCTGAGCAGTGGGATAACTGATGCAGTGTCCAAATTTGTTAATCATTGTCACAAGGTTTTTACTACGTGTTTGCTTCAGAATATGTAGGGCAACACCGATGTGTTTGGGAAGTGGCTGCCTGCTAAGACATCCTACAATGTCCTGTGCCAAATTCAGTACCTTCTCTTCATCATCTTTGGTAAGCTCGACTTTGCCATCTTCACCGAGACACTCATCTCCCTCTGTTAGTAACCATGCCAAGTGATTGTACAAGTCGACCGGGACTTGACTAGAGGCACCTTCATATGATATTTCAATTTCATCACTGACTGGGATTGCACACCCTACCTTTCCGAATTTTTTCACTTCAGCCCTCAAGTGTTTTGCCACGTGGTATGAACTGTTTGACACGTTTGTGAGCAGTACCTCCTCTTCCTCGTCATCCGGAAGAAGCTCACACTCATCTAATTCAGTCTGCAGAGAGACTACTTCATCACAGAGCTCTTTGACGGTCAAAGAAGATGCACATATTAACGTATCTCTACCCTTCAATGTGATGACCTGAATGTCAGACTCAAAGTGCTTCAACAATCGCTTTTTCAACCTATCAGTTCTGTAGGGTTTCTTACTGACTACATCCTGTTGTGAGAGAAGTTCCGTAAATCTATTGGTCAGCTGGCCAAGGTGGTAGACATGCTTGTTAATAAGAAGTCCAGGTGAAATTTCTGAAACAAGCATTTGGAAGCCTTTGTCATATTCAGTGACACCTTTACTGTCACATGTCTGTTCCGAAGCTTTACATCGTCTGTTCATGAAATTGTTCATACACCTCAAGTGATAGCGGAAATCGTTAGCTATGAGGTCAAGACAATAATCACCATGGCCCTCAATTTTCAAAAGGACCGCCTCATCCCTCAACACCTTTGCCTTATCATGGATTGACTTCTGCCTGTCAACTGTGCTGACTAAAGTTAATGTCCTATCGCCTTTGGAATCGCGTTCCCTTTCACACAGGAAACACACTGCCTTAAAGTCCGTTAAACTCCTCCTGCCCTCCCGTTCACCTGATGTTTCTCCTTGCTCGGCTTTAAACCATTTGGCGGATACTAGATTGTCCAAAGTCCGTTTGAGGGTGTAACTACTGCGGCATTTTTCGTGACACATTGGTCCTTTTGAAAGAAATTGGTCCTGATTCTGCAGATCGTCCCACACTCTGCTGTAAACGTCATCCTTCCTTATTTCCACCGCGTTCTTGAATGTTGTGAACCCTCTCTTCGTCAGGTTATACAGAGGTCCCTGATCATCTGTTGTACTTTGGCAGACGATACATTTCGAATAGTCACTTACACTAGAAGAGAGTTTGCGTTTGTTTCCTTTACCAGCTATCACAGCCACAGGTTCCATCTTTATACGCCAGGGGTCAGCACCTGTAAGAAATAAAAAGACACTCTAAGACTTCATACAATCCACAAATGGAACAAAATTAATAATGTTGTATTCGCATCAGGCGAATCTTCGGGCGAACCTGGTGCCAGGCCAGAATGAAACATATTCCCCACGCCACACAAAACCAATCAACACCATCACGTGTAGTAAATCAGGGTCGACTGTGAAATATATTAGATTCGTAAATATCATGATTTCACAACGTTATAACATTTCAAGATTCAATGAGGAAACTGGTCAAATTTACCTATACTTTTCTCTCGAACGCTAGTAAACCGATAATTGCTTGAATGACAGGAAAACATGTGGAAAATAATCAATGAGGAAACTAGTCAAATTTACTAAGTCTTTTCTCTCGAACGCTAGTGAACCGATAATTGCTTGAATGACAGGAAAATATGTACAAAATATTCCTAACTATATAATGTTCTTATCTAAATATTCTAAGTTCATATTTCGCTCTTACTTTACGGTTTTTGGACGGGAATCAGCATTCCATTCAGCTCCTGACAGAAAAAGGAATATGGCTACCGGTTTCACTTTCGATATGTCATTCAGTGCTTCCACACGGGAATTTCGATATGTCGTTGGTTGAGTGGTAAATAATAATTGACAAGAAGGAAGCTTGCTCCAGCTAGGGAGGCTGAAGATCGATGGTAATCATAAAGATCAGCAAGAGTGAAGCAAGTTGCTGAAACAAATGTAGCATAATAATCACTAGCACCACACAAAAGATGAAAAGCATCAACCACCACAGTAAACCATCACTATTACGATCAATATAGGCCAGAAACAGTAGAGGGATGCAAAGAACATATTGTGACATATACATTTTGTGAATTATTTGATAAAGGAGCTAAATTTTCAGCTTAACCCACTTTCCGTGACCTTTTGACCTCTGCTGACCTCATGGATGGTCCAATGACGTTGAATCATGTTTCATATAAAAGCCAACTTTATAACAAAAATAATGAGTGGTAATTTGTTGTACTCACCCCTGTATTATGGGATATATGGTCAATTTAATTTCCCCTACCCCTAAATTTATTGCTTTTTTACAGTTGACGCCCCAAGTTAAAAAACGTCCTTACAGAATTCGCGCAATCCAAACTACCTTGCTAAAGTCACTTTACTGGTGGCTAACACCCCCACAGACATGATATAGGGGTCAAACATTTTATAGCAGGGGTGTCACTTCAAAATCACTTTTTTACACATTTCCAGGCCTCGGATCCCAGACTATATATATATACACTGCACATTAGGGTGGTCCAAAAAACATCGATCTCTCCGATTTTGATGCTCTACTGGATTATTGTTAGAAACCAGAAGGCTGTTAGAAATGGTCTACAATTTGGCTATATATATATATATATATATATATATATATATATATATATATATATATATATATATATATATATATATATATATATATATATATATTGTTGTGGATCTCAAACGTCGGCCTTCTCCCCTTACCAAGAGGGGGTTAAACCGCTTGTCTGTGACTGACCGACGTGATCCTGAAGTTACCCCGTTGCTTCCGGTCGGTATTAGTTAGGGTTGCTGGTCAATTTGGTTCTGTTACCTAATTACCAACACCGACCGTGAAGCAAGGAGATAACCTCCCACCCGAGCCGCAGCGTTAGTGGATATGCCGAGCGAAGCGAGCCGCGACTCGGGCCGTTAACAATGACTCTAAACCCGATTCTAGCGGTTCCTAATCGTGCCACGTTTACCCAATGAGAGAAAGGACGGATGCGATCGGATGGAGAGGAAACCAGAAGGTAGGAAGAACAAAGATGGGTTTATTCACAAATGTACAGAAGAAGAGGAAACGAAAGGGATGTACAAGAGTAAGAGGAAGAAGCAGAACACAGGGCAGTCTTATTGCAGTCTTAACTTCGGACCCCAGACAAACACACACACTCACACGGGGATTGTAGCTGGTGGATGTCAGGTAGAGGGTCCGGTGATGGGGTCCGGGCTCCAGGTGAGGCTCCAGTCCAGCGGCGAAACCTGGCAGGCAGCTCCGCGTATCTTGGAACGCGACCGGACCTTATATATAGCGGGGGGAAAGCTAGTGTCCTTTGTACGTAATATTTGTACGGTCGTGCTAAACGCACCCTCTCCAAGTTCTCTTCTCAGCGCCAGCGGGTGAGTCCTCTTCCAAATGTGCGCTCCGTATCAGTCTTTTGAAACAACCAGCGCTCCCGACAAGTAGTCCCTTTGCAATGCACTCTCCCAACCAAGTCCGTGAAAGGGCTTTGCGTTCGCGCTTATATAACGCGAGCAAAGATCGCTCCGTGCGCCAAAAAGCCACGCCTGCCAGCGATGTTACCTCAGCCCTGGTTGGCTGGTGAAGGCTTACCGGCCACGCGTTTGATGACTGGATGACGTGGCCACACCTTCTGCTTGCCGTTCCGCCCCCTTTCTCGGGCCTAACCGCATGGCTTATGGCATCGTTTGAGCGGAAGCCCAGCGAGGCAGCGAACGCTGCTAACAAAGGCGCGTAGCAAATTGGAAGAGCCATGAGGCACCGACTGTAGGGGCGCGTAATTGCGTCGCTTGGAGAGGGAGGTCGCAAAATGAACGGAATTGGGACCTACTCTTATTTGATTGACGCAACGCATATTCAACTATTGGAAACACGGCCTTATCTAAAACACATACTAATGAAATAACTGAGTCCTATGGTGGCCTACGTGTTGCTTGTGGACTAACTAGGGGTGCTACCTTTAACCTTTAATGATGAGAATTTATATGCAGGAGTGTGGGTTCTAAAACCGCAACAATATATATATATATATATATATATATATATATATATATATATATATATATATATATATATATATATATATATATACAGTGGAACCTTGACTTACGAGTGCCCCAACTTACGAGTTTTTCGAGATACGAGCCGTCGCTCGGGCGGTTTATTGCTTTGAGATGCGAGCCGAGATCCGAGTTACGAGCTTTCGCCACCCGGTCACGTGGTTATCTTGCCGTGCAAGTACAGTATCTCTGTCGTATAGCGCTGCATTTTTGTTTTCGCATTTTGGTTATTTCGAGTTTACGCCGCCAGGTGGGTTCTGGTCACGTGGTTATCTTGCCGTGCAAGTACAGTACGTATCTCTGTCGTATAGCGCTGCATTTTTGTTTTCGCATTTTGGTTATTTCGAGTTTACGCCGCCAGGTGGGTTCTGGTCACGTGGTTATCTTGCCGTGCAAGTACAGTACGTATCTCTGTCGTATAGCGCTGCATTTTTGTTTTCGCATTTTGGTTATTTCGAGTTTACGCCGCCAGGTGGGTTCTGGTCACGTGGTTATCTTGCCGTGCAAGTACAGTACGTATCTCTGTCGTATAGCGCTGCATTTTTGTTTTCGCATTTTGGTTATTTCGGAAAATTTCTTAGTTTTAACCATGGGGCCTAAGAAAGTGAGTGGCAAGTGCAGTGCTGAGAAGAAGAAGAGGATGATGTGCTTGGATATAAAACACGCAATCGTCGAAAAACATGAGCGAGGTGTCGAGGAGGACGTATATAACGGCAGAGGAGAAGAGCATGCCAGGCCACAACTTGTGGATATAAAACACGCAATCGTCGTGTTTTATATAAAACTTGTGCTTGGATATAAAACACGCAATCGTCGAAAAACATGAGCGAGGTGCCGAGGAGGACGTATATAACGGCAGAGGAGAAGAGCATGCCAGGCCACAACTTGTTCAGAATGCCGGCGATAGCTCGCCTTCTCTTTGTGGAAAACACGGTGAGATCCTTAACATCCAACAACTAATGGGACGCAAACGGGGCGCCCAGTTTAGCGGTACACACATTGATGAATCACCCTGCCTGTGATTCACCTATGACAGGTTATAGCTGGGTCGGGATTCAAACCCAGGCTGGACAGTTTAGACTTTAGAGTCAAGTGTGCGTACCTCCAGTCCAGGCCATCCTGCCAACTTGTATGCTGCATACAGGTGAAATATAAAGCGCGAGATATTTTTATATATACTGTATATTTAAAAAAAAATTGGTGTGGTTTTTGGCGGGCTGGAACGGATTAATAGCATTTCAATGCATTTCAATGGGGAAATTTGATTTGAGATACGAGCAATTTGAGTTACGAGCTCGGTCACAGAACGAATTAAACTCGTAAGTCAAGGTTCCACTGTATATATATATGTATATATATATATATATATATATATATATATATATATATATATATACACACACACACACACACACACACACACTGCACATTAGGGTGGTCCAAAAAACATCGATCTCTCCGATTTTGATGCTCTACTGGATTATTGTTAGAAATGGTCTAAAACATTCACCCACCAAATATTTTCGCTCAATTCCATCTAGAAACTCATACACACTTCAATTGAAATATGGCGTTTTTCACCAAATTTGGCTATTTTCGGCAAATATGGACAAAAGTTAAAATCATGTGACACAAATGTATTTATTACAGATTTCACATAATGTTACTAAAATGTGGCACAGGCATCAAGTAAATTATCTCATCTGAACCATTTCCATAAATATCTTGATAAAAGATATACGAACAATTGGATAGGACATGACATTTCAAGTTCTAGACCTATGTTGATGTGTACGCATATAATGACATAAAAAGCATAGCATCTTGGAGTTAGTGTGATGTATGTGTGATGTGTGTATGAGTTTATAGATGACTCAGATGCAAAATATTTTTTGGGTGAATGATTTAGACCATTTCTAACAATAATCCAATAGAGCATCAAAATCCAGATAAAAAAGTGATTTTTTTTGCATTTTTGGACCACCCTACTGCACATACATCCTAAGGCTAGCGTGATGTTTATACATAATCACCGGACAACCATAGTGTACATGGAATTTTAACCAGGGTTGCCCATATCATGAGCCAGGGCTTCCATGGGAACACGAACAAACCAACCTGATTTATCTGGTGTGTAGATCTGTTCTCGTGTTGTTTACATCCTGATCTGTGTGCCAAAACATTGACATGCACAAGCCCTTCAGTTCCAGGTCTGCAGGTATGTCATGGGAACATTAGTCAAAGCTGTTTCCAGGAAATGCAATGATTTTCTTTTAGTTAAAAAGTTGTTGGTTTTTAAAAATTGTGATATGAAAACAGACGAATCCATAAAAATACCACACATTCCAAAAACTACTGGAATTATATTTGTACAAAAATCGATGTAGGACTGCTAATCAAATTCGTACCTCATTTAACCACGACAGGAATTTGGCAAGGATAACGACATACAAGAGTCTACTCTTTTCAAAAAATACGGTGTGATTTTTTCCATGTCAACAACCCAAATGCAGATGGCACAGCCAGCTTTACGTCCCAATCTGAAGGGCAGTCTTCTCTGAAGTGCAGTGCCCCCTTCTGGCATTGTAACAGAATGGCAGGTTTGTTTTTCAGTCGAGTTTGATCCAGTCGTGGATCGAACTAAGAATTGACAACTCAGCAGCGAGAATGCTATCCCAATGTAGAGAAACTTAAAACCACCGTGTTTTGCAACAGCGATCATAAGGACCATCATTGTTCAGATGCGTATAACTGAAAACAGTGGAAACTGTTGTTTCTTGAGCGCCACGGAGACACAAAACCAATCATTGAAGAAACCATGCACTGTGAGCACTCCGCATATTTTCCAGACTTTTTTGTATACAGAGTCGATGTTTGTGTATGAGCTCGATTGCTGGAACACAGAACGGACCAGGACAGTATAAAGTAACAAAACATAAAGAACAGTATAAAGAAGGTGTGGGTTGGGGGTGGGGAGGAACACACAGACAGTTCACAGCACAGCAAAGTAGAGGGAGAAATGGAGGAATAAAGGGCAGGGGAAGAATGAGAGCAAAGGGAGGAGACAGTGGGTGAACAGGATGGATAAATGGATACAGCTGCAAACTCTCAATCACAGAAATGGAAGGAAAAACTGGCCAAGAAGCAGAAATGGAACAATTTTTTTTTTTTTTAAATTAACAACTTGTCCCCTTTATGACGAATCCCTAATGCATAGGGTTGATCTATGCATATGCATAGGGTAATGAGGCAACTGCCTTCCTTGCTTGAAAGTTGTTTGATATGTTTTGAACATTTGATATGATATGATATTTTTGGACCATTGTACTAGCCAGGCATTGTGACTAATATAACATTCCGTTCCAGATTTTCATCGGAGCAGTGGTGCCAATGGGCGCAGCAGCACGGGAAGGCCGACTGCGCCCCGGCGATGAGCTTCGGGCCGTGGACGGGACGGCGGTGGCCGGGGCCTCGCATCGGCACGTGGTGGCCCTGATGCAACAGGCGGCTCGAAATGGGCACGTTCATCTAGCCTTGCGGCGGCCTGCCCCAGGTGAACCATCTGCTTCCTGTAAAATTTCTTACATTTACTTCTTTGTTTTTGACATTGTCTCGGACCTTATAGAGGAGCATGCACTAACATTACATGTCAAGAGAATGCGGAATAAATCGCAATGGTGTTCGTGACCAATCGGTGTACTTTATGTAATAAAAACAAGGACATTGAGAAACGTCAGTTGTACTTTTGAACAAATAAAATGGGCTTCAGAACAAAGTAAGGTCAGAAATTAATGGATTTAAGGTGAGAAACATTGATAAAACAAAAATATAACGATGGATATCACATTTCAACATGAGGTCGAAGCTTGTTTTTTCTTTATTTTAGTGTGTTCTTTATGTTAGAAAGTGGGAGTGGTTTTCGTCTAAATGGTGAAGATAATGAAGGTTGTTGACAAAAATATATGTCCGACAGGAAGGTACAGAAGTAGTGCGCTTACCTGTATGCTGTCCAGTCTGGAGTCTTTTCCCGCTCCGACTATAAACTGTAGGATTGGTGCTCCGGAGCAGTAAATTGCATCACAACATGCGCTGTCCCTCAGGTTACACCAGTGTCCCATCTGTTGTATTCCGGAGAGATGGACATTACATATCCCACAGTGTCTTTCCTGAAGATAGGCAATTTATCACTGGCAACCCTGAACAAATTACAAACTCCTGTCTAAATCAGCTTCAGTTAAGCGTCTGATCTGGCCAAGCAGTTTATGAAAACCTTGCACCAAAACATGCCCTCAGCTGAACCTAGAAGAAGGTGGGGTTCATGGTGGCCATTAAATAAGCAGTAGTAGGTGAATGAAATGTTTGAGGAATTTGTTTTTATTGGAGTGGACAGTGAACTGATATGTTGATAGTGACACTGATATAGTGACAGGACAGATATGTTGAAGGCACAAGGAAGTTGGGGTGTGAAGAGAATGACAGAGATCTGTAATCTGGTGGTGAAAGAAGGCCGTATTCCAGTGGATTGGGAACTGAGCACCCTCGTCCCTCTATACAAGGGGAAAGGTGACCCTCTGGAGTGTGGCTCGTATCGAACGATAAAGTTATTGGAGCATGGAATGAAGGTATTGGAAAGGGTGTTGGAGAGGAGGATAAGGAAGAAGGTGAAGATCGACGAAATGCAGTTTGGATTTATGCCAGGAAGAGGAACGACAGACGTGCTCTTTATTGTGAGGCAGTTGCAGGAGAAGTACATGGAGAAGAGGAAGAAGTTGTTTCTTGGGTTTGTTGATCTGGAGAAAGCATTCGATAGGGTTCCACGCAAAGTATTGACATGGGCAATGAGGAAGTTTGGAGTGGAGGAATGGTTGATCAGAGTAGTGATGGCAATGTACGAAAGAGCACGCACAGCTGTAAGGACGAAGGACGTGAACAGTGGTGAGTTTAAGGTGAAGGTGGGAGTGCATCAGGGGTCGGTACTATGTCCACTACTATTTGTAGCTGTGATGGAGGTGCAGGCTCAGCACGTGAAGGAGGTTTTACCGTGGGGGTTGTTGTATGCAGATGATCTGGTGTTGATTGCGGAAAGTATGGATGGACTGAAGGAAAAGATGAACAAGTGGAAGGAATGTATGGAGACAAAAGGTCTGAAGGTGAATATCGGAAAGACGAAGGTGATGGCAAGTGGTAAAGCATGTGTTGAGGTGGAAAGAACTGGGAAGTGGCCCTGTGCTGTGTGCAGGAAGGGTGTCTGAGTGAACTCCATTCAATGTACAATGTGCGCTGAGTGGGTTCATCAAAAATGTAGTGGTCTGAGAGGGTCATTAACCAGTGTGGCAGCTACATTCAAGTGTAAGGTGTGCACAGAGGGAGCTGCAGATGGAGGAAATGTTGAGTTGGATCTTGGAGACGGCGTGAAGCTGGAAGGTGTGAAAACATTTTGCTACCTCGGAGACATGCTGAATGGGGAAGGTGGATCAGACTCGGCAACGGTTGCTAGAGTGAGATGTGTATGGAAGAAGTTTCGGTAACTGAGTGGCGTGCTGATGAGGAGGGGAGTGTCGTTGAAGCTGAAGGGAAAGGTGTATGCTGCATGTGTGAGAAGTGTTATGATTTATGGGAGCGAGACATGGGTAATGAACGTAGAGCAGCAACGAAGGTTGGAAAGGGTGGAAATGCGAATGCTTCGATGGATGTGCGGAGTATCGTTGAGAGAGAGGAAGACAAATCATGAATTGCGAAAGATGATGGGAATAGAGCCTGCGATTGATGCTGTGAAGAGGAACAGGTTGAGATGGTTTGGTCATGTGTTGAGGAAGGATGAAAGTGACTGGTTGAGAAGAGTGATGGAAATGAATGTAGAAGGAAGTAGAGGACGGGGAAGACCGAGAAAGACTTGGCTAAAGATGGTGGAAGAAGAAATGCGGGCAAGGGGGTTAACAAGGAGAGATGCAGAAAATAGGACAAGATGGAGAAGATTGTCATGGGGCTCGCAAGGCTAAACCCTGCTCTAGCAGGGAAAATGGCCTTAAAATGCATGTTGTTGTTGTTGTTGGAGTGGACAGTGACAGGAATCGGGGGCACAGCGTGAGAATGAACAACAGGAGAGTCAGGAGAGAAGTGACGCAGGGATTTTTCACAGAGTGTCAAAAATATATGGAATCATCTTCCTGGGAGAATGGTTGAGGCAGAGCCAGTAGGTTTAAAAGAGAAGTCGGTAGGTGCCGAGAAGCAATAGGGATACAAGGGTACAGGGATGAAGGCAGAAACTCATGGTAGATTGCGATTGGATGGATGTGAAATGTGGCCTTCTGATGATGTCTCTGCCAAGATCCGATCCCATCTCCAACTATAATTCCAAACCAAAACTCCCACTCTAACTCCAAAAGAAAAACTGCCACGCATAGCGCGATCACAGCCCTTGTAAACTTTGGAACTGTCTTTATGCATGGCGGATCCCTATCATTGGCCACCAGCTGTGGGCTTGCCATGTTCCAGGCTGCCATGCCCCCCCCCCCCCCATAGGGCATCCCCATTAAAAAGGGTTCCCCCCCTCCTTCCCCCCCCCCCCCCCATCCAAGGCTCCGCAGTCGATCTCACCGCCATGGCTTGCGGTTCACTGGCCAAACAGTCAGTGCTCCTTCTTCCTAAAGCTCAATGCCCTTTACAGTTGTGCTTTTATGCCAAAGTCCTCACCCAGCCTTGCTTGAAAACAGGAGGTTTTACACAACAAACTTACTCTAGACTGTCTTAAAGTTAACACACTGCCTCCTCAGTGCTCGTTTTACAATACGACTTTAACATTTTCCCTGTTACATGAGTAATCTAAGCTACGTGGTCACACATTTCATGCTATTGTTACCAAAATCGAGTTATGCACCTTTCCCCTCCCCCCTCCAACCCCTCTCCTCGACCCCCTACCCCTCCCATCCCCAACACCCCCCCCCCCTACCGCCCCTCCACAAAACTTTTGCATGAATTACTCACTCGGACAAATCAACACAATATAAAGGAATTTAACCTGAGATCCCAGCATATGCATGTGCATGAGTTCAGATTGAATCTTGACATAAAGCAAGCCAAGCCTGAGGAGGGAACTGCTTGAATAATAAGTCAATAAAGCCACACAAAGTTCCCTTTAACATCTGGTTTCAAGTCTACCCACCTCATGGCATTGTTTTCAAAACCCTCCATTTATTCCCCACATTTGCATCACCTGGCAGACTGCATTGAGTTGATATATAAAGTCTAATACCTCAGGCAATACACATAAAATTTTATGAAGCAAGCAGATTTAGGGGTGAATGACAACATTAAATATTGTGATAAATGTATTAGTTGCAATAATATTTTTGAGGATAAAATAATGGATAAACTAGAACGGGCACTCGGTAGAGCGCATACCTTCGCCGCAGCTACTGTTCTGTACTTGGTAAAAATACGATTTTGACCTTTTCGTGACCTTGACCTTGACCTTTGACCCGATTGCTCCCAAAATCTAATCAAATGTGTCCCGTATAATAACCAATCATCCCACCAAATTTCATGCAATTCGGTTGAATACTTTTTGAGTTATGCGAATAACATACACACACACACACACACAGACATACAAATAAATACACAGCGATCAAAACATAACCTTCCGCTTTTGCGAAGGTAAAAATGAAAATTATAATATTTCCAATCATTTTTCTACACTGTTGGGTATAATCTATAATCTATATAATCACGGAGCTTGAGAGATTGATGGGGACAGATCGATAAAACCCCCAAATTTCCACCAGGTGTTCCTTAGGTCCATAGCTTTGATTTTTACCTTCGCAAAAGCGGAAGGTTATGTTTTGATCGCTGTGTATTTATTTGTATGTCTGTGTGTGTGTGTGTGTGTATGTTATTCGCATAACTCAAAAAGTATTCAACCGAATTGCATGAAATTTGGTGGGATGATTGGTTATTATACGGGACACATTTGATTAGATTTTGGGAGCAATCGGGTCAAAGGTCAAGGTCAAGGTCACGAAAAGGTCAAAATCGTATTTTTGTTGTTCTGTTCCCTACACTCCCATGCCAAGTACAGAACAGTAGCTGCGGCGAAGGTATGCGCTCTACCGAGTGCCCGTTCTAGTTATAAGTGCAGCCACAAAATTGGCAAATACCTTCCATTTGAATTTTATTTTAGTTATGCAAATTATATTAATTCATGCATTTTCATATATATTTCGAATGTAAATTGATAGCTCAAAATTGTTGAATTTTAGGTGTGTAGCTTGATTTTAAGCGAGCGATCGGGATTTAAGCGATCAAAGTGATCGGGGCGGTTGATCGGGGCGGTCACGGATTTTCGAAGCTGTTCCACGATCTTCACGCACGCTCGAAGCTAAGTCATTGTCACATTTGTATTCTTGTCTAAACTGTTTATCTTACGTGTGTGTACCTTTTAAGTGTCCCTCGGAAGTTTTATCAGGGTTAATCTTTCATACCTGTAAAGAATAGTCGAGTATCTCGTGCCGCGCGCGGCGACGCGGCCTAGTTGTTGAAGCTTCCGACCTGGAGGCTTGTTTTCTCTCCGGGCATCCAAAGTGGTTATTTTTTCATTCGTGTCTTTGTCAAATTTCAACTCGTTACTTTATCGTCCATGCTTTATTGTTTGTTTATAGTTAGTTTTGGTTTGAATTTCCTGTAACTCGTAATTAATTAATCCTGTTCTGCGCCTCGTGTGCGGCCTTGTACCTCCATCGGTGTTTGTTAACTTAAGTCCCCTACATCGTGTTTTGCTTGGCTCTCAGTTTTTCCCTTCTACACCGAACGTAATACTCTCTGTCTAACGTTTTAAATCCCCACCCCACCCCACCCCACCCCACCCCACTCCCGCCAAAAAACAACAACAAAAAAAAAAAAACATTTATTTTTCCTTTCTCCACGTGTGCCGTTGTCTCATCCTGTACTTTCTGTCCAGGTGTATCGCGGTGCTTTTCGCCCCGCCCCCATTATCTCCTTGCCATCCACCTTTTGCCCTGTTCACGTGACTCGTGGTGGTCCCTCTCGACCCTCCCCCCGTTGGTATTTTGTGCATATAAGATTGTTCACGGTTCTGTTTAAATATTATTTTAAATATGTTTAACCTTTCCCGTTCAGTGGTTTATTCAGTGGTATATTACAACACGCTGTTTTTCTTCCTATTTAAAAGGCTTTTCTCAATTTCCTCTCCAACTCATTCCACGTCAAAAAAAAGAAATTCAATATCTTATACGTCTCCCTCACTACATGGTCTAAATTCACATTCATTCCATCCCTCCTCCATCGTTCTGAATCGGATTGCTAACTTGAAAATCACAACAAACCCAATTTGTTATCAATGTTCGGCTTTCATTAATCATCCACTTTCTAAACTCCCCTCTTGCCCCTCCCCTCCAAATCCCCCCCCTTGCACCTACACTCCTAAACACTCCCCCCTTTCCCCTCCCCTCCAAATCCCCCCCCTTGCCCCTCCACTCCTGAACTCCCCCCTTGCCCTTCCCCTCATAAACTACCCCCTTGCCCCTCCACTACTAGACTCCCCCCTTCCCCCTCCCCTCCTAAACTCCCCCCTTGCCCCTCCCCTCCTAAACTCCCGCCTCACTCCTCCCCTTCAAAACTCCCCCCCAACTCCTCCCATTCAAATCTCCCCCCATACCATTCCTCTCAAATTCTCCCTCCTCCCCCCTCCTCAAAGTTGCCTCCTCCCCACCTCGTCTCCCTTCTATCTCATGCCTCCACCCCCCCCCCCCCCCCAACCTTCTACTGTCCCATGCCCCCCCTCAAACAACCCCTCACTCTGCCTCATCCCTTCACCACCAAACCTTTCATCCTCCTCGTCCTTCCCTTTCTTGGAACTCTTCTGTAATCTCTGACACACTATCAACTGCTCTCCCTACCTCCCCCTCTCATCCTTCATCTTACCCTACTCCTCCCCTCCCCTGTCCTGTACCCGATGCTCCCCCTCTCTCTTCTTTAACGGTATGGACCTCAAACATCCGGGGCCTTCGCTCAAACCTGACTGATCTCTCCATACAGGTTGCTTCTGACAATCCAGACTTGATCTGCTTTACAGAGACTTTCCTCCTTCAAGATGTCTCTGATTCCTCAATATCTCTTCCTGGTTACTCCCTCTTCCGGTATGATAGACCTGAGCCTCGTCCTGGTGGTGGGGTGGCTATCTTTATCAAAAACTCTCTTCCTCATTCTCCTTGCACTGCCCTCTCTCCTCCTCACCCCCAGGAGTACCTCTGGCTACGGCTTCCTCTCCGCTCCCACCTTTTGTTCATATGTGTTCTGTACCGTCCCCCAAACAGTGATGACTTAATTTACATTTCACTCTCTGACAACATGGACCAACTTCTATCCACTCATCCCAACTCTCTCTTCCTCATATGTGGTGACTTCAACTGTCATCATGCCACCTGGTTGGGTGTGGGTTCCTCTCTCACCAGTCATGGCACCTCAGCAAAGGACTTCTGTGACTCACTGGGATTGACACAATCTTTCAATTTCCCGACCCGGATCTCAGCCAATGGAGTTTCTTCTCTTCGAGACTTGGTTATGACAAACTTCCCTGCTAATGTCTGCTGCTCTTCTTCTGCTCCAATCGGTTCTTCTGATCATGTGCTTGTCAAAGTGGACATCTCTCTGGCCATTCTCAGAGAGCCTCCTCAGCGTCGAAGAGTCTGGCATTTCACTCAGGCCGACTGGGACAGGCTTCAAGCAGCCACCAATCGTCTGGATTGGTCTCCCATCTCCACTGCCTCTGACATCAATTCTTCCTGGGAATTCTTCCAAAGCAAACTGATCTCTCTCATGCACAGATTTATCCCATCTCGTCTTCAGTTGTCTTACCCTTCCTCCCGTCCATGGTACACCGAATCTTGTGGTGAGGCAGTTGCCCTGAAACAACTTGCCTTTGCCTCTTGGAAGGCTAATCCAACTGAAGGCAATCTCAGTTCCTTCCACCAAGCTCGGAACAAGTGTGTGTCTACCCTCAGGAGTGCCAGGAAGCACTATCTCTCCTCACTCAAGAACGAACTCTCAAACCTGTCTCCTTCCTCCAAATCCTGGTGGCGTCTGGTCAAATCCGTTTCTGGTGTTTGTTCCCCCTCCATCCCCTCCCTTACCTCAAATGGCCACATATTTGACATCGCACGTGACAAAGCCGAATGCCTCAACTCTGTGTTTGCCTCAAAATCTTTAGTCCCAAACCCATCTCTCTCTGTTCCCACCTTTCCCAGTCGAACCCAACTGCTCCTGGACTCTGTGTCCTTCTCTCCTGACAAGGTGGAGGAGTTTTTGTCTAACCTCGACTCTGATTCTGCAACTGGACCAGACGGCATCAGCCCACGGGTCCTAAAATCCTGCTGTGCCGCTCTATCTCACCCTCTCTCTGTTCTTTTCACCCTATCTTTTGCTCAAGGTCATCTGCCAGCATCCTGGAAATCAGCAAACATTACCGCTTTACACAAAAAAGGTGCAAAAACAGATCCTTTTAACTACAGACCAATCAGCCTGCTCCCAATTATCAGCAAAGTCATGGAATCCATCATTGCTTCGGATATGAAATCTTTCCTCTTCTCCAATGGTTTGATCTCTGATCATCAATTTGGATTCAGACCAGGTCACTCTACTCTGGACATGCTGCTTCTCCTGTCTCAACAATGGATGGAGGTCCTCAATGCCAAACAGGAAATCAGAGCTGTCTCCCTCGACATATCACGTGCCTTCGATACGGTCTGGCACCCAGCTCTGCTCACCAAACTGTACTCCTATGGTATCCATGGAAATCTCCATGCATGGCTTGCGGACTTCCTCTATGGTCGTAGTCAACGTGTGGCCCTGAATGGATTTCTCTCATCTCCCCTTCCTGTTCAGGCTGGAGTTCCCCAAGGCAGTGTGCTGGGCCCTGTGCTTTTTCTGGTCTTTATCAATGATCTCTCCGACTCTCTGGAAAATCCTCTCTATCTCGTTGCTGATGACTGCACTCTCTGCCGCTCCATTCCTCTTCCCTCAGATCGGCAGTCTGCAGCCTCCTCACTCTCTGAAGACCTGGACAAAATCACAGACTGGTCAAACAAGTGGAACATGTCTTTCAATCCTGACAAATCTCACACTCTTACTATGTCTCTCCGAAAAGATCGACTGGACAACCCTCCCATCTACTTTCTCAACAATCCTCTCCAAGAAGTTCTGTCGCTCAAGCTTTTGGGTCTCACTATCTGCCATGATCTTTCTTGGGAAAACCACATTTCCAAGCTGGCCTGCAAAGCCAGTCGCCGACTGGGCATCCTCCGTCGTGCGAAGTCCTTCCTTGGCACACCTGAGCTCCTCACCACATACAAGGCTTTCATCCGCAGCTCAATGGAATACTGTTCTCCCCTATGGGCTGGTGCTCCTGCCTCACACCTAGCTCGGCTTCACGCTGTTGAAACCAAAGCTTTCAGAATCATTGGAATCTCCCGCGATGAAGCTATCTCTGAGGGCCTTTCACTCACTCACCGCAGGCAGGTAGGTGGTCTTTCTGTCTTCTACCGACTCCTCTCCGGCCTTGCTCCCCCAGCTCTCTCTGTGCTCTGTCCCCCAAATATTCCTACAGGTCGCACAAGATCTGCCAGCAAGCCTCTGATGGTTAAACTGCCAAAATCTCGGCTCTCTGCTCACCTTCACTCCTTCATTCCTCTTTTCTCCCGCCTCTGGAACAAACTCCCACACTCCCTTCAATCCCACTCCTCCCTCCAGGTCTTTAAAACAGCTGTTCACCACCATCTCTTATCTTCCCCCATCCAAAACCTTGATCTTTTCTACCCCCACTAATTCACCCCAGATCCACCTTGTTTGTAATTCCAACTTCTTTCCTGGTAGTCCTGGCAGTGTCCATATGTTTTATGCTTCTCCCACCCCCTTTCCCATGCCTCCCCCCCAAAGCCCTCTCCCTCCCACACATCTCTCGATGTCTCCATGTCTCTCGGTTCCTGCTCTCAAATGTTGTGTTTGTGTCCTTCCCCCTCTCTCCCCATCTTGTCTACCGCTCCCGATGCTTTTTGTTTTATGTGTCGGTTTGTTGGTTATGTGTCGGTTTGTCGGTTTGTCTTTCTGTGTGATAAATGTTCGCTCCTTCACCAGCCTCGATCTTGTATACAAAAAATAAAAATAAAAAAAAGCACAAGGAGATCGGTTACAATGATATTCTCAATAACTTGTGCAGATTTGATGCATTTTTCGTATATAGTAGTACAGTATATATATGTGTGTGTGTGTGTGTGTGTGTGTGTGTGTGTGTGTGTGTGTGTGTGTGTGTGTGTGTGTGTGTGTATGTGTGTGTGTGCGCAGGGGCGTCGAGAGGCAGCATGGGACCCGAACTAAACAACCTCGGGGCCCCACCCTTTCTCTCTTATAACTTTTTAAGGAACTTTCTTTAAGGAAGATCCTAAATTAGAGTAGCAACCAGCTCATACAACAACAACAACAACAACAACAACAACAACAACAACAACAACAAAAACAACAACATGCATTTTAAGGCCATTTTCCCTGCGAGAGCGGGGGTTAGCCTTGCGGTCCCCATGACAATCTTCTCCATCCTGCCCTATTTTCTGCATCTCTCCTTGTTAACCCCCTTGCCTGCATTTCTTCTTCCACCACCTTTAGCCAAGTCTTTCTCGGTCTTCCCCATCCTCTACTTCCTTCTACATTCAATTCCATCACTCTTCTCAACCAGTCACTTTCATCCTTCCTCAACACATGACCAAACCATAAACGAGCTCATAAATGAAGCAAAATCACAGCAGCCTTTTCAGCTCACAGTACAAGTGTTCTAGAGTAAATAAATAAAGTATTAACAAATCTATTAGACAAGTTGAAGTTTGTGCACCTCATACGTGTTTCAGAGTACGGAACATACAGTGCGGTCCAATTGTCCAAATCATCATGATTGCTCCAGACAAACGGCCTCAAACAGTATATAATAAAATGCACACAAGGACAAAATTCTTATTTATCCGTGCCATTTACCTGAATATTTTACCGAGAACAGCAAATGGTCACTTTTATTTAGCCGTGCGATCAAAAATAAAGGAGATAGCGGGACGTTTGGACCGATCGAGTCAATTCGCACCCTCGATTGTTGAACGTTATTTCTCCCTAAGATTGGCAAAAACATACGTGAGAGGATGGTTAATAATAGTATTTGGACAAAGAGGATACAAACCTATTTCTTTGTAACGCACTTTTCTGGTTAATAACAGTTTTTCGTAAAGTTTGAAACTGTACCATTAATTGCAGTAAATGTTGTTTGTTTCTGGCAAGAAAGCCAGAAAGGAAAGCAAAATCAGCTTCTGGGTTTAAATGTAACGATGAGGAAATGAGGATGAGCCGAAGAGGGGTTTCACTGTACTGTTTAAAAAAAAATTACAGTAGAAGCTCGGGCCCCTCAACGGACCCCGGGCCCCGAGGCAGCGACTCCCCCTGACTCCTCCTCTCGACGCCCCTGTGTGTGTGTGTATATATGTGTGTGTATGAATGAATGAATGAATGATCGTTTTAAGGCCATTTTTCCCCGCTAGAGCAGGGGTTAGCCTTGCGGGCCCCATGACAATCATGGTTCCCTGTTTGAGGCAATGTTTTTGTGTGAGGAATGTTTTTTGTGGAGTTCTACTGGAGCTTTCTGATGTAGAATGTGATACATTGAAATTATCATTATGATCTCCTGAGTTGATTAGGAAAATTAACTACAAATAACCCAGAAGAATTCCCATGTTCCTAAATGTGCGCCATGTTAAGGTGTATAGAGCAGTTTAATAGGTTATTTCACAGTATGGCATTCTAATTACAAAGTAAATAACAAAAACAATGATAACATTGTAACAAAGCATATATTAATTAATATTAATGATATCAACAACAACAATAATATTAGTATCATTTGGCCCACTAGTTAGATTTAAAAGTTTTCATTTGATATTCATAGAATTCCACCTGTCACAGTTACAGCTGTAAAGCTTGGTGCATCTTCATGCAGTCTTCCTGCAGGCACACCTATCACAGCAGCCTCTCATGCTCTTACAGCCAAATGTTCCTAGCACACACACTACAGGCTCTAGAGGCCATCGGTAGTATTGTCCATACAGGATGCAAAGATTGTCTATCTTTCTATAGAGTCCACCCCCATTCCTCTGGAGAGGGTATTTGTTTCTGGGTCAATTAACTTGGCGTTTAGATCCCAGCCTGGTATGCGGCATGCTTCCAGCACTGCAACAAAAGCATCTCGCATGGGTGGAATGTTTTCCATTGCCTTGTTCTTTTGACAGAGAATCTTTATGCGAACCTCATTGACAGAGATTAGGTGGCTGGTCCTGTTATCGAGAAGGACCCTGAAGCGTTCCAGGAGTTTGAATTGGTTGGCATCGAAATTGACGTGTAAATGGATTCATTGCAACAAAGGTGAATTCCTCAGTCGCCTCTGGATAGCATTTCCACACCTGCCATGCTATCTTTTTGCCTTTCACGTAGAAAGCTGATGCAGTGTCACGGCCAGTGAAAATATGGAAAGGGCAAGGTCAGTGATTTGTCTTTCCCCAAAGCATGAGATATCACATTGATATGAAAATAAGTGAAATTGTTTTCTGTGCCAGTCTGTAACTCAGCACACAGTTAGCAGATGGTATACATTGCCAATCAGAATCACGACGACATCAGTATCCACAGTGCAAACATGGGCGTTTGGGAGAGTCATTCTTCAAGGCATCTTGCAGGTGAGCCAATATGCTCGTGTCAGGGTCGTCGTGGTTACATGGCTCAATAGATTGGACTTTTTTTCCCTTGGTGTAGCTTTCCTCTGTCTGTAAGACATGGGGATATGGGTGCTTCTCATGCTTGAAGAGGTTATCCATATCTCCATCTCTGTGCTGCATCACAATATATAGCTGAAAGGAGAGGGCAACATTGATATTCTGGCCAAACATTGTAATCTACACTGCCTGGTTGGTCTTCACATTGACTGCTGCGCACTTGAAAAGGGTAAGACAATCTATATAATAATACGCGTATACATCCGTCCATCTGTCTGTAATATTCCTTTCCACCCATTGGTTGGACATAGGGTTCCACGTGAAGTAGTGACATGGGCATTGAGGAAGTTAGGAGTGGAGGAATGGTTGATCAGAGTATAGTGATGGCAATGTACATAAGAGCGCGCACAGCTGTAAGGACGAAGGACGGGAACAGTGGTGAGTTTGAGGTGAAGGTGGGAGTGCATCAGGGGTCGGTACTAAGTCCACTACTATTTGTAGCTGTGATGGATGTGCTGGTTCGGAACGTAAAGGAGGGTTTACCGTGGGAGTTGTTGTATGCAGATGATCTGGTGTTGATTGCGGAAAGTATGGATGGACTGAAGGAGAAGATGAACAAGTGGAAGGAATGTATGTAGACAAAAGATCTGAAGGTGAATATCGGATAAACGAAGGTGATGGCAAGTGGTAAAGCATGTGGTGAGGTGGAAAGAACTGGGAAGTGGCTGTGTGCTGTGTGCAGGAAGGGTGTCGGAGTGAATTCCATTCAATGTACAATGTGCGCTGAGTGGGTTCATCAAAAATGTAGTGGTCTGAGAGGGTCATTAACCAGTGTGGCAGCTACATTCAAGTGTAAGGTGTGCACAGAGGGAGCTGCAGATGGAGGAAATGTTGAGTTGGATCTTGGAGACGGCGTGAAGCTGGAAGGTGTGAAAACATTTTGTTACCTCGGAGACATGCTGAATGGAGAAGGTGGATCAGACTCGGCAACGGTTGCTGGAGTGAGATGTGCATGGAAGAAGTTTCGGGAACTGAGTGGCATGCTGACGAGGAGGGGAGTGTCATTGAAGCTGAAGGGAAAGGTGTATGCTGCATGTGTGAGAAGTGTTATGATTTATGGGAGCGAGACATGGGTAATGAACGTAGAGCAGCAACGAAGGCTGGAAAGGGTGGAAATGCGAATGGTTCGGTGGATGTGTGGAGTATCGTTGAGAGAGAGGAAGACAAATGATGAATTGCGAAAGATGATGGGAATAGAGCCTGTGATGGATACTGTGAAGAGAAACCGTTTGAGATGGTTTGGTCATGTGTTGAGGAAGAATGAAAGTGACTGGTTGAGAAGAGTGATGAAAATGAATGTAGAAGGAAGTAGAGGACGGGGAAGACCGAGAAAGACTTGGCTAAAGATGGTCGAAGAAGAAATGCGGGCAAGGGGGTTAACAAGGGGAGATGCAGAAAATAGGGCAAAATGGAGAAGATTGTCATGGGGACTGCAAGGCTAACCCCCGCTCTTGCAGGGAAGGTGGCCTTAAAATGCCTGTTGTTGTTGTTTGGTTGGACAGCTGCCCTGACTCCACCCACAAATCTCCCCTGAAAAATTATACGGCTGCCATTTTGGTGCTTTGTGAAGCCAGACATTTTTGGAGCTGTCATATTCACAATTACCATGACCTCCCTATAAGTTTTCCCTTTGAGTGTAAAACAACCAAAGCGACTGTTGAAGGATAATCAAACATTGAAAGGTTGGAGCCGGTAGGCATCACTGGCCTTGTGATGGCCACAGTAAGTATAAGCCACATGTTTCAGTCGTTAGGCTTCACGCCTCTGGTGTCAGCATATGGTTAAGTGAAATGGGATTCTTTCCGAGCTATATAACCACTCTGTATTATATTGTATATGCACATAGGCAGTGGGCGTGTTTTTGCTTCAAACCGGGAGCAATAGAAGTAGTGGTCTGGTGCTGAGGTAGTGGTCTGGTGCTGAGGTAGTGGTCTGATGCTGAGGTTGTGGTCTGGTGCTGAGGTAGTGGTTTGTTGAATATATATATTTAAATGACTCGACCAGGGACAATAAAACCCGTGTCATTATAAAGGTCTTTGTCCGAGGAATTCCGAGAATCTCGCGCGATTGTGAAAGAAAACACCCGCCATTATTTACTTTTAACGATGTGTATTTTTGATTTATTGATTATATTGATTATTTACTGATTTATTGTCAAGGATGCGTTCCTAAAAACTACGACATTATAGGAAACCCATGGACATTTTATATTATCCCATATACATAGTGTTATAATGGGGGGATGCTTTGCCAAGGAAAAAATTTGGTCACCCTAACTTAACTTAACTTTCACTTAAGTACAGGGTTAAGTTAAGTTAAGTTAACCCGTCAGGGAGGTGTGACGATTTTCAGAAAACTCGTACACAGTTATTTTTAGTCGAATTTAAATTTTTACTTTTTAAAAAGACTACATATATAATGCCATGTAATACACTGTAACAAAGACATTTTAAAAATGTAATTCATGTTTGAAAAATGACATCATCTAAATGGCGGCCGTTCTTGTCCAAGCATTCTTGCAGATGCGCGGAAAAGTTCCAGCATTTCTCAGCACAGCAGCATCCCTCAGCAGTTCCAGCATTCTTTCTGCGAACGTAAACCGTACGAAATCATTCTGCTGCAGTTCTTGAACCACCATGATTTTGTACGCGTGATAATGAAGGTCCAAGTGCAAAATTCGACGAACTGATCTGTCTGACATCCGTAGAGCGCGAGCGTGCCGTACCGCTGACCGACGAGGGCTGGCCTCCACAGCTTGTCGAACCCTTTCGATGTTTTCCGGGGTCCTAACGGTTCGATCACCTCCCCGAGCTGCTCCCGGCCTCACAGATCCAGTTGTCCTGAACTTTTTTACCCACTTCAATATTGTGTTTCGAGACGGAACGGCGCCACGTCGACCAACATTGAAGTGAGTACGAAATCTGCGCTGTGTAAGCACCACCTAACTACCCGTTTGAATAAACGTCTCAACAACAAAGACGCGATGTTCAATCGTCCACAGCTCCATGGCTACTGAAATGGCGCCTAACAACGAGTAACCAACAGCCATCACGCATGCGCTAGACCCCCCACTTGCATTGTTATACCCAATTCAAACATGAATTACATTTTTAAAATGTCTTTGTTACAGTGTATTAAATGGCATTATATATGTAGTCTTTAAAAAAAAAAAAATTTGAAATTCGACTAAAAATAACTACGAGTTTTCTGAAAATCGTCACACCTCCCAGCAAAACCCTGTACATATTAGAAACAAAATTAAACAAATCAATACAGAACACAATGTATGCACACAAATAGACATTTTAATGTTGCGGGTTTAGAGTGGAGGGACCACAGGGAGGGAGAGGCAAGCGCTAGTGTGCTTCGGTGGAACATCTGAGCCGGCTAGGCGATGTGCTGGTACTCCCTCACAACTGGTACCCAAATCGCGGTTCAACCGGTCACCAAGCCAGATGCCGGTTGCCGGTTGCTTTCCCTACGAATGCTAATCATCCTGATCCCAATCTGTCCTTTAATGGACGGGACGATTCATAATTAAAGCCATTTGCGATAAGGGCAACTCGAATCATTCAGAGACCAAGTGACTTTGTGTGCGTGTTTATTAAGTAAAAAGGAATGGAGAATAAAGGACACAAATTTATTTATTTACACAATTTACTCACAAAGATATGCTCCGCTGGGTATCAGACGAGTGGAAGTACACCGTCCTTAAAATTTTTGAACAACGTTACATCTTAGTGGCGTGACTTAAATCGACTACCGTCCCATAATGTGTTAACGACGTTCTTTTGAAACAACGCAAATCGACTCCACATAAATTGGTGACTTACTAATGCATCAGGAAGAAGATATTTGTTTAGTGTCATTTATTGGCACAATTCGCATCGTCACTTGAGAGTTGCAATTCCATGTGGTTTCCGCATATCTCATGGGATTGTGAGTTGAACAGGTGCCTGGGATGGGCCTCGAGATGTAGTTAGCCATGCTTTTCCTGTTTTGATTGTGGTTTCTGTGTTCGGTAAGGATGGGGGCCGGGGGGGAGGAGTGGTGGGGTGATTGATGACTTGAAGTCACATTTTACATTGTGTTGATGTTCCGTGTGTCCCTGCTCTTTCTTCTTTATTGACTGATGGATAGAAGAGGTGCAGTCTATCAACACTGACTTTTAGTAGATGTGGCACTGAGTTTTGCCTTTTGTTTCCATGATGCGGACTGTGTTAGCAACAGATTCATCTATGACATCACGTGTGTCTAGTATAAGCAAGTCCGAAGTATCTACAGTAAAGGATTACCCATGTAAATTATGGTCTCACCCAGATTTAGTGCTTCCTGCTGAAATGTTTTTTGTGTAGGCATTCATTCTTCGTGGTAATGATGACTTTCCTCGTCTTCAGGAAAATATTCATTTTCAAACACCGTCACAATGTGGACCTGCTCTGGCCCCAACCAGCATCTATTTTCTAAAGACTAAGGGATTTTTGGATATTGAAATATTAATGAAAATACATGTAATACATATATAATTTGCATAAAGTATCATCAAAATTATATGAGACATTTACCAGCGGCTGCCTTTAAATAATGAAAGCTATGGACCTAAAGACCACAAGGTGAAGTTTTGGTGCTTTTATCCAGTGTGTCTCTATCTCATGAAAATATGGCCTTAAGTTTCCTCACAAATAAGGCATAAGTTCAAAACAGCGATCTTGGTGTGTTTTATTGCCATCTTTCACTAAAACAATGTTCAAATTAGGCCTAAGATGCATGATAATGTATTAGATTTGCTTTCCTCACCAGTTGCAATATCATACTCTTGCCTAAATCTTAGATCTCACCTTGTGATATGATTACTATGAGAGGGACCAGTCCAACTCCTTTCCTTTTAAATAAAAAGAAAACAAAAATGTCATAAATTTTTTACAACTGATGAATCATATTCACTCTCTGAATCTAACGTTCAAAACTCTCCTCTATCCCAAACTTCAGAGTCACAGCAAGCATCTCCACTAGTTGAACAGGCTGCAGCATGTTTGCGTCATGCACAGCTGGTTGCTGACTCAACCGTGCCACCTCCTCCACCATGCCGCACCTTCGAATTGCAACGTGGTCCACCGGAGCCTGTTTTGACCAACTGGCAACACTTTGACCTGCATCGAGGCACCACAACCATTTCCCCAAATCCTTGGGCAACGTTCGATCCTTCGAGGCCACTCCTACAAGAGCACGGAAGTAAAACTGACATTGGGGAATTGCACAGGGCTTGGTCTAGCCTGGAGGGGTCACGAGCACTCGAACAGCCCGAAATGGGTCTTCCACCCACATCATGGCACTGGTTTGACACACATCAAGGAATGGAGACTGTTTGGCCTACATTTGATGTGTCACAGAGCATCAGTGAAGCGGGCCTGCTTTCCGGTGTAGCACTGGAACCCCAACCTTGCATCGGCCCTGCATATGAGGTGGTGCCCTGCAATACTCCCGCACCTCCCCCACCACTTTCACCCTGGGTTGGGTTTGATTCGCCACAAGGGCAGTCGCCGAGTGAGGCACGGAGGCCCGATGGAGAATCCATTGCCTGGCAAGAGTCCGAGGCACAGAAGAGCTCAACATATGAAGTGACACTTGAAAGGAAGGAGAATGAAGGCTTTGGTTTTGTCATTGTCTCGTCCCTTAGCCGTCCAGAAGCTGGTACCGTTGTGGGTGAGTACTGGACCTTCATAAAGGCACAAACACGGCAGGATGGAATGGTAATAGTGTGTGTTCCACTTTGCCGCAATGGCTTTTGTTTGATTAGTGGCCCAACCGACTGCGTTCCACTCCGAAGAACATAAATAGATATTTTTTATACATTCAACCTTTAAACTGGCTCGAGACTATGAGCAAGATGGCCAAATTGATGCTGTTATTATGTCATTTAGAAGCACAGTGAAAATAGTCCATCATTTTGACAATGGCAGATCAATGTTACTGCATCTGCTTGTTCTTACTGGTGGCATATTCCAATGTGAGATACATCGGCGACAGGTTTTAGTTTTTCTGCCAATGAAATGCTTGTGTCTAATTCAACCAATGACAGTGTGGTTCTTGATAGAAAATGCCACCATTCATGGAGTTGGTTTTGTTTGATCTGGCATTCATGCATTATGTGATGTTGGCATTAACCTTATGAATAATAATGAATCAATCCCCTCATGGTAAGGCTGATGTCATCCAGCCACATTCCATGAGGTTTATTTGACACACTACAGTCGGTCATTGAAACATGACACAACAAAATATACCAAGAAGATGTAAAATCGATCAAATGCAATAAGTTTTGATGAAAATAACAACAAAAAAAGAATATATTGGTGATAAAATCATATAGGTGACGTTAAGATCGACCTGATGAAAATCTTTAAAACTCTCTATATTTCTCGCCTAAACTTTTGGCTTATTTTGGGGAGCTGGCAGCACCCTATCTTTTGTAGTGAAAAGCACGACTTGGCATGAAATGTGAAGAGTGTGTTGGCCAATACGAATGTCAGTCTATCAGAAAAGTCTAAATAACCCGCCCACAAAATTCTGCTGCTGTTGATGTCAATATGTTAGATTGGTGTTGGGCTAGCGGCTAGGGTGCCAGCTTAGGATCCTAGGATCCTGGGTTCGAATCCCGGTCAATCGCTGAATTAACGCCAGGGGGGTTGACTCAGCCTGTCATCCTTCCGAGGTCGGCTAATTGAGTACCAGCTCACTGGTAATTCCCTGTTTGTCGTTAAAGGCGGCAAAAAGGGTTGGCGTCAGGAAGGGCATCCGGCCGTAAAACATTGCTTCAAAAAGGGGACCAAAAAACAACAACAACCACGGTCCCCGAAAAAGGCCAACCCCCGCTTTGCGGGGGAAAATGGCCTCTAAAGGTGTTTTTTTTTTTTTTTAATGTGTATTAGGCTAAGGATTTGTCTTCCATTAATTGAAATACTCCATTGCACCAAGTGCAAATAAGAGTAGATCCCCTTTCCCTTCACAATCCCCTTCCAACAATTGCCAACTGTTCCCTCCGCGACTCCATTCGCCACGAGGTCGGCTTGGAGAAGAAGGGGGAGGAGCTGCCGACTCCTGGGCGTGCCCGCCCATCGTCATCAAGGGCAGAGCCAGAGGGCTGTGCCGACCAATCAGGGCCGAGGCGAGCTGACCGATGGGCGTGTCCTGGACACCAGCGGCTTGATCGCCTGAGGCGCTATATAGAGCGCGCGCGAAAGCAAGAGAGAAAGTTGTTGTTGGACTAAGCAAGAGAGGAAGAGTTGGATTAAAGAGTTGGACTAAGCAAGAGAGGAAGTTGTTGGACTGGGTTGGACTAAGAAAGAGAGAGGAGAGAAGGGGCGAAGCGAAGCAAAGAGAGAAAGAGTCCTGGAGTTTGTGACAGAGGGAGAGAGCACCCGTCACGCCAGACCCCCCACCAGCAGCGTTGGCTCCACCAAGCAGCTCCGACCCGTTACCCCGCGCACACGACAGGATCGGTGGCATCGGCGGCCGTCGAGGTCCAGCCCGACGTCCCATGCGGGATCAAGCTCCAGCCAGCTCCGTGCCTTCCTCCCCCTCCAGCCACCCACCTCCTGTCATTCCTGCCTGCAATTTCCCCATTCGTGTACATGAGTTTGTTCTGTTTGTCTTGTCCCTGGGTTAAGTTAAGCCTGTTTAGATAAGCTAGCGATTTTCACTGTGTCTCTGATTTCTTCTGTAAATTATTTTATTATCCTTCCTTTTCCTTGGTTTCTTTTGGTTGTAAATAGCAAATAAATTATATCCGTATTCCCTACTTCTGTCTTCTTCTTCTTCACATCCTTCACTTTAGTCTTTTCCCCACTGAATATCTGTGGCGCAATTTTGGCCAACGTTCAGGAATCGGGTTAGTCGGGGTAACTGTTCGGGCGCGGCGGCCATCCGCTCGGCAAACAACATCCTCGCCGCGGTCCCGTAACAATTGGTGCCAGGAGCGAGAACGGACCTGAAGCGCTTCGTGCGCTCAAATTACGAGTGGGCCGAAATTTGTTTTGTAAAATCTTAAATTGAACATCGTGCCATGGATAGTCAAGGCGATCGGATGCAGGTGGGTGAGCTAGAAGAGGGGTTAGGGGTAACCCAGGACGAGAGGGAGGAAATGGAGGAGAGCAATGAGGAGGTGGTTGAGGAGGTCTCAGGTGCACAAAATGGCGCTCTCGCGCACGTGGTATCAGACGCACAAAGTGGCAGCTCGCACGAGCGCGGGGTAGCCGCGCCCGCTGCGCAAATAGGGGGAATTGATGTGCGGGACCTCGTGGCGCAGATTAGTGCAGCCATACTAATGGCGAATATGGGGCTAGAAGCAATAACGAACGAAATGAGGGCTGATAATGAGGGACTGGCGAGGGACAGAGTCGCATATGAAGTAAGGGAAGCGGAGAGGGATAGAGACCGCAGGTTGAGCGAAAGGGTCCCAAGGGTGCACGACGAGGTAAAGCGGGTCGAGGAGCACTGGTTGAGCGAAGTGGAGAAAAGCACGGGTAACTGGACCGGGGTAGAAATCACGACCCGGGGTAAAGGGCAACCGGCGACCGTTGAGGTAGAAGAGGGAATTTTATTAAAGCCAGCGGTCGTCGTGGTGAATAAAGAGAAAGCAAAAGTGCTGGGAATTCAAATTGAAGAATCGACAGACGTAGAAGAGCAACAGTCGGAGGAAGGAATGGAAATTGCTCAAAGTCTGAATGCACATCCTGATGCCGTACTTGCTAATCCTTATAAAGATTTGCAGGTGCGCGTGGAGAAGGGAATCCCCCAGGTGAGTCGTGCTGTGTATTGTGCGGGGAGATTTTGCAGGAGGATGTTTGGCGCGAAGAGAATTGTCGCGCGATTGGGGTCAATATGGCACCCGGGCGTTGGTGAAGGGTCCCGTGTGAGTGGAAATGGCACGCGTGTGAGGAAAAAGTGTGCGTCGGCGAGTGGGTGTGTTATAAAGTGTGGGAGTGAAACCGAGTGCGAGCGAGAATGCACGTCGGGTGTACGGAGTGTGATACGAGGAGTGAGTTGGTGGTGGAGCGGGTGCGAGTATGCACGTATGGGATGAACGGCGAGGGTGTGCGAGAAAGCACACCTGAGGTGGTTGTGGCGCGAGTGCGAGGGAGCACATCTGAGCGCGTTAGTGGGTGGATGCAAGAGTGCACGCCCATGGTGAGTGGTACGGAGTACGTACCGAGGGAGAGTGCGCAAGACGGTGCGCGAGGTGTGTTAAGGGAGTGGGCGAACGGCAAGTGTGCGCGAGAGGTGTGGTGTGTAACAGGGAGTGCGTTGGTGGAATGGACGGAGTGTGTGGGATGCACTGGAGGTGTTGGAACGCCGGGTTTTGTGAGTGTCAAAAGGGTCACGTGTGTGTGTGGGCATGCGAGTAAGCATCGACGTTGAACGGGGCAGCGTTTAGGGCGACGGATAGCCGATGCGAGCACTCGGGGCGCGGTGTGCTTTGTTGGATGCCAGGCCCGGCGCGGATCGATGCTGCGTCGCTTCTCTTCGAAGCATCGTTGCCGATTCGGGCTTGGCCCCGCCCCGCACGGTCGAGTCCGGGCCTTGTCGGGCGAGGCGACCGGTCCGGTTCAGGGGCGAGTAGGAGGAAGCGGAACGGTGCCCCCTGGTGGGGACGGGGTTCCGACCGGGCGAGCCTCAGTCATCGGGCCCGGGACCGCAAGGTCGGGGGAGGAGCGGAGCCGCGAGGGGAGCCGCGATGATGCGTGGAACCTCAGCCCGACCAAACCACCTCCCTTGAACCGAAAGCCGGACGGATTCAACCTGCAGGCGACCAAACCACCCGCGTTCATTGCTCGGCTTTGCGAAGCCGAGTTTAATGAAGTCATGACGCACCGAGGCTAGGATATAGCGGACTGTGATGATGGTGATACTGATAGTGTTTTGGACCCGAAATTAGAAAAACAAAATTTGATGATTGGCAAAGGATTGGCAGAGTGATGATTGGCAGATGATTAGTAGTGATTGGCAAATTTTTGATTGATTGCAATTTGGTGTGCAAAATTGGTAGTGGGAGATACCCGATGTGGTGGGATGGCAACTATGCCATCTCTCACAAGCGGGGGCAAAGGAGCACTAGTGTTATGGGGTTGGCAGTGAAAACTAGCCCGGGAGGGTTAGGATAATGATAGGGATCTAGAGAAGATGACCTTAGGTAACGTTAAGGTTAGGTAGTGACAATGATACCTGTAGTGGGGACGCAGGTAGATTAGTGTGGATGATAATGACGTGGTATGTGCTTAGTTTAAAGGGAAGACGGGGAGCACTAAGTTAGCAGGGCAACAGGTAGATGAGATGATGCCGTGTGTGTGAGGATCGAAAGTGTATTGAGCAGGGTATGAGTAAATGATTGTGATTGTGAGTAGTATTGTGATTGCACAGGTGTGCAACTGGACAGGTGTATGGAGCAGTGTTTGAGTGAGTGATATTGATGTGTATTGTGCTGACCAAATGGTCCAGGAAGGAAGGAGGGTGCAGGTGGCACCAGGTGATTGCACAGGTGTGCAACAACAGGTGAATGAAGACATGGAGTGTGGAGTATATGGAGTATTGGAATGGATGGTCGTGGAGTGAGTATGGTGGAAACTGTGGAGTGGAGTGGATGGTGCGAAGGTGTGGATGGGGGAAAGGAGGATGGACCCCCATCACGAATACCCGGGGAGGGTAGTCTAACAGTTAGGTAGAGGGTACAGGTAAATTGTGGTTGGATATTGGCATCTGTGGTGCGTGGTGGAAGAATGATGGTTGAATGGGTGCATTAGTGTTGTGGAAATGGCTGGGCGTGTAGCCTGTTAGTGTGTGTAGTTGGTTGACACTCCGCCACTGTTAGGATGTCGGCCAGGTGAGGCCGCAGGTGGGCTCTAGGAGCCGGTAGTTGTTGTGGATGGGGCCCGAGGATCCGGAGGACGGACCCGGGTAGCCCAGTGCCAGAGGGCACCAAGGGGTGACAGAGCCAGGAGGGGCCTTCCCCAATTAGATAGGTTAGGGTGAGGAGCTAGGTAAGCTCGGGTGGCAACTACAGTGGTGGAGGTGTGCAGGTGGGTAGACCTGCTGGGAGAGCTACACGACCCAGCCCGGAAATTGTGCAAGGGCACCGGGAGATGAATCGGGGGAGTGAGACCCCAAATTGAGAAGCACCACAGTTTGGTCAATGGGAATTGGTTTTTAGAACCCATAGTGTAAGTTGGCCAATGGATTGGCAGGGAAAGACCCCGGGTAGTGTAAAGTGTGTTAAAGTCAATTAGAAGGTAGTTAGGATTAAGATCTCGCACCATCTACATCCACTCACCTGAGGTGACGATGGTACTCCACACCATGCCAGGTTGTTTTTATTATTTTTATTGATGCAAATGTTTGGAATGTGAGACGCATCATGACGTGGGTGTGACATTGTGCTGATGTTCCATCTCTTCCTCCTTATGAGGATTGATGATGAATTGGGTGATGGCAAATTTTGGATAGAGGGATTGTGGAGACGAATTTGGTATAAGGGAAATATGGGGACGACATGACAGTAGTGACGAATTTGTAAAGGTGTAGATTTAGTAAATATGGGGTAAGGGCAAGGGTAGAGTAGGTGACAGGGGGGGTGACGTACGGTAGGGACGAGCTTTTCTCCGCTCCGTCTCCATACGCACCTCGCCTTGCATTGCCTTGTTTTGATGTGTACCCTTGAGACCTTACCCCTCGCTCATCTGTCTTTTCCCCCTTTTGTCTCCCACATGAGGACTGTGCGCCACTGGGCGCCGAGGGGAGCGTGCGTGAGTCCACCATTGGGCGCCCGAACCTCTCGCAACCACAGCTGTCTGCATCGATGCACCACCTTATGGACCACATGTCTGTGGCTGAGCACCACTGATGGACCCCATGGGTTGGCGCATGGCCCCTCTGCTGGAACCGGCCATGAAGGCCCGAGATCTTGCTGGCGGACCTTGGTCACAGGGCCCTACAGGTGAACCACACATAGTCGGCCCTGTGGGCCATAAATAAATAAAGATGGACATGTTTGTGCACTTTTATTGCAAATAGGCCGCCATCAAAGAAGATGACAACTGGAAGAAAGCAAATAGCCAGCAGAGGGAGCTGAAGAGCAAGAGACCACCAGCAGGGTTAGGGGTTGTTTGGTTATTTTTAATGAACTGTGGTGACTGCACCGATTGGTGCTTGAGGGTGTATTGGTGCGTTGTGGGTGCTTTCATGGTGCATCGATGCAGGGCAGACTGTCTTCCCCCCCAAAAGAACGATCACAGGTCCTGGGTTGCATTTTGTAAATAAAGTAGTCATTGTAAATAATGCGCCCCCACCGTAAATGTATAGTTTGAAGACAATTCTGCAATTCGGTTAGCTGTGGGCGTGAGTCTGTTAGGTAGGGTGCAATGGAGCAGCGGGACATATTTATTTATGTTTTAAAACTGTCACACTCAGGGTCAGGTTAAATGTAGAGGGAACTACACCTACGTGCCACACTAAGGTAAAAGTTAATAGGCCCGGGACGTGCCTAATAGTGGGGTGGCTAAAGTCCAAATTTAAGTGATATCGTGACACACTGGCCCAAAGGACCAAATTTGGCACAGTTATACTTTAGGACCATACAAAACTTTTGAGAGGGGGCTGCCTGATTTTAGAGGCCCAGGTCAAGGTCAAAGGTCAAATTATGTGTCTGTCATGTTTTTGCAATATCCAGCTTATATATAACCTACACTTCCGCTATTACCATGTCAACTCAATCTGCCAGGAACTTGGGGAAGACAAAGCTCGTGCTCTGCCGTTTTTCCATGCATTCTCTGGCTCTGATGTAACATCCCAATTCAGTGTTAAAGGCAAAAAGTCAGCTTGGAAGGCATGGAAAGCTTACCCGACAGCCACAGAAGGATTCACCATTACGTCCCTGACTGCGTTTGTTCCACAGGTGATTACATCTCCAGCATTCAATGTGATCGAGCGGTTTACCTGTATCATGTACGACAACACAACCCCACATGTCAATGTGAATGACCTTCGGCAGGAGCTATTCCCAAGGAGAGTGAAGATGATGGAGAAGCTTCCTCCAACTCAGAACGCACTGCTCCAGCATGTAAATCGATGCCTGTACCAAGCCAGCATTTGGAGAGAGAGTCTGAAGCTCATCCTAGCTGCACCAAATCCAGATGGCTTTGGGTGGACCAAAGCAGATACCGGGTGGCGTCCAACCTGGACAACCCTGTCAGCTGCTGCTCTTAGTTGTAGAGAACTACTCAAGTGCGGATGTAAGGCGACACCCACTTGTTCAAAGAATTGCACGTGCAGGAACGCAGGACTGCCATGCACAGGACTGTGTCTCTGTCGTGGAAATTGTGAAGCATAAGTCATGCAGGCCGCGACCTCCTCTGTACTGGCCAATCCAGTATCCTCCCTCAGCGTATCGATGTACGTCAAAAACACCGATGCAAAAATGACCAACACATAATTTGACCTTTGACCTTCACCTGACCTTGAAATACAATATGGCAGCACCTGAGGATATTTTCCATAATACAAATGGATTCCTTGTCCTTAAAAATGATTATTTAGACACTGAGATAATGTTTCTATGACAGCTATGAGCTGGATATGGCAAAAACGTGACAAACACATAATTTGACCTTTGACCTGACCTTGACCTGGGCCTCGAAAATCGGGCAGCCCCCTCTCAAAAGTTTTGTATGGTCCTAAAGTATAACTGTGCCAAATTTAGTGCTTTGGGCCAGCGTGTCACGATCATTTCCATAAGCCACTCCACTATAAGGGGAGGAGGGTGCAGTGTTGTGGATATGAGAATGTTGTTTTTTAAAAATTGTTGTGTCGTGAATAGTTGTAAAATGTCACCCTCCTTCCTGCAATTGTTGTTGTATAAAGATCAAAGGGCGTTCCCGTAGTTAATTCCATAAAGCATACACGAAGGACACCATATATCCCTGTTCAGTAGTTATATCCTTATTATTTGTATTAGGCTAAGGATTTGTCTTCCATTAATTTAAATACTCCATTGCACCAAGTGAAATAAGAGTAGATCCCCTTTCCCTTCACATTCCCCTTCCAACAATTGCCAACTGTTCCCTCCGCGACTCCATTCGCCACGAGGTCGGCTTGGAGAAGAAGGGGGAGGAGCTGCCGACTCCTGGGCGTGCCCGCCCATTGTCATCAAGGGCGGAGCCAGAGGGCCGTGCCGACCAATCAGGGCCGAGGCGAGCTGACCGATGGGCGTGTCCTGGACACCAGCGGCTTGATCGCCTGAGGCGCTATATAGAGCGCGCGCGAAAGCAAGATTGAAAGTTGTTGTTGGACTAAGCAAGAGAGGAAGAGTTGGATTAAAGAGTTGGACTAAGCAAGAGAGGAAGTTGTTGGACTGGGTTGGACTAAGAAAGAGAGAGGAGAGAAGGGGTGAAGCGAAGCAAAGAGAGAAAGAGTCCTGGAGTTTGTGAGAGAGGGAGAGAGAACCCGTCATGCCAGACCCCCCACCAGCAGCGTTGGCTCCACCAAGCAGCTCCGACCCGTTACCCCGCGCACACGACAGGATCGGTGGCCGTCGAGGTCCAGCCCGACGTCCCGTGCGGGATCAAGCTCCAGCCAGCTCCGTGCCTTCCTCCCCCTCCAGCCAGCCACCTCCTGTCATTCCTGCCTGCAATTTCCCCATTCGTGTACGTGAGTTTGTTCTGTTTGTCTTGTCCCTGGGTTAAGTTAAGCCTGTTTAGATAAGCTATCGATTTTCACTGTGTCTCTGATTTCTTCTGTAAATTATTTTATTATCCTTCCTTTTCCTTGGTTTCTTTTGGTTGTAAATAGCAAATAAATTATATCCGTATTCCCTACTTCTGTCTTCTTCTTCTTCACATCCTTCGCTTTAGTCTTTTCCCCATTGAATATCTGTGGCGCGATTTTGGCCAACGTTCAGGAATCGGGTTAGTCGGGGTAACTGTTCGGGCGCGGCGGCCATCCGCTCGGCAAACAACATGCTAGCCGTGTCCGTAACAATATATATATATATATATATATATGTATATATATATATGTATATATATATATATATATATATATATATATATATATATATATATATATATATAATTATATATATATATATATATATATATATATATATATATATATATATATATATATATATATATATATATATATATATATATATATATATATATATATATATATATATATATATATATATATATACAGTCACGTGAAAAAGTAAGTACACCCCATGTAAAGTTTTGACTTTTTCAACATATTTCAACATACAGCTATTTGATCTTCTATTTCAACAATATTGACAGATAAAGGTGATATAATATTACAAATATCATGAAACATTTACATTTTGTAGTCCATTGTATAATTTAAATAAACATAAATGCAAATTTCGCATGTTGAAAATGTAAGTACACCCCGACATTTAACACTACTTCAAATACGTAAAATTAGAATCAGGTGCACCAGCTCAGGTGCAAATGATTAGAACATCGTTAGAGAGGATCTTGGAGAAACATGTCTTTTACCTCAGACTTTTAGTTTGGTTTGCTTGTTGTTGTTGAAGTGTGTGGCATCACCATGCCTAGATCAAAAGAGATCTCTGAGGCCTTCAGAGAGAAGGTTATAGAAGCCGACGAGTCTGGGAAGGGATTTAAAAAGATCTCCAAACAATTTGAAATCAATCATTCGACTGTCCGGAAGATCATCTACAAGTGGAGAAGATTCCAAACAACTGCCAACTTGTTCAGGCCAGGCCGCCCCAGCAGAGGCGAGAAGACAGAGACCACCTACAGTCACGTGAAAAAGTAAGTACACCCCATGTAAAGTTTTGACTTTTTCAACCTATTTCAACATACAGCTATTTGGTCTTCATTTCAACAACATTGACAGATAAAGGTGTTATAATATAACAAATATCATGAAACATTTACATTTTTAGTCCATTGTATAATTTAAATAAACATAAATGCAAATTTCGCATGTGGAAAAAGTAAGTACATCCCTACATTTATCACTACTTCAAATACCTAAAATTAGAATTAAATGCACCAGCTCAGGTGCAAATGATTAGAACATCATTAGAGAGGATCTTGGAGGAACCTGTCTTATTTAAACCTCAGACATTTCGTTTGGTTTGCTCTTTGTTGTTGAAGTGTGCGGCGTCACCATGCCTAAATCAAAAGAGCTCTCTGAGGCCTTCAGAAAGAAGGTTATAGATGCCTACGAGTCTGGGAAGGGATTTAAAAAGATCTCCAAACAATTTGAAATCAATCATTCGACTGTCCAGAAGATCATCTACAAGTGGAGAAGATTCCAAACAACTGCCAACTTGTTCAGGCCAGGCCGCCCCAGCGAGAGCAGACCGCAAGATGCTGAAAGAAGTCTCGAAGAACTCCAGAATGTCAACACGGTACCTACAGGTAGCTCTTGCCACTGTTGATGTCAAAGTGTATGAGTCTACCATTAGAAAGAGGCTGCACAAATTTGATCTACATGGGAGGTGTGACAGGAGGAAACCTTTGCTGTCCAGAAAGAACATCAGTGCAAGACTGAAGTTTGCCAATGAACACCTAGGCAAAGACCAGCACTTCTGGAACAATGTGCAGGAGCAGATCCAGGAATTTAAAGATGGGGGTGGGGGGGGGCATGAAACTATGGCATTGGAGTGGGATAAAGGAGGTCTGGGGGCGCTCCCCCAGGAAATTAAAAAAATTGATCGTCAGAAACGGCATTTCGTGTGTTCTTGGAAGTTTCTGCAGTTCCTTGTGTTCTTCTCTGGTCCAACAGTTCAGCAGATTCGCACCGCCTGCACCCTCATCCTGGATCAATGGGGGGTGCTCACCCCCTTCACCCCCCCCCCCCCTGGATCCGCCCCCGATGTGCTCTGGACAGATGAGTCAAAGGTAGAGCTATTTGGCCACAGTACCAGAAGACATGTTTGGCGAAAACCAAAGACAGCATTTGACCACAAGAACCTGATACCAACTGCAAAGCATGGTGGTGGAAATATTATGGTTTGGGGCAGCTTTGCTGCATCAGGGCCTGGGCAGCTCACCATCATATAATCCACGATGAATTCTTCATTGTACCAGAGGGTGCTTGAGGATAATGTGAGACCATCTGTCGGAAAGTTGAAGCTCAACCGAAGGTGTTCCTTGCAACATGACAATGACCCGAAACATACCAGTAAATCCACCAAGGAATGGCTGAAAAGAAAGAAATGGAGGGTTCTGGAATAGCCAAGTCAAAGCCCGGATCTAAATCCCATCGAGATGTTGTGGGGGGATTTGAAACAAGCTGTGCATGCAAGAAACCCCTCAAACATCACACAGCTCAAAGAATTCTGCATGGAGGAGTGGGCAAAAATTTCTCCCAGTCGATGTCAGAGACTGGTAGACAGTTATAAGAAACGCCTACTTGAGGTTGTTTCTGCCAAAGGGGGCAATACCACCTATTAGAGCCAAGGGTGTACTTACTTTTTCCACATGCGAAATTTGCATTTATGTTTATTTAAATTATACAATGGACTACAAAATGTAAATGTTTCATGATATTTGTTATGTTATATCACCTTTATCTGTCAATATTGTTGAAATGAAGATCAAATAGCTGTATGTTGTAATATGTTGAAAAAGTCAAATCTTTACATGGGGTGTACTTACTTTTTCACGTGACTGTATATAATGGCACTCAGCATTCTCCCCAACATGAGAAAAAGGTGATCATTAGCATCCTCCCCACCATCACCTCAATAGAAGGCTAAAGTGATCTTTAGCATGCCCCCTCCCCTCAACAGGAAGCTTAAGTGATATTTAGCATGCCCCCTCCCCTCAACAGGAGGCCAAAGCGATCTTTAGCATCCCCCGTCTCCTCAACAGGAGGCTTAAGTGATCTTTAGCATGCCCCTCCCCTCAACAGGAAGCTTAAGTGATATTTAGCATGCCCCCTCCCCTCAACAGGAGGCCAAAGCGATCTTTAGCATCCCCCGTCTCCTCAACAGGAGGCTTAAGTGATCTTTAGCATCCCCCGTTCCCTCAACAGGAAGCTTAAGTGATCTTTCGCATGCCCCTCCCCTCAATAGGAGGCTAAAGTGATCTTTAGCATCCCCCGTCTCCTCAACAGGAGGCTAAAGCGATCTTTAGCATCCCCCGTTCCCTCAATAGGAGGCTAAAGTGACCTTTAGCATCCCTCCTCCCCTCAACATGAGGCTAAAGCGATCTTTAGCATCCCCCGTTCCCTCAATAGGAGGGTTAAGCGATCTTTAGCATCCCCCTGTCCCCTCAACAGGAGGGTAAAGTGATCTTTAGCATCCTTGTCTCCTCAACATGAGGGTAAAGTGATCTTTAACATCCCTTTCCCCCTCAACAGGAGGGTAAAGTGATCTGTATCATCCCCCGTCCCCTTAACAGGAGGGTAATGTGATCTTTAACATCCCTTTGTCTCCTCAACAGGAGGAAAACAAAACAACAACAGGCATTTTAAGGCCATTTTCCCTGCAAGAGCGGGGGTTAGCCTTGCGGTCCCCATGACAATGTTCTCCATTTTGCCCTATTTTCTGCATCTCTCCTTGTTAACCCCCTTGCCCGCATTTCTTCTTCGACCATCTTTAGCCAAGTCTTTCTCGGTCTTCCCTGTCCTCTACTTCCTTCTACATTCATTCCCATCACTCTTTTCAACCAGTCACTTTCATCCTTCCTCAACTCATGACCAAACCATCTCAACCTGTTCCTCTTCACAGCATCAATCACAGGCTCTATTCCCATCATGTTTCACAATTCATCATTTGTCTTCCTCTCTCTCAACGATACTCCACACATCCACCGAACCATTCGCATTTCCACCCTTTCCAGCCTTCGTTGCTGCTCTATGTTCATTACCCATGTCTCACTCCCATAAATCATAACACTTCTCACACATGCAGCATACACCTTTCCCTTCAGCTTCAATGACACTCCCCTCCTCATCAGCACGCCACTCAGTTCCCGAAACTTCTTCCATGCACATCTCACTCGACAACCGTTGCCGAGTCTGATCCACCTTCTCCATTCAGCATGTCTCCAAGGTAACAAAATGTTTTCACACCTTCCAGCTTCACGCCATCTCCAAGATCCAACTCAACATTTCCTCCATCTGCAGCTCCCTCTGTGCACACCTTACATTTGAATGTAGCTGCCACACTGGTTAATGACCCTCTCAAACCACTACATTTTTGATGAACCCACTCAGTGCACATTGTACATTGAATGGAATTCACTCCGACACCCTTCCTGCACACAGCACATGGCCACTTCCCAGTTCTTTCCACCTCACCACATGCTTTACCACTTGCCATCACCTTCGCTTTTCCGATATTCACCTTCAGACCTTTTGTCTCCATACATTCCTTCCACTTGTTCATCTTCTACTTCAGTCCATCCATACTTTCTGCAATCAACACCAGATCATCTGCATACAACAACTCCCACGGTAAACCCTTCTTTACGTTCTGAGCCAGCACCTCCATCACAGCTATAAATAGTGGTGGACTTAGTACCGACCCCTGATGCACTCCCACCTTCACCTCAAACTCACCACTGTTCCCGTCCTTCGTCCTTACAGCTGTGCGCGCTCTTTTGTACATTGCCATCACTACTCTGATCAACCATTCCTCCACTTCTAACTTCCTCAATGCCCATGTCACTACTTCATGTGGAACCCTATCGAATGCTTTCTTCAGATCAACAAACCCAAGAAACAACTTCTTCCTCTTCTCCATATACTTCTCCTGCAACTGCCTCACAATAAAAAGCGCGTCTGTCGTTCCTCTTCCTGGCATAAATCCAAACTGCATTTCGTCAATGTTCACTTTCTTCCTTATCCTCCTCTCCAACACCCTTTCCAATACCTTCATTCCATGCTCCAATAACTTTATCGCTCGATACGAGCCACAGTCCAGAGGGTCACCTTTCCCCTTGTATAGAGGGACGAGGGTACTCAGTTCCCAATCCACTGGAATGCGGCCTTCTTTCACCACCAGATTGCAGATCTCTGTTCAACAACAACAGGAAGGTAAAGTGCTATTTAGCATGCCTCCTCCCCTCAACAGGAGGGTAAAGTGATCTTTAACATCCCTTTGTCTCCTCAACAGGAGGGTAAAGTGCTATTTGGCATGCCCCTCCCCTCAACATGAGGGTAAAGTGCTATTTAGCATGCCCCCTCCCCTCAATAGGAAGCTTAAGTGATATTTAGCATGCCCCCTCCCCCCAACAGGAAGCTTAACTGATAGTTAGCATGCCTCCAGGCCCCAACAGGAAGCTTAAGTGATCTTTAGCATGCCCCCTCCCCTCAACAGGAGGATAAGGCAATCCTTAGCATGCCCCCTCCCCTCAACAGGAGGGTAAAGTGATCTTTAGCATGCCCACTCCCCCCAACAGGAAGCTTAAGTGATCTTTAGCATGCCCCCTCCCCTCAACAGGAGGATAAGGCAATCCTTGGCAGCCTTAAATCTGGGAACCTGTTTTTCTCCACAGGAGATGAAAGTGTGCTTTGGCATGCACTTCCAAAATTAGCCTGTTTCATCCACATTAAAGAGCTTTTTCTCCAGAACTGCTGAACGGATCAATACGAAATTTCATAAGTATGATCAACTCCCCATGAAGAAAAAAGTTTCTGAACTATGACATCATTGGTCACGTGGTATGGTGGCCATCTTGGATTTAAGGGAAACAAAATTGAAAATATATATTGTATCTCCAGAACCGCTAAACCGATCCAAACCAAAATTTACACTAACCATGACGAAAATTTATTGAAAATGATGACGTCATCAGGCATGTGGTATGGCGGCCATTTTGCCCGGAAGCCTATCATCACTGCTTGCAGTTCTAGTTGCATTATAATAGGTTTGTGTTAAACGATATCGTGTTATCCAAGGCACGCCCTTTCCTTTATATCAAGACCCAATCAGGTCTCTCACCCGTAACTGGAAAGAACAACCAAACAACTCTCACTCCATCAATTATCCCCAGGTGGCGAGGAGCTTTATAATTAACCCACCTGCTCTACTATGCAAAGAAAGCTCCCTAAAGCATCCAAGGAAAGCTGTACAGGGTAAGCCCTTGTTGTTTCAAACCATACCTGTGTTCCTCGATACTTACCTCGCAGGAGAAATTCTGCGTTGGTGCTGACAGGAGTAATGCCTTGTCAGTGGACTCACTCCTATTGAGAGGAGTGGTCCAATTGTATGATTGTATGACAATACATTGTGGCCCCTCAGGGTCAGGATGCATGTGTTTGAATGACCATGTGCTTCAGCCTTTGGGCTGAGGTGCATGTGTAATGTTATTGGGACAGCCTTGATAGACGTTGTGGCTTGGCCGTGGGGTCAAGGTGCACGTCCAAGGCTGTTCAAATGTTTGATTTTTTTACCTTTTTTCATCGTAAAAAAGGCAGGCCTTCGAGCGGGCCCTAAAAGCTCCTCGATGCCTGCAGACATTCACAAGTCGCACTTACATGAGAATCCCAATGCTACACCACCTCATTAGCTGCTGGGCCGGTTTCATCGCTTGTTGGCAAGTCATCAGCGACGGTGTTGACAGAAACGTGCACCACCAAACAGTTCAATCCTGGTTTCATCAGACCACAGAATCTTGTTTCTCACAGTCTGAGTCCTTCAGGTGCTTTTTTTGCAAACTCCAAGCAGGCCTTTTATGTGTCTTTCACTGAGGAGAGGCTTCCGTCTGGCCACTCTGCCATAAAGCCCAGATCGGTGGAGTGTTGCAGTGATGGTTGTCCTTCTGGAAGTTTCTCCCATCTCCACACAGGATCTCTGGAGCTCAGCCAGAGTGACCATCGGGTTGTTGGTCACCTCTATTGCCAAGGCCCTTCTCCCCCGATTGCTCAGTTTGGCCGGGCGGCCAGCTCTAGGAAGAGTTCTGGCTGTTCCAAACTTCTTCCATTTAAGAATTATGGAGGCCACTGTGCTCTTGGGAACCTTCAATGCAGCAGAGGTTTTTTTTGTAGGCTTCCCCAAATCTGTGCCTCGACACAATCCTGTCTCTGAGATCTGCAGGCAGTTCCTTTGACCTCATGGCTTGGTTTTTGCTCTGATATGCATTGTCAGCTGTGAGACCTTATATAGACAGGTGTGTGCCTTTCAAATCATGTCCACTCAGCTAGTATACTAGCTGAGGCTGAGGTATATATATATATATATATATATATATATTGTTGTGGATATGAGGATTGTGTTTTTTTTATTGAGTTTTTTATTATTATTGCTTTATTCTGGACCCTCCTTACTCCAGTTATGTATAAAGGTCAAAGGGCGTCCCATAATTAGGTCATAAACAATCACGTCAGCCAATCATAGATTTCCCCCTTGTTGATAGTTATATCTTTATTATGTGTATTAGGGTAAGGCCTTGTCTTCCATTAAGATGACACTCCATTGCACCAAGTGAAATAAGATAGATTCCCTTCATTCCCCATTCCTATTCCCAAAACCTCCATTTCCAACTGCGTCATTGCCAAGCCTCAATTGCCAATTACATCCCCTCCAAGCCTAAATTACCAATTACATCCCCTCCAAGCCTCAATTACCAACTGCACTGGGCAGTTTGTCAGGTTTGCTACAGCTGTGGGTTGCTGATTTCGCCCCAAAACCACCATTGAACATGTGCTCAGCTCGGGGAAGAAGGGCGTGCCCGCCCATCGTCATCAAGGGTGGAGCCAGAGGGCCGTGCCGACCAATCAGGGCCGAGGCGAGCTGACCGATGGGCGTGTCCTAAAGGCCGGCGGCTTGATCGCCTGAGGCGCTATAAAAGCGCGCGCGCAAGAAGCAAGGAGTAGTTGGACAGGGAGACGTGCGTGGTTGTTGAGTTGAGTGGTTGGACCAAAAGGGAGACGTGCAGAGAGTTGTTGGTTGGACTGAGTACGAGACGAGTCAGACGAGTCCTGGAGAAAGCACGCGACGTACATACAGAGCAGCAGCAGCCACAGCAGCAACAGCGGCAGCTTCAGCAGCAGCAGCAGCAGCCACAGCAGCCTCAGCCACAGCAGCTTGGGGCCTGGACGGCAGTTTTGAGCAGGGCCGCGAAGGAACGGCGGCTGCCAAACGCGCCGATCGTGCTGCAGTACCCGTGGACCTTCCTCTCCCTCCAGCCATCCACCTCCAGCCAGTCCTATCATCATTCCCCGCGTGAGTCTGTCCTTGTTTGTTCTGTCCCTGGGTTAATTAAGACTGTAGGTAAGCTAGCGTTGCACTGTGTCTCTAATATCTTCTGTAAATTATTTTCTTATCTTTCCTTCATCCTTGGTTACTTTGAGCGTGTATATAGTAGGAATAAATTTAGTAGTATTTCCAACCTTTTTGTCTTCTTCTTCTTCTTCACATCCGTGTCGCCTTTGTCTTTTCCCTATTGAATATCTGTGGCGCGATCCGGCCAACGTTCCGGAATCGGGTTAGTCGGGGTAACTGTTCGGCCGCGGTGCCATCCGCTCGGCAAACAACATCTTATCCGCGGTCCGTAACAATATATATATATATATATATATATATATATATATATATATATATATATATATATATATATATATATATATATATACACATATATATATATATATATATATACAGACTTGGCATTTAATATGGAATATTAATTTTTTCTTGACGGGCTTACTTTCTTAACTCAGTATATCAATCTGGTGAGTTTCTTTTGCACTTTGGTGATTTATTTGTTGAAAGAACCATGTCACTGATTGTCTGTTGCAGCAAGAAGTCAACAACAGGATTATATCACAGGTGGCGTGGCAAAATGTACGGACAGGTGCATTTGATGATTGGCTTCACAGTCGGGTATACAAGGGTTTTGCGTTCTGTATTAGTGGAAAACAACTGCTGCACGTCTCCAAAAGTTATTGCCGCTTCCTCTGGAGATGGTCCGTCAACTCGACAATGCTGTTTGTCATGGAGTGGTGGCTTTACGAAATTACGGCATGAAACAGCATGCTATTGCTCGGCAGTATGGCATCACTCAAGGTCAGGTGTCAAAGATCCTGAAACGAAATGCTCAGAGGGGTGTCCCTACTCCAATACCGAGGCCAGGAAGTCCCCGCAGAACCACAAGGAGGGATGATCGCCAGCTGCACCGGTTAGTCCGTAATGGCCATACCAAGTCAGCTAATCGGCTTAGGGCTGAGTGGCAGCAACTGACAAATGTGCCTGTATCCAGAAGGCTAGTCAACCAACGACTGGTTCAATCAGGCTATCGTGCCAGGCGTCCCCTGAGAAATCCACGCCTGACCAGACAACATCGCCAGCGCCGATTGCAGTGGGCCAGAGAGCACCGTCAATGGCAGCCAGGACACTGGAATCACGTGATCTTCAGTGACGAGTCTAGATTTCTGGTCTATCGTCAAGATGGCCGCGTCCGAGTGCGCAGACAAGTGCATGAAGCCTACAACAAAGATTGTATAGTGCCAAGAGTCCAAGCTGGAGGTGGTGGGGTGACCGTTTGGGCTGCTTTTCATGCAGGGGGAAAAACTGACCTGGTTGTTCTGAATGGAAACCTTAACCAGTTCAAGTACAGGGCCATTCTGGAAGAAACATTGCTTCCATTTGCTCGTGCAGCCTTTCGAGGAAACTTTGTCTTCCAAGATGACAATGCACGGCCTCATCATGCTCGCATGATCCAACACTTTCTTGCTGACCGTGGTGTAGAGCATATGGAGTGGCCTGCCATGTCACCGGATATGAATCCGATAGAGAACTTGTGGGCAGAATTAACGCATCAAATCGACCACTTGGACCAGCAGCCGACCTCTGTGCGTGAATTGTAGCAGGCTATTGTCACTGCATGGCAAGCTATTCCTGTCCAAACCTTGGCAAATCTCGTGAACGGCATGCCTCAACGTGTACGTACTCTCCTGAATGCTCGTGGGGGGTTACACGAAGAACTGAACTGTAATTTTACTGTCCGTAATCCCAGTCGTAATTTAACTTTTGTTTTTATTAAAAAATTTTTTGGCTAATCTGCAAAATAAAGCGATACTTCTGGAAAACGCACAGAAGTTTAACACAGTACTGTCCATGAATTGAGTTCGATATCAGTTTACATCACTTTCAAGGATCAATTTATTTGTTTTGAAATGTCAAATGTGGTTTTTGTTTCTTTTAAAGGTCACATTAACAAAATCTAGAATAATTTCAACATAATTCCAATGAACTTTTGGTTCTAAGACATCTTGAAAAGTAAGTTCACCCCCACAAAAAAAATATTCCATATTAAATGCCAAGTCTGTATATATATATATATATATATATATATATATATATATATATATATATATATATATATATATATATTTTGTCTTTGTAGATATATATATATATATATATATATAGATATATATATATACACACACATACTAGCTGAGGTACCCGGGTTGAATAAGAATAAGACAAATATATGATGAAAAGAACATGTATATTTTAGAGCAATATCACAGTACATTGCCTACATGACGTTTTGTCAATTTTCAATTTCTCAAAAACTCTTGGTATACAACATTTCTGGTTTTCTTACTTGGTGCCAAGACATAAAGATTGCTTGGTTTTCCAACCCTCGAGCAGCCCACGTACAGCTGGCCATGGGCAAACACTTGTTCTGTGAAGTTCAGGCCTACAACCTTCATTGATTGCCCCTGCGCCTTGTTGATGGACATAGCAAAACATAGCCTGATGGGAACTGAATCCTCTTGAAGGAGAATGTAAGGTCAGGTGGAATAAGTGGTATCCTTGGAATGAATACTTTCTCTCCTCTGTATTGTCTTGAGAGGATGGTTGCCTCTAGGACATGCGGCATCATTTGCTGGATTGTCAATCGTGTTCCATTACACAGCTTTGGTGGATCATGATTCCTTAGAAGCATGATTGGTGCTCCCACCTTGAGAATCAACCTGTGTGTTGGGAGTCCTTGAGGCTGAAGACTGTTGAAAAACTCAGTTGGGAAGTTTACTGCCTGATCTTCATCTGTCACTTTGTCAAGAGAATCATAATTTCTTTCATGACCGGGAAGTTGGTGGAGGAGCAAATTGTTGATCTCTTGAACAGCATTGTTCTTGGGGGCCAAAATGGCTCTTTCGGCAAGCCATGATGAGTCCTGGAACTGGGTCTCCATATTGGGAAAGACCTTTTTGATCAAGTCATCTTTTGTTTCAACAAACTGTCCAAATGGTAGAATTATTTGTTCTGATGCATCTTGAGGGTATAGGCCATTGCCAACTTTCAAAAGCTGGCTTGAGAACACCCCTGCAGTGTTGTCACCAAGAAGGTGGACTCTCATGTTGGTATTCAGGGTAAGTCTTTGCACATGTGGCCAGAGGAGATAAGAAGACTTGATACAGGCCTTGACTTGATCTGCTCTTGTGCCCCGTTGGATGACTGGGAGAGTCTGACGAAAGTCTCCAGCCAGAACAGTTGTCACACCACCCATGATTTTCTTGTTGTTGCGAATATCTTGGAGTGTTCTGTTCACTGCTTCGAATGCCTGCTTGTGGTTCATAGTAGCCTCATCCCAGATGATGATTTTGCACTGTTGAAGGATCTTGGCGTTTTTTTTTTTGTTTTTTTTTTGTTTTTTTTTGTATACAAGATCGAGGCTCGTGAAAGAGCGAACATTAATCACACAGAAAGACAAACCGACACATAAAACATATAACATAGGGAGCGGTAGACAAGATGGGGAGAGAGGGGGAAGGACACAAACACAACATTTGAGAGCAGGGACCGAGAGACATGGAGACATCGAGAGATCTGAGAGAGGGCGAGGGCTTTGGGGGGGGGGGGGCGTGGGAAGGGGGCGGTGGGAGAGGTATAAAACATATGGACACTGCCAGGACTTCCAGGAAAGAAGTTGGAATTTCAAACAAGGTGGATCTGGGGTGAATTAGCGGGGGTAGAAAAGATCAAGGTTTTGGATGGGGGAAGATAAGAGATGGTGGTGAACAGCTGTTTTAAAGACCTGGAGGGAGGAGTGGGATTGAAGGGAGTGAGGGAGTTTGTTCCAGAGGCGGGAGAAAAGAGGAATGAAAGAGTGAAGGTGAGCAGAGAGCCGAGATTTCGGCAGTTTAACCATCAGAGGGTTGCTGGCAGATCTTGTGCGACCTGTAGGAATATTTGGGGGACAGAGCACAGAGAGAGCTGGGGGTGCAAGGCCGGAGAGGAGTCGGTAGAAGACAGAAAGACCACCTACCTGCCTGCGGTGAGTGAGTGAAAGGCCCTCAGAGATAGCTTCATCGCGGGAGATTCCAATAATTCTGAAAGCTTTGGTTTCAACAGCGTGAAGCCGAGCTAGGTGTGAGGCAGGAGCACCGGCCCATAGGGGAGAACAGTATTCCATTGAGCTGCGGATGAAAGCCTTGTATGTGGTGAGGAGCTCAGGTGTGCCGAGGAAGGACTTCGCACGACGGAGGATGCCCAGTCGGCGACTGGCTTTGGAGGCCAGCTTGGAAATGTGGTTTTCCCAAGAAAGATCATGGCAGATAGTGAGACCCAAAATCTTGAGCGACAGAACTTCTTGGAGAGGATTGTTGAGAAAGTAGATGGGAGGGTTGTCCAGTCGATCTTTTCGGAGAGACATAGTAAGAGTGTGAGATTTGTCAGGATTGAAAGACATGTTCCACTTGTTTGACCAGTCTGTGATTTTGTCCAGGTCTTCAGAGAGTGAGGAGGCAGCAGACTGCCGATCTGAGGGAAGAGGAATGGAGCGGCAGAGAGTGGAGTCATCAGCAAAGAGATAGAGAGGATTTTCGAGAGAGTCAGAGAGATCATTGATGAAGACCAGAAAAAGCACGGGGCATTTGCTGAATTCTTGCTAATGTTGCAGGTTGGGGTGTCTTGCTTGGTCAAATCCAAAGCCAGTTTGAAAGTTGAGTGTGCTGTCCTTCCTCCTTCAAGAAGTGTAGCTGCAATTCCACTTGAGGCCACAGCCAGAGCAATTTCCGAATTTTGACGAACCTTGGCCAGGATGATATTAATGAGGAATGTTTTTCTGTTCTTGGCGCGAAAAAATGGCGTGCATTTTGTCATTATGTGCGACTTTACGTCACTCCTACGGACGTGACAACATTTCTTTTCCTTAAAAATATATTTAAAATAAATAAAATAGTACATAAATGAACAATAAACGAAGCTAAAAAACAATTTCAAATACAATAAAAAGCACATTAAAAATATATAAATATGTACGTACAGTATACTGTACGTACGCGCAACCGCTGATTCGCATTCAAAACAGAGGCGACGTACAGTATTCCTTTACTGTGTCTGTGTTAGCCATGGGTCCGAAGAAGGATAATGCTAGTGTTTCCAAGCGCAATGTGGTTACGATGGACGATAAGGTAAATCTGATTAAAAGGTATGGAAAAGGTGGAAAAGTGTTGGTGATAGCGCATAGACCTTATCGCGAATCGGAACCGCAATGCGTCATGGGATCGGAAAGGGGCAATAGCGCCGCCACAAACTACACCATGGAATTGCAGGTGGCGCGGTTTTTTAAATCATTGATATTAAAATAAAAAGTAGCCTATAACCACCGGAATTTTATGCTGACTCCGAATCTGTGTCTAAAACTTTTCTCTGATGTGTAGTTCTTGAGTTATAAGCGGACATCCAGACAGACAGACACTCCTCCTTTATATATAGGTATATATATATATATATATATATATAAATAAATAAATATATATATATTTTATATATATATATATATATATATATATATATATATATATATATATATATATATATATATATATATATTGTTACTGATCGCGGTTTAGGATGTTGTTTGCCGAGCGAAGGCTCCGCGACCGAACAGTTGTTCCCCGACTCACCCGATTCACCCAGAACTTTGGCCGTATCGCACCGCAGCTGCCCAATCTGGGAAAAGACTAAAACGACGAAATGCAAAGAGGAAAAGGAATAAGACAAGAAGACGGACAGAAGAGTAATTGGATTTATTATACACACAAGCAAAAAGAAAGCAGTCACGTTTATTTACAACACATAAGACGCAGGTGACACAGTGCAAATACTAGCTTATACAGACTTAATTAACCCAGGGACAGAACAAACAAAACAAACTCACGTACACAAGAAGGGTGGAAAGGCAGGAGGTGGATGGCTGGAGGGAGAGGAAGGTCCAAGGGGGTCCTGCAGCACGATCGGCGCGTTTAGCAGCCGCCGTTCCTTCGCGGCCCTGCTCAAAACCGCCGTCCAGGCCCCAAGCGGCTGTTGGGTGTTGTTGCTGCTGTGGCCGCCGCTTGCTTTGCCAGGACTCGTCTGACTCGTCTGGTCCAAACCCTCAACTCAACAACACTCTTGCACGTCTCCCTGTCCAACCACTCCTTCTCTCTTGGTCCAACCACTCTTTCTCTTTCTTGGTCCAACCACTCTTTCTCTTTCTTGGTCCACTCACTCCTCACCACCGACTCCCCAACGCAACCAACGCAACCAACTGACCACCGACTCCCCTGACTCCACGCTTCTTGCGCGCGTGCCTTTATAGCGCCTCCGGCGATCAAGCCGCCGGCCTTCAGGACACGCCCATCGGTGTGCTCACCTCGGCCCTGGTTGGTCACGCGACCCTCTGGCTCCGCCCTTGATGACGACGGGCGGGCATGCCCCTCTTCCCCGACCCGAGCACATTTTCAATGGTGGTTTTGGAGGGGATGTAATTGGCAATCGAGGCTTGGCAATGACGAAAGGGGATGTGAAAGGAAATGGAGATTTTGGGGATGGGAATGAAAGGGGATCTATTCTCTTTCACTGGTGCAATGGAGTACTTCAATTAATGGGAGACACAGCCTTACTCTAAAACACAGAATAAGATATAACTATCGAACAGGGGTATTCTATTATTGGCTGACGTGTATGCTTGTGGACTAATTATGGGATGCCCTTTCACCTTTACACAGCTCCGGAGGCGGGGGGCGCAGAATAAACAATAATAATAATTCACACAATCAAAAAAATATACAGTCCTCATATCCGCAACACTGCACCCTCCTCCTCTTAGGCACGTCCCAGGCCTACAACTTTTATTTAGTGTGACACGTAGGTGTAGTTCCCTCTACTTTTAACCTGACCCTGAGTGCGACAGTTTTAAAACATAAATAAATGTGTCCCGCTGCTCCATTGCACCCTGCCTAACAGACTTACGCCCACAGTTAACCGAATTGCGGAATGGTCTTCAAACTACACACTGACGGTGGGAAGCATTATTTACAATGACGCTATTTTTATTTACAAAACTAACCCAGGACCTGTGATTGTTCTTTCTGGGGGGGAGACAGTCTGCTCTGCATCAATGCACCATTAAAGCACCCAAAAACGCACCAATTCACACCCAAGCACCAATCGGTGCAGTCATCACTGTTCAAGAATAAAAAATAAATCAACAACCCCTAACCCTGCAGGTGATCTCTTGCTCTTCGGCTCCCTCTGCTGGTTATTATTATTTGTTCTTCCAGATGTTGTCATTCTTTCATTTTCTTACTGGCGGCCTATTTGCAATAAAGTGTGCCCAATGTGTCCTTTTTATTTTCTTTTATTTATGGCCCACAGGGCCGACTACGTGTGGTTCACCTGTGGGGCATCGGTGCCCTGTAGCCAAGGTCCGCCAGCAAGATTTCGGGCCCTCATGGCCGGTTCCAGCAGAGGGGCCATGCCCCAACCCATGGGGTCCATAAGTGGTGCTCGGCCACAGGCATGTGGTCCATAATGTGGTGCATCGATGCAGACAGCTGGTTCTGGGAATTTCGGGCGCACAATGGCCGACCCACGCACGCTCCCCTCGGCGCCCAATGGCGCACAGGTCATGTGGGAGACAAGAGAGACAATTGAGCGAGGGGTAAGGTCACAAGGGTACACATCAATCAGGCAATGCAAGGCGAAATGCGTACGGAGGGCGAAGTGAGAAAGCTCGTCCCTACCGTATGTCACCCCCCTGTCACCTACACTACCCTTGCCCTTACCACATATGTACAAAAATCTACACATTACCAATCCGTCGCTACTGTCACGTCTCCCCATATTTCCTCTATACCAAATTCGTCACCACAATCCCTCTACTTCAAAATTTGCCATCACCAAATTCATCATCAATCCTCATAAGGAGGAAGAGATGGAACATCAAAGCACAATGTCACACCCACGTCATGATGCGTCTCACAATCCAAACATTTGCATCATAAAAAATAATCAAAACATGGCATGGTGTGGAGTACCTGTCACCTCAGGTGAGTGGATGCAGATGGTGCGAGGAGACTTCATCCTAACTACTTTCTAAATGACATTAACACACTTTACACTACCCGGGGTCTCTCCCTGCCAATCCATTGGCCAACTTACACTATGGGTTCTAAAAACCAATTCCCATTGACCAAACTGTGGTGCTTCTCAATTTGGGGTCTCACTCCCCTGATTCATCTCCCGGTGCCCTCGCACAATTTCTGGGCTGCGACGTGTAGCTCTCCCAGCAGGTCTACCCACCTGCTCACCTCCACCACTGCAGTTGCCACCCGAGCTTACCTAGCTCCTCACCCTAACCTAACTAACTGGGGAAAGCCCCTCCTGGCTCTGTCACCCCACTCGGTGCCCTCTGGCACTGGGCTACCCGGGTCCGTCCTCCGGATCCTCGGGCCCCATCCACAACAACTACTACCGGCTCCCAGAGCCCACCTGCGGCCTCACCTGGCCGACATCCTCACAGTGGTGGAGCGCCCAACCAACTACACACACTAACAGGCTACACGCCCAGCCATTTCCACAACACTAATGCACCCATCCAAAGACCATTCTTTCACCCGCACCACAGATGCCAATATCCAACCACAATTTACCTGTACCCTCTACCTAACACTTACACTACCCGCCCCGGGTATCCGTGATGGGGGTCCACTCTTCCCCCATTCACACCTTCGCACCATCCACTCCACTCCACAATTTCCACCATACTCACTCCACGACCATCCATTCCAATACTCCATACCATTTATTCCATACACCTGTCCTCCATTCACCTGTCGTTGCACACCTGTGCAATCATACCTGGTGCCACCTGCACCCTCCTCCTCTTCCTAGACCATTTGGTCAGCACAATACACAATCACCTTCACTCACTCATACACTGCTCCATCCACCTGTTCAGTTGCACACCTGTGCAATCACACCTGTTCAATCCTCAAACACACGGCATCATCACTTCTAACTACTCCCCTCTGACTTGCGCTTCCCAGTCACCCCTTTAAACTATTGCGCTCCCACGTCATTGTCATCCACTCTACTCTACCTGCGTCCCCACTACAGGTGTCATTGTCACTAACTAATCTTAACGTTACCTAATGTCATCTTCGCTAGATCCCTACACACAATATCCTAACCCACCCGGGCTAGTTTTCACTGCCATCAACCCCATAAGCTAGTGCTCCTTTGCCCCCCCGTCTGTGAGGGATGGTGGATTTGCCATCCCACCACATCGGGGAGGTCCTACTATCAATTTCGCTCGTCCAAATCCAACAAATCAAAAATTTGTCATTTACTGCTAATCACCGCACCAATCATCAAATTTTGCCTTTTTCTAATTTTGGGTCCAAAACACTAACCTCATCACCCGTCTACTTATTAGATCCTCTCGGTGCGCCAATTCCCTTCTAAAGCTCGGCTTCGTACAGCCGAGCAATGAATGCGGGTTGTTTTGAGCCAGCGGCTGGATACGTCCCGCATTCGGGGCAGGGACGGAGGCTTACCCGGGCCGAGATCCCACGCACCACCTCGGCGTGGAGCCATCCAATGTCCCGATCTCGACCTGCCGGCACGTCTCAACAAAATGTGGTCGCCATGACGACCCTTCCTATCAAGCTGCCCGCTCCGCCCAGTGGAGCACGGACGCGGCCGTTCCAAGCGAGGCCCAGCGTGGATCGCGTACGGCGGTCCTTTCGAACCCGCCGTGGCTCGGATCCCCGCTGGTTCTCGCGGCACGCGAAGCCCGGCACGCACCGAGGGCCCGATTCGGCTAAAAGTCGCTCTAACCGCTAACCCGGTTACCGTCGATGCCTCACCTGGATGCTTACACGCATACGCTACCCCTTTCTTGCTCATACCTCCAGCTGTTCCCATGCTCCTCGTACCTTTCCTTACACACCTCGGTGCACTCATTCCGCTCACAGACTTGGTCACACACCTGACCACCGAACACCTTGGCACACATTCGTCGCTCGCACACCTCACCAACACACCTCTTCACGCCCCTTCCTCGCTCACCTCCTCTGTGACAATCACAGGTGTGCTTTCACTCGCACACCCAACCACGTGCCTCACGACCAACTCAAGTGTGCATTCCCACACACGCTCTACCATTCCAGGTGTGCATCCTTCCATTCCAGGTGTACATCCTCGCTCACCTGTCACAACCAACTCACGCTCCGTGTCACTCTCACTACTCTCACCTCCACTCTTGACAGCGCATTCACCCTTACTCTCGACAGCGCACTCTTTCCTCATGCACCTGTCCGTTACACACCTTTCTTGCGCACACTCTTGCGCACACTCTCCCGTTACATCCTCTGTAACACTCACCACAGGCGTACACTTTCTCGTTACATCCTCTGTAACACTCACCACAGGTGTACACTCTCTCGTTACTTCCTCCGTAACACTCACCACACCGCGCTTCCATGTACCCCCTCGCACACGCGCTACGACCGACTCACTCTCGACAGCACACTCACTGGTCGGCGCGCACTTTTTCCTCACACACCCCATGGTCGGACATTCTTGCACACCTCTTTTTTCGCACACCTGACCTGTCACACACTTCACCAACGGCCTCTCAAGAACACCCGGATCCATAGCAACCCCTAAGCCGACTGAAGCTTTCCTCACATCATATACATTGCCGAATATTTCGCCACTCACCTTGGCACCTCGTCTCCACACCTCTTTTGCCACCTGCAAACTCTTTATTTGGTTAGTGAGCAGCACATCACGATTCGAGCACAGACCTTGTACCAATTCCATTAATTCCTCCTTTATCTCCCTCTTAGTTTCCCTCCGTCTCTTCTTAATTTCACTCACCTCTTCTTCCACTTCCTCTAATTTTTGCTTCACCTCTTTTATTCCCCGGTGCGTCTCCTCAAGTTCGTCCTCTAAGGCTACCGTGACCGTCTCTATGTGCATCCTCACCTCTCGGTCCTTCGTCTCCATTATCTCTGTCACCTCGTCCACCCTCATTGTCAGTCTCTCACGTACCATCTGACATTGCCTCTGCGTCGCTATTAATTCGTTTTTAATTTCTTTTTGTGTCGCCTTTAACCCTCCGAGTACTGCAGTGTTCCTTTGAACCTGCTCCACTAACTCCGTCTGTCCCTCTGTCAGCTGTTCCACCTCCTCCGTCAGACCCTCTATGCCCCCCTGTAACCTAGCCGTATTATTTCTCACCTCTTTCTCCATACGCTTCTCACCTCGCTTTACCTCCTCGCGTAGCCCCGAGACCTCCTCACTCACACCTCGTCGTATCCCCTCTTTCATCTCCTTTGTAGATGCCACCCTCATCTGTCCCAATTCATCCCTCTGAGCATCCAATTTGGTTTCTACCCCGATTTTTACCTCCTCTATCTGCTCTCCCATTTGTTTAATTTATCAGGCGGATTGCTCCCCTATCTCCCGCAATTTGCCTTCCATCCTATTTTCTAGCCCCTCTAACCCATTTTTCACCTCCTCTATCCCATTGTCTAACCCCTCAAATTTCTTGTCTAACTTCCCAATTTGGGCATTGGTACCCCTCGCTTCGTCCCTCATTGCCCCCATTTGGCCCCCCATCTCTCCCATTTGGCCCCCCATCCTATCCATTTTTGCATTCAGTTGGGTCAAGAATAATCTGAGGTCAAACCCGGTTTGCCCAGCGTCCCCAGCCGCCACCGCGGGCTCGCCCTCCACTGCGCCGCTATTTTGGGACTCTTCAACCACGTGCGCGAGCACGCCCTTTTGTGCACCTGATACCCCCTCAACCACATTGCCAATGTTCTCCTCCTCTCTTTCCTCCACATACATTTCCCCGAGGTCCTGGGTCGATTCTACCCCGTCTATCTCTCCCACCGGCATCCCGTCGCCTTGACCAGCCATGACGCGATTTCAAAATTCGGGTTTTGTAAAACAAAAGCAATTTCGGTATTTTGTAATTTTGAGCGCGTTAAGCGCGCTTCGGGTCCAATCCCACTTCCCGACACCAATTGTTACTGTAATAACACAATTGGTGTCCAAAATTTGGGCTAAATAAATTTAGTCCCAGGTTCAAATCCCAACTCCTGACTACCAATTGTTACTGATCGCGGTTTAGGATGTTGTTTGCCGAGCGAAGGCTCCGCGACCGAACAGTTGTTCCCCGACTCACCCGATTCACCCAGAACTTTGGCCGTATCGCACCGCAGCTGCCCAATCTGGGAAAAGACTAAAACGAAGAAATGCAAAGAGGAAAAGGAATAAGACGAGAAGACGGACAGAAGAGTAATTGGATTTATTATACACACAAGCAAAAAGAAAGCAGTCACGTTTATTTACAACACATAAGACGCAGGTATCACAGTGCAAATACTAGCTTATACAGACTTAATTAACCCAGGGACAGAACAAACAAAACAAACTCACGTACACAAGAAGGGTGGAAAGGCAGGAGGTGGATGGCTGGAGGGAGAGGAAGGTCCAAGGGGGTCCTGCAGCACGATCGGCGCGTTTAGCAGCCGCCGTTCCTTCGCGGCCCTGCTCAAAACCGCCGTCCAGGCCCCAAGCGGCTGTTGGGTGTTGCTGCTGCTGTGGCCGCCGCTTGCTTTGCCAGGACTCGTCTGACTCGTCTGGTCCAAACCCTCAACTCAACAACACTCTTGCACGTCTCCCTGTCCAACCACTCCTTCTCTCTTGGTCCAACCACTCTTTCTCTTTCTTGGTCCAACCACTCTTTCTCTTTCTTGGTCCACTCACTCCTCACCACCGACTCCCCAACGCAACCAACGCAACCAACTGACCACCGACTCCCCTGACTCCACGCTTCTTGCGCGCGCGCCTTTATAGCGCCTCCGGCGATCAAGCCGCCGGCCTTCAGGACACGCCCATCGGTGTGCTCACCTCGGCCCTGGTTGGTCACGCGACCCTCTGGCTCCGCCCTTGATGACGACGGGCGGGCACGCCCCTCTTCCCCGACCCGAGCACATTTTCAATGGTGGTTTTGGAGGGGATGTAATTGGCAATCGAGGCTTGGCAATGACGAAAGGGGATGTGAAAGGAAATGGAGATTTTGGGGATGGGAATGAAAGGGGATCTATTCTCTTTCACTGGTGCAATGGAGTACTTCAATTAATGGGAGACACAGCCTTACTCTAAAACACAGAATAAGATATAACTATCGAACAGGGGTATTCTATTATTGGCTGACGTGTATGCTTGTGGACTAATTATGGGATGCCCTTTCACCTTTACACAGCTCCGGAGGCGGGGGGCGCAGAATAAACAATAATAATAATTCACACAATCAAAAAAATATACAGTCCTCATATCTGCAACAATATATATATATATATATATATATATATATATATATATATATATATATATATATATATATATACATATAAAAAGCGAAATGTGCATTTGTTTGTTTGTTTGTTAACCTACTCCTCTGAGCTCCCAAGGTTAATCGCCATAAAACTTTATAGGACAACATCTTTCACCACCCTGCACCTAAATAAGGGTTTAAAACAGTTATTTTCTCACAATTCATAATTTATAGACATCCGAGCTGCCACCTGTCGCCATGATCTCCAAGGGTTGATCCACATATACAAAGCTTTATAAAAAGCCCAATTTATAAAAAGCGCTCGCGAAGCGAAAAACAGGGTTAGGCATTCAGTTACGTACGTGTGCTGTGTGTCGTGTGCCATACGTGTCTGTATTTAAAAATTCATTTTCTCAGCAACTGTTGGTCCGATTAATATGAAATTTTACCATAGAAGCGCCTCCGCCTGTAGAATTTTTTTTATTCATAATTATTACGTCATAGGTCACGTGGTACGGACGCCATCTTGGATAAACGTTACACCTCTATATCTCCCAAACCACTCAATAGAAAAAATTGAAACATGGCTCATTGTCAAGTACTCACCATGCGGAATAAGATATGTTGATGGTGATGTCATCGGTGCCTTAATTATGATGTCATAATTTGACAAGTACAACGCTTGATCTGATCAGTATGAATAAAACAAAAATTCCTCTGCAACTGTTAGACCGATGGACACAAAATTTTCAGAATATGTGCAGCTCCTGTATAATTTTTTTAATGATAATGATAACGTCATATGTCACGTGATACAGACACCATCTTGGAAAAAATCAAAAAAAGTTGCACCTATATTTCTCCGAAACCACTAGATGGAAAAAATTGAAACATGGCTCATTGTCAAGCACTCCCCTTGGGGAATAAGATATGTTAATGATGATGTTATCTGTGCCTTTGTTTTGACGTCATAATTCGACAAGTGCAACACATATCCGATCATTGTGAATTTTTTTTCTCAGCAACTGTTGGTCTGATGGGCACATTTTCACCATAGGAGCAGCTCCTCATGTAGAATATTTTAATGATAATATTGATGTCATAGGTCATGTTGTACAGGCGCCAGCTTGGAAAAACTTCGCACCTCTATATCTCTGAAACCACCCCATGGAAAAAATTGAGACCTGTCTCATTGTCAACTACTCCCCATGGGGAATAAGATATGTTAATGATGATGTCATCGGTGCCTTCGTTATGGCGTCATGATTCGACAAATACAACACTTATCCATCCGATCATTATGAATTTTTTTTCAGCAACTGTTGGTCTGATGGACCACGAAATTTGCACCATAGGAGCGCCTCCTCCTTGAGAATATTTTAATGATAATCATAATGTCATAGGTCATGTGGTACAGGCACTATCTTGGAAAAACCTAAAAATGTTGCACCTCTACATCTCCAAAACCGCTGCTTGGAAAAAATTGAAACATGGCTCATTGTAAAGATCTCCATATGGGGAATAGGTGTTGTTAACGATGACGTCATTGATGCCATAATTATGACGTCATAATTCGACAGGGACAACGCTTAGTCTGATCAGTTTGAAATGTATTGAGCGTGATCTATGCAACAATTATATTAGAGAATATAAATTTATGATGTCATCGCTCACGTGGTCTGGCAGCCATATTGGATCAAAGAAAAACAATGTTCAAAAACAGAAGAGTTGGCTCGCAATGAGTTGACTGCACAGGGTAAGTATTCTATGAACAGCATCTAGTTGTTTCTGCTTCTAGTTATCCTTGCTCAGCAGCCACGCAAACATCCAAAGTCAGAGGATCCACCCTTGGGATAATGAGTGATGCTAATGAATGTGCTTTGCCTCACTCTTCCTGCATCCAGTGTGAATAATCAAATCGTTTGGTGGAACCAAATGGATTATTTTTGCTTTTTGGGCGATTTAATGATTTTTTTTCCTTTAATCCACCCGTTCAACAGAGCATCTTTGTGGTACAAATGGGGGCATCAGTGTGATGCTGGTGAGTGGTGTAACCTCCAGGAGGTTTCTATTTGAACCAAAATTGATGTGTCGGTGCTTATTGGGGAGTAGGATTGAAGCAATAGTTTATTTGAACCCTTTTTGATCATTGTAACTTATTTCCTGAAAATTTAGAAGCTGAACAACATGAGGAACATCTGATTGATTGTGTAACTTTAACGGCAAATACAAGATGAAAACTCAGGTGTTTTTAAAGGGCTTCTGGTTTTTCCATCGCTGCAGGTTGTTGGTCGGTCATTTGAGATTTGCAGAAGCAGAGAGTGTGAGAAAGGTTTATGACGATGACTTGTTAGGATAATGAAGGCAGTGGTAGGATGCTTGTGCAGAGCCAATTCACTGTGCTGAGTGATGGATGACTTGGCAGGCCCGATTAGAGGCCAAGCTTCCTTAAAAGTGCAAACGGGAGTGCAAGGGGGAGGTAGCAAACAGAGATTCACTTGTTTGAAACACAAAAGGTTTTTATTTTATTAATTCCTGGATGAGAAAACAAAAAGGAGAGTTTCCTTGACTGTAGTAAATGTGATAAGTTAGAAAACAGGTGAAATCAGTGCTTGAAGACATGAGTCAATATATTTCCTACCAATTGAGATTTTCTCTTCGAGAAATGATTACTCAACATTTCACTCCAAATGCTGCATGATCTTCTCTGGTCTTATCCCACCGACAATGTGTTCTTCATTCAGTCATCCTGTGAACCGCTCTCGTCAATATGTCGCAAACCCCAGGTCGCATTATCGCAGGCAGTCCCGCAGAGAGGTGTGGACAACTACACGTGAGCGACAGAATCCTGGGTGTGAACGGAACGAGCCTTGATGGCTTGAGCCACGCCGCCGTTATTCAGCTCATCCGTGACTCGGGCACCATGGTGACGCTGCGCGTTGGACCCCCTACTGGTACGTCTCCAGATTATCATATGGATTTCACATGTTGTATAAAACAAGTCCGATTTTCGCACAGACATCAGTTGTGTGCACACTGTATCTGAGAGTAAACCCCATCAGTAGCAGCAGTAATCTATCTGTCCAATGTGCTTGCATTTGTTTGTAGTTAGACGATGTGTGTGGGTACCGTGGCAAAATTTGAAATTTTAAACTGCTGGTCCTGCTCATTGCAGTTCATCTGTGTCATAAGCACTTGCCTCGTGGCTTCAATTGCAACTATGTAGTCGACTGAAACCTTCATTTCAGATTGAGCCAGGTAAAGTAAGAGTATAATCAAATGAGCAATGAGATTGTGGATGTAAATGTTAAATAGTGTGGTCAATATACTATGATAAATCCTAAACATGACAACATTGTTCACATTCAGAGCCAGTACGCACTGCAGCACCAGCCAGTAAAGAGCAACCTGTAGACCTCACCCAATGCGGGCAGGACAACAGGTAGGATCATGAAACTGCTGTTGCACCTTGTGCTAACTCACAGCCATATCAGTTTATCAAAATGTATTCTTTTTATTTCCTGTATGTAGATCAGAGGTGAAGGCGAGACAGGACATAGTGCCTGAGCCTACCCAGAACCTGGTGGCCAAACAAAATGAGGTATGTGGGTTCAAACTCAAAACTGTGCAGATGCACCAAGTCACAGACAGGCATTTGCAGTTTAAGCCATTTGGGAGATAGTAACCCACTGGTGTCCCATATGCGCTTTGACACATGTCAATGTTTGTGTCTGTCCTGACATTGCTTTGTGGTGATGTAGTGCCAGGAATCTGGAACACTGCACTCTTCACCCTTATGTTAGCAGGCTATTCAGGAGGGTGAGCTGTATGGTGTGGAGCTGGAGCAAGGCCCAAGAGGATACGGATTCAGTTTACGAGGGGGGCGAGAGTACGGCTTGCACCTCTTCATTCTACGACTCGCCGAGGACGGCCCAGCCAGTCGCACCGGCAAGCTGAGGGTACACACGTTTCATCATCATCATAGTCCCATACGTGTGTAGCAGCAGGGTTCCCAGGATAAAATGTGAACATTTCCATGGCAGAGAGAAGTATCCATGGACAGGTCACCACTCTTGTAGATTTGGGCAAGAATTTTGAATTTGGTCATGGTCCCACATAAGATGCCATACTCTTCTTCTTCTTTTTTTAAAGCCACGGTGCGGTCTCTAAACTATGAACTATCATCCCGGTGTTTCACGGGCAGAGTGATTCATCAATGTGTGTGCCGTCCCTCGGATGGACGTTAACCCTGGACGTCACATCTGCCGGCATTATAGTTCGTGGACGTTAAAGACCCCGTGGTGTCTTGCGCGAGTAGTAGGTGACCTATTGCGGGCACCCTGGCCAAATTCAAAATTCCCGCCCTAACCTTCGCCGAACCTGGCCAGCCGCTACGTGAACGACTTGGGCTAAGCTTCCCCCAGCCAATGCCCCAAGAACGTGATAATCATTGTGTCTGTAAAGAAGAAGAAGAAGAATAAACTTTAGGTAGGGCCTTTAGTAGACCACACATTGAAAGGAAGGAATCTTTGGAATAATATTAGTAGAGGGAATCCAATATGTTAGCTGCATCATAGTGCACTCCTGATAGGTGTAAGCTATCTCCACAACCCACCGGGAGCTGTGCAATGACAATCTTCATGATGTTAACACAAGAAGCTTTCAGACACAAACATTGTACTTGCTTTGAACAACATTGTGTTATCCTGAACATTCAAACTGCTGAGAATATTGTCTGTACCCTTAATTTTACCTTCTCATATTCTGGCACACACTCATCCTGATGAATGGATTTCGCATGAGATTATCTTTAGGTTCTGGGGGGGAAAATTGAAGTTTCCCCAGTTAATATAAGGAGCCATCTGTTTATTACACACACAAAATTCCGTGCACACTTGATATAACCTTCCATTTTTTTCTCCTTTCTACCCGGCCCTTCCTTCCTTTTGTCAATTTATGCCTTGCCTTCATGGGCGCAACGCCATGGCTCATGCTGATTCCGGTATTTCAATTCGCTCCGACTGTTGTTTCCATTTTTCCTCCCAAGCACCCAATGGGACATCGTCGTGCTATTTCTGTGGGTGTGGCCTATGAAAGCGTACGGGTGATGCATCGTTAAGCCAGCCCCTCCCTATGGTGAACTAATGGCAGAAAATGTAAATATGTTGCTGTTCTCCTTGAGGTTGATTAATTGCCCGACCATAAAGATGGCTGAAAGAATGCACGAGTTGACGACTGGACATACGATCTATTAATACTTGTTAACAGCAAAACTTTTTGCTGCACTGGGTGCAGCACCGATGTCACATGGTGTGCGAACTGTGACCATCGGCACAATAACCTTTCTGGGGCTGGAAGGATAGCTTAGAGCCTTAGACTTTAGAGGTGTCTAGCCTGGTTTCAAATCTCAGCCCGGCTACGACCGTCATCCCGGTGTCTCGTCGGTAGTGAGATCCGTCAATGTTTGTGCCGTCCTTCGGATCTATGTTAAGCTCGGCATCCCATCTGCTAGCACTAGTTGGTGGAGGTCAAAGATCGCATGGTGTCCTTGTCGAAGGGTAGGTAGGTGAGCTTTCATCAGTGGCACGGCCTCGCCCCCTCAGCCAATGTTGCTACTCACAGCCGTGTGTTACATACAAAAGAAGAAAAACTTTTCTCGACGAAAGTTTTGAAAGCTGAATTTGTTCATGGAGGAAATTCGAGTGAATGCAAACTTTACATGGCAAATGTGGACCGATGTGTACCTGCTCATAGAGACGAGGCACTCACTTTCATTTTAGTCCATTGATTCTCACCCCCCACATGTCTACATAATAAGTAGACGGCACCTAACCAAATGGAGCAATATCTGATGTTAGCAGCAGTCACCCCGAAACTCCTAGGTAAGTGCATTCTTGAACCAAGTTGGTGCAGATGATCGTCGTGTTTGCCATTGCAATTGGGACATGTGAGGGGGTGGGTTTGCAATTTGATGTCTGTACCTGATGAAACATTTCACCGATAATACACAGGAAGGTAGAAACCTCAATTATAATATCAAGTAGATCACGTACCCTTCTGCCCTAAATACGTCGTGAATCTCAAGGTGATGTCAAGATACTAGCAAGTTCAGTACAGTTTGGTTCATCAGTTTTAAGGCATCAGTTGAGCAGGTAGAGTCCAAGGAGAGTCCCATAATTATGGCATCTTCTTGTTTCCACAGATCGGTGACCAAATTGTGGAGATAAATGGAGAAAGTGCTGAGGCGATGACCCATGCTCGTGCCATTGAGCTGATTCGCAACAGCTGCGGACGTGCTCGTCTCATCTTGCGCCGAGGCTCAGGCCTTGTCCCCGATTACGGTGGGCCTTATATGCTCTACACGTCCATCTTCATCTTCAGCAGCTTGCCTCTAACAGTGTAGCAAAAGCACCACATTGTAACAGCACAGTTTATCTCTCGAAATATATCGTGCAACAAATGTTGCCTTCATTGCGTGCACTTTTATTCACGTTATGCTCTGCTGGGATAGTCACCTCTCCATTATCTTGAAAAGCTGTAACTAGGCCTCTGAATAATCGACAGATTTCATTTGCTATAAAATGCACAATCCATCAATCCTCCGTATGATGCGTTCCAAATTGGCGTTGCATTTTTGACTGGTAAATAATGATCACGTGATCACAACTGAAGGATCATCTATGTCGCATCTGCAGTTGTCAAGTTGTGCCAAGACCGAGTTTGAGTTCCAGGATGTCAATATCAAAGTTTCATCATGTTGACATCTGACATGTCAAGTCCTTTCGCAGAAAGCAGCCCAACTGGCCTTGCCAATTCACGGCTCCGTCATATTAAGCCCTCCCTCTTCACATTGACACTCAGGATCACACTCCGGTGCTGCACTCCGTCGTAAACCCATTCACATCACCTTGAAAACAGTCAATCAAACTCATGAAATGTGTCCATCAAATTAGCTGGGACCCATTCACATCGAGCGACCATCTCTGTATTTGCCGCTGGGTTACCAGTCACATGTAGCTCGCTGGATATCGTTACGAGAGTGGTGTGCGTGGGTAGGTTTAGAATAAACTCTGACCTTTATCACTTCCGCATCAAATGCCTGCATTAAGTTGAGGAGCTATTCACATCGCCATTCATCCGGTGCTGCTACGTTGTTGAAGAGGACCAGATATTTTGCCTGTAACAGACAAGGCACAAGGTATTGTGCCTCTAACATCACAGTAAGGCTCTTTAAATTAGCCCATTTACAGGACAGGCCATCCGATGCCAAAAATTAGACTTTTGTTGACCTAACTTCCCCTGAGGCCAAACAATGGATGGAATCCACAGACCGTGTTGATCAAAGGATGCTAACTGCCGTGGAAACAAAGGATAAGCTGATGATTCAGACGTTAACCTGAAGCGGCATCATTTAGCTTTGGTTTTATTGGGGAATTTTTCTGGTAAATTGTGTTTAAAATTTTTCAAGACGCCGCAAATTTCAAAAGACCATTTGAGATTCCAGACACGGGGAACGTATGTGTAAAGTTCCCACTCGATATCTTCAAAAATGAGGGAGGAGATTTTATGCTTCAAAACGCCATAACTCCTAAACCATGTGACCTATAACATCACGATCGCTGAACTTTTTGTTCGGCATGGATATGCGATCATGCATGCAAAGTTTGGGCTCGATCTGTTCAGCCGTTTCGGAGAAAAGGGGTTTTTAGTTTTTTTCACGAAAAACCAATATGGTGGCCGAACCATGTGACCTATGACGTCAAAAAAAATTGGATTCTGATTTTTTTTTTTCACCGAGGTCATGCACAAGCAATATCACATTCGTGGCATCATTGGTTCTATTTATCAAATTCTAACCTCATAACATTAGCACTTTTAATATCCTAAATAAACAAATTTTTGGTCATGTGATGAAACAACCACAAACAGCGAGCCAACACTGAAGCCACTTCTTCTCAAGTGAGCAAACTCCACACTCCCAGGAGTCAAAGAACTCTCACACGCATGGTCTACATCCAGCCGCCCTGATGAACCTTGTTGCTGGGGATTTCTGCGCACGCATGCCGAGCATTCTGGGGCGGATTACGTCATCTTGAAAGTCTGGTATTTTGGCACGAACGGTATCTCAGATACACGACCACGGCGAATCTGCCTGACAAGATTGGCCGAGCGAGCCTATCCGCGATCTGCTTTTCAAGAGCTTTAACACAAACCCAATCTGCAGATCTAACCGGTTAATTTGCCAATTCACTACGCACAATGCAACCAACACAAGAGTTCATCAAACTGGGATTTATTTCATCAAAATGGGGGGTTGTAAGGTGGAGAAAAGAAGACCATGGTCACACTGCTGAGATTACAGACTGTAACAACAACAACAACAACAGGCATTTTAAGGCCATTTTCCCTGCTAGAGCGGGGGTTAGCCTTGCGGTCCCCATGACAATCTTCTCCATTTTGCCCTATTTTTTGCATCTCTCCTTGTTAACCTCCTTGCCCGCATTTCTTCTTCGACCATCTTTAGCCAAGTCTTTCTCGGTCTTCCCCGTCCTCTACTTCCTTCTACATTCATTTCCATCACTCTTCTCAACCAGTCACTTTCATCCTTCCTCAACACATGACCAAACCATCTCAACCTGTTCCTCTTCACAGCATCCATCACAGGCTCTATTCCCATCATCTTTTGCAATTCATCAGTTGTCTTCCTCTCTCTCAACGATACTCCGCACATCCACCGAACCATTCGCATTTCCACCCTTTCCAGCCTTCGTTGCTGCTCTACGTTCATTACCCATGTCTCGCTCCCATAAATCATAACACTTCTCACACATGCAGCATACACCTTTCCCTTCAGCTTCAACGACACTCCCCTCCTCGTCAGCACGCCACTCAGTTCCCGAAACTTCTTCCATGCACATCTCACTCGAGCAACCGTTGCCGAGTCTGATCCACCTTCTCCATTACATTACAGACTGTAACACATGAATAAATAATAAACTAGATGGTATTCATAGAATACTTACCCTGCACAGTCAACTTGTTGCGAGCCAACTCTTCTGTTTTTAAACATTGTTTTTCTTTGATCCAACATGGCTGCCAGACCAAGTGAGCGATGACATCATAAATTTATATTCTCTAATATAATTGTTGCATAGATCACACTCGATACATTTCAAACTGATCAGACTAAGCGTTGTACCCGTCGAATTATGACATCATAATTATAGCACCAATGACGTCATCGTTGACACCTATTCCCCATATGGAGTTCTTTACAATGAGCCATGTTTCAATTTTTTCCATGCAGCGGTTTTGGAGATATAGAGGTGCAACATTTTTCGTTTTTTCCAAGATGGCGCCTGTACCACATGACCTATGACGTCATGATTATCATTAAAATATTCTAAAGGAGGAGGCGCTCTTATGGTGAAAATTTCGGGCCCATCAGGCCAACAGTTGCTGAGAAAAAAAATTCACAATGATCGGATAAGTGTTGTACTTGTCGAATTATGACGTCGTAACGAAGGCACCGATGACATCATCATTAGCATGTCTTATTCCCCAAGGTCAGTACTTGACAATGAGCCATGTTAAAATTTTTCCATGGAGCGGTTTCGGAGATATAGAGGTACAACGTTTTTCGATTTTTTCCAAGATGGCGTCTGTACCATGTGACCTATGCCGTTATAATTATCATTTAAAAAGTCTACAGGAGGAGCCGCTCATATTCTGAAAATTTAGTGTCAATCGGACGAACAGTTGCAGAGGAATTTTTGTTTTATTCATACTGATCAGATCAAGCATTGTACTTGTCGAATTATGACATCATAATTAAAGCACCAATGACATCATCATCAACATATCGTATTCCCCATGGTGAGTACTTGACAAAGAGCCATGTTTAAATTTTTTCCATTGAGCAGTTTGGGAGATATGGAGGTGTAACGTTTTTCCAAGATGGCGTCCATACCACGACCTATGACGTCATAATTATGAATAAAAAATTATACAGGCGGACGCGCTTCTATGATAAAATTTCGTGTCATTGGACCGCTTTCCGGACGGTTGCCGAGAAAATGAATTTTTAAAATGCAGACGTACGGCACACGGCACACGTACGCACAATGAATGCTTAACCTCGCTTTTCGCTTCGCGAGCGCAGGGTAATAAACCCAACGCGTCATTGGGAATTTATGGCCTTATCCACTCACTCTGGGGCACACAGGACAGATCAGAAGACGACACAGAGATAAAGGGAAACCTGCTGCATGTCTGATGCTCGCTCACAGGGCATGGGTCTTTTCTCCGGGTGCGTAGCCGATCGGACCAGGGGCACCTTACATGCCACCCAACCACGTTGCAACAAGCACACCGTGATCCATGAAGCACAGGAACAGCAATCTGGGGAAGCACCAAGAGGCGGGCAGGTACCGAGAAGCAGCAGGGACCCAAAAGTAAGAACAACCACATAGTCAGGGCCCTTAGGGATATTTTGGTTCAAATTCTTCCAAAAGCATCAAATTTGGCGTAGATGTTGCCCATGCCATACTCTTTCGATTTTTGACGGGCGCCAAGGGCGGTATGATCCGGGGACCATACCGGTCCATCCCGCCATGTCACCTGACCTGTGACGTCATAATTAGGATATGCATCCAATGACATGGCGTACTATAAGTGGTCAAAGTTCAAAATGAATCGATCGAAAAATGAAGGCAGGGATCCATTTTTAAGGTTTTCATAAAATCCAATATGGCCGCCAGGTCACATGACCTATGACGTCATATTTATGACATGTATACAATCATGTATACATGAACCCGGATCATGATCGCACAAAAATTAAACACAAGGATATGGCATACAGTTCATAAAACATCAAAATCCATACCTTTGTAATTAGACTGATGAACTGCATATGCCTGAAAATTAGCAAATAGACATGTAAATATTTCCTCTAATTGTCAAAAATAAGGTCAGAGTTCAATTACCCGACCCAGAAACATAAAATGGTGAACCTCGCGTAAATCTTGACAAAAAACTCAAAAACCGACATGTTTGACTCAAAAATGACCTTTAAGATGACCTTGAGAGTTGACCTTGACCTCGAATCATCAAAATAACATCATAATTGGATTCCTCGACCTCGAAAACCCCTGAAAAGTGGTATCATACATGATTCCAACCCTTTTGGTTATTTAACTGATTTTCCTCTAATCCGGGTGGCGGCCATTTAGTATTTCGCCAATATGGGCCCCCGGGGGAGGGGGGGGGGGGCGCCCGTCTTGGCGCCCGTCAAAAATCGAAAGAGTATGGCATGGGCAACATCCGGGCCAAATTTGGTGCTTTTGGAAGAATTTGAACCAAACGGCCCCAAAATATCCCTAAGGGCCCTGACTAACACGAACAACTAGATCGGCACTCAGTAGAGAGCATACCTCCGCTTGGTTGCCCATATCACTCAATGGTGAAGAATCACTTTTAAAAATGATACCACCCGGAACCGGATCTTCACCAAAATTGAATCGACTCTTCGTCGTCACACACACAACCTCTCCAACAAGTTTCGTCCAAATCCATCCATAACTTTTTGAGATATCCTGCGATGTATCGTTTTTGGCTCTATCTCCCAATGGTGAAGAATCACTTAAAAAATTCAATAATTATCATATCCGAATCCATATTCAGATCTTCACCAAAATTGAATCGATTTGTCCATATCACACACCCAATCTATCCACCAAGTTTCGTCCAAATCCATCCATAACTATTTGAGATATCCTGCTATGTATCGTTTTTGGCCCTATCTCCCAATGGTGAAGAATCACTTTTAAAAATTCTAGTAGCCAGATCCGAATCCGGATCTTCACCAAAATCTAATCATTTCGTCCTTGTCACATACCCTACATCTCTGCCAAATTTCGTCCGAATCCGTCCACAACGTTTTGAGATATTTTGTTCACAAACGGACAAACAGACAGACAGGGGTGAAAACAATGCGGACAGGCGGAGGTAACCATGCGAACAACACACCAACATGGTGTACGCTGTTTTTTTTATCATATCCCACAGGGCGTATTGGACCCATGGTGCGCGCCCATTTTTCGACATGGCCCGTCAGGCGATGATTGATGGGCTGCACTGATTGGTGGGCAAGCTGGGGAAATTCCATACTTGGAGTTTGCCTTGAGCTTGCCAGATGTTCCTATACGATCGTGTCCATACATAGCGCGTCACAACCTTTGGCCTAGTTATACCACGTATATTATATTATAGTTATACCAGTTATACCTATGGCCGTTGATTTCTGCCAGCTGCTCAGAATGGAAAAGTACACACAGGGACAGATGTACTTCAGGGGGAAGGTGACTGCAGGGTGGAGGGTAGAGGGCTTAGACACAAACACTGGGGCGGTGGAGACGAGGGCTTTCGACACACGTGCCTGACACTTTATCTCCCATGGTAATTACATTACATTTATTCTGTCACACACCATGAAATAAATATTCTCGTCTGTTCCCCATCTTATCCGCTTGACCAGACCTGTAACATATTTCGGGAAGAAACCCAATCAGCATCTTTCGTGATGAAACACAATCACAATATTTTCAGTTGTGCTTAAACTAAAGAAAGATTGGGCACACATGAACAAGCTTGCTTTGTTGTTACTAACCCAAATATGTCAGAACTACATCGTGCCTCTCCAATCACCAATTGTCTCAGCTCTAATTATACCCAGCACAGTAATGGCAATTGTAGCCTCGGGAGGAAGCTCTGCTCTGAATATTTGAAAGTTCGTTAATTATGACAAATACCTCTTTAAAATTGGTATTATTACCAGGGATGCAAAGTCAGCAAAGAAATATCACCGGATTGTCATTGTGCAGAGGATTGAGAGATTTGAATGAAAAGTGCCAAAAATCAGTCAGAGCGAGTCTTTGCGATCACAAAACGTCAAGCCAGATGGTTGAGCTGGTAGTTTTTGATCCATTTCAGCGAGTTCAATCTTGATCCCGGTTATTTTTGTTGATGACTTTGGAATGGTTAAGGGGATTTCCCTGAACGTTTCATTTAGATTGACCAAAAAAAAATAGTGTGTGCCATAAATGGGTTTCAGAATGCATAATTTATTAAAGTAAAGCTTTCTACAAATTCTGTTTTTATATTTGCTTTTATATTGTTGCGGACGCGGTTAAGATGTTATTTTGACCGAGCGGTTGGTATGACCGCGACCGAACAGTTATTCCCCGACTAGAACCCGATTCCACCCAAACTTTGGCCGTATCGCACCGCAGCTGCCCAATCTGGAAAACTCTAAAACGACCGAATGCAAAGAGGAAAAGGAATAAGACGAGAAGACGTACAGAAGAGTAATTGGATTTATTATTGACACATATAAGTAGGAAGCAAGCAGTCACGTTTATTTACAGGGACATGAGACGCAGGTGACACAGTACAATCTTTAGCTTATACAGACTTATTGTTACTACCCAGGACAGCACGAACAAAACAAACTCACGTACGCAAATGGATGGAAATTGCAGGCAGGAATGACAGGAGGTGGGTGGCTGGAGGAAGGCCCGGAGCTGGCTGGAGTTTGATCCCGCACGGGACGTCGGGCTGGACCTCGACGGCCGCCGATGCCACCGATCCTGTTGTGTGCGCGGGGTAGCGGGTCGGAGCTGCTTGGTGGAGCCAAGCCAACGCTGCTGGTGGGGGGTCTGGCGTGACGGGTTCTCTCGCATGACGGGTTCTCTCTCTTACTAACTCCAGGACTCTTTCTCTCTTGCTTAGTCCAACTCTTCCTCACCACCGACAACTCAACGCAACCCCTCCACTCTACGCAAACACTGACCACCACTGACGACCAACCCAGCTCTGACCAAAAAAACCACACACTCCGCTCTTGTCGTAGCTCATCCCGTCAAAGCTCATCTGCCTTGGACACGCCCTGCCTGCGGGTTATATAGGCCCCGCCCCTCAACCTTCGCGAACCTCCTCGATGTTTCTCTCCACACCCTCTCCAAGTCCAACCCCTTGTTCATGGTTGGTTGAGTGGGGCTGACTCACTCCTCCCCTCTATGACGAGGTGGGGACCCGCCTTTCTTCCCCAACCCTGCCTCGTGGTCAATGGCGGATGAAGGGAAAACCGCCCAACATGCAGTTGGCAATGCGAATTGCAATTGACGAAAAGGGGGGAATGGAAGTGTTGGGAGTGGGAATGAAGGGAATCTATCTCTTTCACTGGTGCAATGGAGTATTTCAATTAATGGGAGACACAGCCTTACCCTAAAAACACATAATAAGATATAACTATTGAACAGGGGTATTCTATGATTGGCTGTGGTGTGGATGCTTTATGGACTAATTATGAGATGCCCTTTGACCTTTACACAGCTCCGGAGGCAGGAGGCGCAGAATAAACAATAATAATAATTCACACAATCAAAAAAATATACAGTCCTCATATCCGCAACACTGCACCCTCCTCCTCTTAGGCACGTCCCGGGCCTACAACTTTTTTCTAGTGTGACACGTAGGTGTAGTTCCCTCTACTTTTAACCTGACCCTGAGTGCGACAGTTTTAAAACATAAATAAATGTGTCCCGCTGCTCCATTGCACCCTGCCTAACAGACTTACGCCCACAGTTAACCAAATTGCGGAATGCTCTTCAAACTACACACTGACGGTGGGGAGCATTATTTACAATGACGCTATTTTTATTTACAAGACTAACCCAGGACCTGTGATTGTTCTTTCTGGGGGGGGAGACAGTCTGCTCTGCATCAATGCACCATGAAAGCACCCAAAAACGCACCAATACACCCCCAAGCACCAATCGGTGCAGTCACCACAGTTCATCAGTGTTCAATAATAAAAATAACCAAACAACCCCTAACCCTGCAGGTGATCTCTTGCTCTTCGGCTCCCTCTGCTGGCTATTATCATTTCTTCCAGTTGTTGTCATTCCTTTGCTTTGCTTACTGGCAGCCTATTTGTATTAAAACTTGCACCCAATGTGTCCATTTTTATTTATTTTATTTATGGCCCACAGGGCCGACTACGTGTGGTTCACCTGTGGGGCATCGGTGCCCTGTGGCCAAGGTCCGCCAGCAAGATTTCAGGCCCTCATGGCCGGTTCCAGCAGAGGGGCCATGCCCCAACCCATGGGGTCCATAAGTGGTGCTCGGCCACAGACATGTGGTCCATAATGTGGTGCATCGATGCAGACAGCTGGTTCTGGGAATTCCGGGCGCACAATGGAGGACTCACGCACGCTCCCCTCGGCGCCCAATGGCGCACAGGTCGTGTGGGAGACAAAAGAGACAAATGAGCGAGGGGTAAGGTCACAAGGGTACACATCAATAAGGCAATGCAAGGCGAAATGCGTACGGAGGGCGAAGTGAGAAAGCTCGTCCCTACCGTACGTCACCCCCCTGTCACCTAAACTACCCTTGCCCTTACCCCATATTTACAAAATCTACCCATTTACAAATTCGTCACTACTGTCACGTCTTCCCCATATTTCTCCTATACCAAATTCGTCTCCACAATCCCTCTACTTCAAAATTTGCCATCACCAAATTCATCATCAATCCTCATAAGGAGGAAGAGATGGAACACAAAGCACAATGTCACACCCACGTCATGATGCGTCTCACAATCCAAACATTTGCATCATAAAAAATAATCAAAACATGGCATGGTGTGGAGTACCTGTCACCTCAGGTGAGTGGATGCAGATGGTGCGAGGAGATCCTTCATCCTATCTATTCTCTAAATGACTTTAATACACTTTACACTACCCGGGGTCTCTCCCTGCCAATCCATTGGCCAACTTACACTATGGGTTCTAAAAACCAATTCCCATTGACCAAACTGTGGTGCTTCTCAACTTGGGGTCTCACTCCCCCGATTCATCTCCCGGTGCCCTTGCACAATTTCTGGGCTGTGACGTGTAGCTCTCCCAGCAGGTCTACCCACCTGCACACCTCCACCACTGTAGTTGCCACCCGAGCTTACCTAGCTCCTCACCCTAACCTAACTAACTGGGGAAGGCCCCTCCTGGCTCTGTCACCCCACTCGGTGCCCTCTGGCACTGGGCTACCCGGGTCCGTCCTCCGGATCCTCGGGCCCCATCCACAACAACTACTACCGGCTCCCAGAGCCCACCTGCGGCCTCACCTGGCCGACATCCTCACAGTGGTGGAGTGCCCAAACCAACTACACACACTAACAGGCTACACGCCCAGCCATTTCCACAACACTAATGCACCCATCCAATCACCATTCTTCCACACGCACCACAGATGCCAATATCCAACCACAATTTACCTATACCCTCTACCTAACACTTACACTACCTGCCCCGGGTATTCGTGATGGGGGTCCACTCTTCCCCCATTCACACCTTCGCACCATCCACTCCACTCCATTGTTTCCACCATACTCACTCCACGACCATCCATTCCAATACTCCAGATATTCCACACTACCATATTCCACATAGCCACATACACCTGTTGTTGCACACCTGTGCACTCACACCTGGTGCCACCTGCACCCTCCTCCTCTTCCTGGACCATTTGGTCAGCACAATACACAATCACCTTCACTCACTCATACACTGCTCCACACACCTGTCCAGTTGCACACCTGTGCAATCACACCTGTTCAACCTCACCTGTTCAATCCTCAAACACACGGCATCATCTCATCTAACTACTCCCCTCTGAAACTTGCGCTTCCCAGTCGTCCCTTTAAACTATTGCGCTCCCACGTCATTATCATCCACACTTTATCTACCTGCGTCCCCACTACAGGTATCCTTGTCACTAACTAATCTTAACGTCACCTAATGTCATCTTCGCTAGGTCCCTACACACAATATCCTAACCCACCCGGGCTAGTTTTCACTGCCATAAACCCCATCAACTAGTGCTCCTTTGCCCCCCCGTTTGTGAGGGATGACAGAGTTGCCATCCCACCACATGGGGGACGTTCCACTACCAATTTTGCACATCAAATTTCAACAAATCAAAAATTTGCCAATCATCAAATTTTTCCTTTTTCTAATTTTGGGTCCAAAACACTAACCTCATCACCCGTCTACTTATTAGATCCTCTCGGTGCGCCAATTCACATCTACAGCCCGGCTTCATACAGCCGCGCAATGAATGCGGGTTCTTTGGTACCGGCGGTTGGATGCGTCCGGCACTCGGTGCAGGGACGGGGACTTACCCGTGCCGAGATCCCACGCACCACCTCGGCGCGGAGCCATCCAATTGCCCGATCTCGACCTGCCGGAACGTCTCAATAAAAAGTGGTCGCCATGACGACCCTTCCTATCGGGCTGCCCGCTCCGCCTAGTGGAGCACGGACGCGGCCGTTCCAAGCGAGCCCCAGCGTGGATCGCGTACGGCGGTCCTTTCGAACCCGCCGTGGCTCGGATCCCCGCTGGTTCTCGCGGCACGCGAAGCTGCCCGACGCGCACCGAGGGCCCGATTCGGCTATAAGTCGCTCTAACCGCTAACCCGGTTACCGTCGATGCCTCACCTGCATGCTTACACGCATACGCTACCCCTTCCTTGCTCATACACCCAGCTGTTCCCATGCACCTCGTCATTGCACCTTCTCCAACACACCCAGGTACACTCATTCCGCTCACAGACTTGGTCACACACCTGACCACCGAACACCTTTGCACACACTCGTCGCTCGCACACCTCACCAACACACCTCTTCGCGCCCCCTCCTCGGTCACCTCCTCTGTGACAATCACAGGTGTGCTCTCACTCGCACAACAAACCACGTGCCTCACTACTAATTCCAGCGTGCATTCCCATACACGCTCTACCATTCCAGGTGTGCTTCCTTCCATTCCAGGTGTACATCCTCGCTCACCTGTCACAACCAACTCACGCTCCGTGTCACTCTCACTACTCTCACCTCCACTCTCGGTCGCGCACTCACCCTTACTCTCGACAGCGCACTCTTTCCTCATGCACCCGTCCGTTACACACCTTTCTCGCGCACACTCTTGCGCACACTCTCCCATTACATCCTCTGTAACACTCACCACAGGCGTACACTTTCTCGTTACATCCTCTGTAACACTCACCACAGGCGTACACTTTCTCGTTACATCCTCTGTAACACTCACCACACCGCGCTTCCATGTACCCCCTCGCACACGCGCTTCGACCAACTCACTCTTGACGGCACACTCACTCCTCGGCGCGCACTTTTTCCTCACACACCCCATGGTCGGACATTCTTGCACACCTCGTTTTTCGCACACCAGACCTGTCGCACACTTCACCAACGGCCTCTCACGAACACCCGGGTCCACAACAACCCCCAAGCCGACTGAAGCTCCCCTCACATCATATACATTTTCACGTATATCGCCACTCACCTTGGCACCTCGTCCCCTCACCTCCTTCGCCACCTGCAAACTCTTTATTTGGTTAGTGAGCAGCACATCATGAGTTGAGCACCGACCTTGTACCAATTCCATCACCTCCTCCCGTATTTCTCTCTTAGTTTCTGTCCGTCCCTTCTTAATTTCACTCACCTCTTCTTCCACTTCCTCTAATTTTTGCTTCACCTCTTTTATTTCCCGTTGCGTCTCCTCAAGTTCGTCCTCTAAGGCTACCGTGACCGTCTCTATGTGCATCCTCACCTGCCGGTCCTTTGTCTCCATTTCCTCTGTCACCTCATCCAACCTCATTGTTAGTCCCTCACGTACCATCTGACATTGCCTCTGTGTCGCTATTAAGTCATTTTTAATTTCTTTTTGTGTCGCTTTTAACCCTCCTAGTACCACAGTGTTCTTTTGAACCTGCTCCACTAACTCCGTCTGTCCCTCTGTCAGCTGTTCCACCTCCTCCGTCAGATCTTCTATTCCCCCTTGTAACTTTGCCGTCCCATTTCTCACCTCTTTCTCTATACGCTATTCGCCTCGCTTTACCTCCTCGCGTACCCCCGAGACCTCCTCACTTACACCTCGTCGTATTTCCTCTTTCATCTCCTCCCTCTCTTTTGTGGATGCTACCCTCATCTGTCCCAATTCATCCCTCTGAGCATCCAATTTACTTTCTAACCCGATTTTCACCTCCTCTATCTGGTTCCCCATCTGTTCGATTTCCCGGGCGGATTGCTCCCCTATTTCCCGCAATTTGTCTTCCATCCTATTTTCTAACCCCATTAACCCATTTTTCACCCCCTCTAACTGATTCTCCTGGGCAGCCATTCTATTTTCCACCCCCGTTAACCCATTCTTTACCTCTTTTATCCCGTTGTTTAACCCCTCTAATTTAGCTTCTAGCCGTTCCCCCATTTCTCCCATTTTGCCCCCCATTTCTCCCATTTTGCCCCCCATTTCGCCCCCCATTACCCCCAATTGCTCACTCTGAGCCCTCATTTGCTCACTCTGAGCATCCATCCGGTTCCCCATTTGTCCCATTCGCTCACCCTGAGCATCCATTTTTGCTTCTAGCCCCATATTTGCCATTAGTATGGCTGCATTAATCTGCGCCATGAGGTCCCGCACATCAATTCCCGCTATTTGCGCAGCGGGCGCGGCTACCCCGCGCTCGTGCGAGCTGCCACTTTGTGCGTCTGATACCACGTGCGCGAGAGCGCCATTTTGTGCGTCTGATACTCCCTCAACCGCCTCCTCATTGCTCCCCTCCATTTGATCCTGGGTTACTCCTAACCCCTCCTCTAGCTCACCCACCGGCATCCGATCGCCTTGACCAGCCATGGCGCGATTTCAAAATTCGGGTTTTCCTTTACAACACAAATTTCCAGCACTTTGTAATTTTGAGCGCGTTAAGCGCGCTTCGGGCCTCGTATCCCACTCCTCGACACCAATTGTTGCGGACGCGGTTAAGATGTTATTTTGACCGAGCGGTTGGTATGACCGCGACCGAACAGTTATTCCCCGACTAGAACCCGATTCCACCCAAACTTTGGCCGTATCGCACCGCAGCTGCCCAATCTGGAAAACTCTAAAACGACCGAATGCAAAGAGGAAAAGGAATAAGACGAGAAGACGTACAGAAGAGTAATTGGATTTATTATTGACACATATAAGTAGGAAGCAAGCAGTCACGTTTATTTACAGGGACATGAGACGCAGGTGACACAGTGCAATCTTTAGCTTATACAGACTTATTGTTACTACCCAGGACAGCACGAACAAAACAAACTCACGTACGCAAATGGATGGAAATTGCAGGCAGGAATGACAGGAGGTGGGTGGCTGGAGGAAGGCCCGGAGCTGGCTGGAGTTTGATCCCGCACAGGACGTCGGGCTGGACCTCGACGGCTGCCGATGCCACCGATCCTGTCGTGTGCGCGGGGTAGCGGGTCGGAGCTGCTTGGTGGAGCCAAGCCAACGCTGCTGGTGGGGGGTCTGGCGTGACGGGTTCTCTCGCGTGACGGGTTCTCTCTCTTACTAACTCCAGGACTCTTTCTTGCTTAGTCCAACTCTTCCTCACCACCGACAACTCAACGCAACCCCTCCACTCTACGCAAACACTGACCACCACTGACGACCAACCCAGCTCTGACCAAAAAAACCACACACTCCGCTCTTGTCGTAGCTCATCCCGTCAAAGCTCATCTGCCTTGGACACGCCCTGCCTGCGGGTTATATAGGCCCCGCCCCTCAACCTTCGCGAACCTCCTCGATGTTTCTCTCCACACCCTCTCCAAGTCCAACCCCTTGTTCGTGGTTGGTTGAGTGGGGCTGACTCACTCCTCCCCTCTATGACGAGGTGGGGACCCGCCTTTCTTCCCCAACCCTGCCTCGTGGTCAATGGCGGATGAAGGGAAAACCGCCCAACATGCAGTTGGCAATGCGAATTGCAATTGACGAAAAGGGGGGAATGGAAGTGTTGGGAGTGGGAATGAAGGGAATCTATCTCTTTCACTGGTGCAATGGAGTATTTCAATTAATGGGAGACACAGCCTTACCCTAAAAACACATAATAAGATATAACTATTGAACAGGGGTATTCTATGATTGGCTGTGGTGTGGATGCTTTATGGACTAATTATGGGATGCCCTTTGACCTTTACACAGCTCCGGAGGCAGGAGGCGCAGAATAAACAATAATAATAATTCACACAATCAAAAAAATATACAGTCCTCATATCCGCAACAATATTTATGTTTTATATGGAACACAGGATGTGGTGTCATAAGGAACACAGGAAAAGATTACAGAGGCATTTACATACAGGGGATTTATTTACCCATAATTCCTTGCAAATTAACAAACCCCACCACTCTTATGGGGACGAAGATGCAAGCTCTTCCACGGCATACGGTCCACACAAATTTCCTACTTATTATACATCGAGGTTTCTTCTTCTTCACGACAGCCAGAGCACACTAATCTATACACTCTACCTGGCTCTAAGGTAATGATTGTCTACCCCCTACAAACGTAACAATACATATATATGTATACATAATATATATATATATATATGTGTATATATATATGTGTATATACAGTCACGTGAAAAAGTAAGTACACCCCATGTAAAGTTTTGCCTTTTTCAACATATTTCAACATACAGCTATTTGATCTTCATTTCAACAATATTGATAGATAAAGGTGATATAATATAACAAATATCATGAAACATTTACATTTTGTAGTCCATTGTATCATTTAAATAAACATAAATGCAAATTTCGCATGTGGAAAACGTAAGTACACCCTTGGCTCTAATAGGTGGTATTGCCCCCTTTGGCAGAAACAACCTCAAGTAGGCGTTTCTTATAACTGTCTACCAGTCTCTGACATCGACTGGGAGAAATTTTTGCCCACTCCTCCATGCAGAATTCTTTCAGCTGTGCGATGTTTGAGGGGTTTCTTGCATACACAGCTCGTTTCAAATCCCCCCACAACATCTCGATGGGATTTAGATCCGGGCTTGGACTTGGCCATTCCAGAACCCTCCATTTCTTTCTTTTCAGCCATTCCTTGGTGGATCTACTGGTATGTTTAGGGTCATTGTCATGTTGCAAGGTCCACCTTCAGTTGAGTTTCAACTCTCCGACAGATGGCCTCACATTATCCTCAAGCACCCTCTGGTACAATGAGGAATTCATCGTGGATTCTATGATGGTGAGCTGCCCAGGCCCTGATGCAGCAAAGCTGCCCCAAACCATAATATTTCCACCACCATGCTTTACAGTTGGTATCAGGTTCTTGTGGTCAAATGCTGTCTTTGGTTTTCGCCAAACATGTCTTCTGGTACTGTGGCCAAATAGCTCTGCCTTTGACTCATCTGTCCAGAGCACATTGTTCCAGAAGTGCAGGTCTTTGCCTAGGTGTTCATTGGCAAACTTTAGTCTTGCCCTGATGTTCTTTCTGGACTGCAAGGGTTTCCTCCTGGCACACCTCCCATGTAGATCAAATTTGTGCAGCCTCTTTCTAATGGTAGACATGCACTTTGACATCAACAGTGGCAAGAGCTACCTGCAGGTCCCGTGATGACATTCTGGGGTTCTTAGAGACTTATTTCAGCATCTTGCGGTCTGCTCTCAGGCTGAACTTGCTGGGGCGGCCTGGCCTGAACAAGTTGGCAGTTGTTTGGAATCTTCTCCACTTGTAGATGATCTTCCGGACAGTCGAATGGTTGATTTCAAATTGTTTGGAGATCTTTTTTAATCTCTTCCCAGACTCTGAGGCATCGATAACCTTCTTTCTGAAGGCCTCAGAGAGCTCTTTTGATCTCGGCATGGTGACGCCGCACACTTCAACATCAAAGAGCAAACCAAACTAAATGTCTGAGGTTTAAATAAGACAGGTTCTTCCAAGATCCTCTCTGACGATGTTCTAATCATTTGCACCTGAGCTGGTGCACCTGATTCTAATTTTAGGTATTTGAAGTAGTGATAAATGTAGGGGTGTACTTACTTTTTCTACATGCGAAATTAGCATTGGACACGCCTGTGTAGGGGTGTACTTACTTTTTCTACATGCGAAATTAGCATTGATGTTTATTTAAATTATACAATAATAACCACCTTTAGAGGCCATTTTTCCCCGCAAGCGGGGGTTGGCCTTTTTTCGGGAACCGTGGTTGTTGTTTTTTGGTCCCCTTTTTGAAGCAATGTTTTACGGCCGGATGCCCTTCCTGACGCCAACCCTTTTTGCCGCCTTTAACGACAAACAGGGAATTACCAGTGAACTGGTACTCAATTAGCCGACCTCGGAAGGATGACAGGCTGAGTCAACCCCCCTGGCGTTAATTCAGCGATCGACCGGGATTCGAACCCAGGATCCTAGGATCCTAAGCCGGCACCCTAGCCGCTAGCCCAACACCAGGTTATTTAAATTATACAATGAGCTACAAAATGTAAAAAAAAAAAAAAAAAAAAACCTTTGGAGGCCATTTTTCCCTGCAAAGCGGGGGTTGGCCTTTTTCGGGAACCGTGGTTGTTGTTGTTTTTTGTCCCCTTTTTGAAGCAATGTTTTACGGCCGGATGCCCTTCCTGACGCCAACCCTTTTTGCCGCCTTTAACGACAAACAGGGAATTACCAGTGAACTGGTACTCAATTAGCTGACCTCGGAAGGATGACAGGCTGAGTCAACCCCCCTGGCGTTAATTCAGCGATCGACCGGGATTCGAACCCAGGATCCTAGGATCCTAAAGCCGGCACCCTAGCCGCTAGCCCAACACCAGCAATACAACCAAACTAAATGTCTGAGGTTTAAATAAGACAGGTTCTTCCAAGATCCTCTCTGAGGATCAAAATGTAAATTACAAAATGTAAATGTTTCATGATATTTGTTATATTATATCACATTTATCTATCAATATTGTTGAAATGAAGATCAAATAGCTGTATGTTGAAATATGTTGAAAAAGTCAAAACTTTACATGGGGTGTACTTACTTTTTCACGTGATTGTATAAGCATTCTCTCTGATGCTTCTATAAACGAAAAACATATAGAATATTTGTCCCTATATTACGTCACACAGCAATGTTCCTCTGTCCCAATTTATGCCAGAAGGTATTTCGCTTGCGCAACACGGTTTTGCCGAATGTTCCATTTTCCAGGAACCTCATCCCCGTGTTGGATGAGAGTTTACTGTTCATATATTTACGGCGGTTGTGTTTGGCCAATTGGCCAAGACGCACTGAGCCGGATCGAGGACCAGATCGCTTCTTTTCCGGGCTCAATTTGTTTCGTTCGAGGTCGATGGAGCAACACGCTCGCTTTCTCGTCCTCACCGAATCACTGAAGCTGGCGACTAGAGCGGTTTGTCACACTCGATGAGGAAGAAGTTCAAACTTGGATGCTAAAAGTACAGCCATTTATGACCTTCATCGGACTTATAAGACAAAACGGATTTGTGATTGTGCTGACTCAAACTCAATGGAGACCCAGTTCAGTTCAATATTGAGTGTTTAATAAATAGGAAAAAGAGAACAAGAAACATGTAAACATTTTATGCAGTTTTATTTACAATGGTGAAATACATGCCCCAGATTTCGTATGAGCAGGAGTCCTTTGTCCTCCTTTATTTCCATGTTAATCGCCTCACACATGTGCTATACTCACTTTGCTCACTATACTTTCACCCTCACACTTCGTTGTTGTCGTGCCCTCACCCCGACCCATGCCAGCTCACACAGGCTGTGTGGCTTTGGTCTCCCATGCCATCAGCTCGGCGTGCACTGAAATGCACATTTTGCATACCAGCCGTTCATCCTCAATAACGCAGACCCATGCTGAAGCACTCACTGGGTGAGGGTACGGGGAACTCGCATGCAGATCCCACTTCACCCCACACACCTCCCCAGGGAGAGTCCCCATCCAGCCCTGCACTCCCTGGATCTGCTCCCCATTAACACCATTATTCATTGTGTCCACGTTCTTGCTGGCAGCAATCACCAGCTCCACCCAGCGATTGTGCCTTTCCTCTGGCTCTCCCAGCACGGAGTTCTGCACCTTGAGTCTCGCACACCTCCACACCTATCTGCCCCAACATGTCCTCATACCTCCTCTTCTACATTATGTATTTGTCCCTTTGGCACTAGTCCCAATCTTCTCACTATCTCTTCATTTCTCTGTTCCCTTGTGTTTTCAATTTGCTCTGTGCCCCGTTGCTATTTCTGTCTCTCTGTCCCTGTTTTAATTTATCTGTGTTCCCTTTACCCTAAGTTGTTTCCTATTTTGTGACTCATCTGGAAGCCTTACTGTGGCCCTAATCCACCCTCCTATATCCACCTCCTAATCCACCCTGACCGACAGCCATTTCCTGCTGTGTGTCCATACATCAACCAAACATGCTGCCAAACCATCTGAGCTGACTCCGATGGTTTTTATCTCTGCTGCCAGCTTGCCCTGGTCAGCCTCCATTTTAGCACCCATGTTGTCCAGCTTGTCCTGACCAGCCTCCATATCGGCCCCATTAGCCTTTAGCTCAGCCCCATTTGACATTCAGTTCGGCCCCATTTGCATTCAGCTCGGCCCAATTAGCCTTCAGATCGGTTCAATTAGCCTTGAGTTTGGCTCCCATTTTTTCAAACATGGCCATCATGGTTGTGAATTGTTGGTTAAAGTCTGGCTGTGGTGGCAATGTTGACCTGCTGTCACTTGTGGGGGGTTCTGGGCTACTGGGTAAGGGAGGCAACTCCACCACACTCTCTATTGGACCTTCCACCTCCAATTGTATTGGCGCTACTGTGGTGTTGGTCCAGTGCTCCCCCTCTGGGTTCGAGCCAACACGTTCTTCCATATTTAAAAAACAATTGGTGCTGAACCTCGTACTCAAATTTGATTTTCTTATTTTGAGAAGATGGTTTCCCGCTTCTCATGTCCGAATCCCACTAAACTGAGCCACAGCCGTCGCGTGCTGGTGCTCCACATGCTGGTGCTCTATCAAGTTTGGGCCTGGCCCTCAAATATTTCCTCTGTGCTACTGCACAATCTAATAATTGGATAGTGTGGCTCCAAATGCAGGACTCTGCTCGTTTTCCAATGTGGCACCACCGGGCGGCTGCGTCTACCTTTCGAGCTGCCGCTCCACCATATTCTGGCTGGGCCCTCATTGTCTCCCCCAAGTTCCCTCTCTGGCGCTGCACCTCGGGTCCTCTCCCTGAGTACCTATGCATACACACAAAATGTAGATGCTCCTTTTGGCTCCATGGCTCGGCCAGTGTGCCCGCAGCACCTGAGATGCTCTTCTGCCAATCCTTCACACTGAGCCACACCCCTAACCCATCAATGAATTTTTGCCCCCTTAAAAAAACCTTTGCTTCTCTCAGGATCAGCACCAAAAAGGGATCAAAGTTCCAAAACAGCTAAATCCCATTTATCTTTTGAACTCTAAACGGGAATTGCACTCCACTGGGGTGTGTGCTTCCTCCTCTCCAACAAATCCATACCCTCATGCGCCATTCATTCAATAATGATGCCTAATAAATGTTGGCTCATGCACCTCATCACGGCATCATCCATTTCCTGCTCACTCCCAATCTCATTGGGACAAGAGAAGGAAGAAGGAGAAAGGCATTTATCCTTGAGTCAGTCAATCCTCAAAATTAAAAATTAAAAAAAACCCCCATCAATTTAAAACAAAGCCCATAAACCCCTTTTTTTTTTTTTTTTTCTTTTTTTTTTGTATACAAGATCGAGGCTCGTGAAAGAGCTAACATTAATCACACAAAAAGACAAACCGACACACAAAACACAAAAAACAAGGGGAGTGGCAGACAAGATGGGGAGAGAGGGGGAAGGACGCAAAAGAGAGGGGGAAGAGGGGGAAGGACACAAACACAACATTTGAGAGCAGGGACATCGGGAGGACTTGGGGGGAGGTGGGAGAGGAATAAAACATATGAACACTGCAAGGACTCTGGGGTGAATTACCGGGGGTAGAAAAGATCAAGGTTTTCGATGGGGGAAGATAAGAGATGGTGGTGAACAGCTGTTTTAAAGACCTGGAGGGAGGAGTGGGATTGAAGGGAGTGGGGGAGTTTGTTCCAGAGGCGGGAGAAAAGGGGAATGAAAGAGTGAAGGTGAGCAGAGAGCCTAGACTAGACTTTATCTATTAATCATCCCCATTAGCATGCCTATTGTTGTCTCTGCCTATTCCTTAACCACTAGACAACTGTGGGATCCCCATGGAGACATTCCAGCCTTGGCCCACACACCAAGCACTCGCGTGGACCACCACAGGGTCCACATGAGATCCTTCAGAAACCTCACAGCCTCGGCCACCATGCGCACTCCTGCTGTGCGTTCTGCACTGCCTGCTGTGCACTCTCGCTGGGGCTACCACGGAACCCCTCTAAAAAGTCTCAGTGCCCCCACCCTTCCACCAATACTCGTGGGCGACACAGCAAAAGTTATCCTCATGCATTCACCCTCCCTTACTATAGGTTCCATGGTGGATCAGTCTCATCCATTTTATCTAGCGGCCCCATTCTTTTCTCCAAGGCTTACTTGGGCCATTTGCGCCCACACCCGGTGCCGTTTACTTTTAACACAGCGGGTTATCCACAAAATACAGAGGAAACGCGTCAATCCATGCCTATGTATTCCCTGCTGGCCAATGCGCATGCGTGCTTCACAATGTGGCTCTGCCAGCTTGCCCCACAGCTCAACCTGAGCCGAAGCCATGCTCACTAACACACGGGAAGCTGCCATGGTTCTAAGAGGGTTCCCTGGTTCTAATCCTAATGACCAATCCGTCCCTAATGGGGACTTCCCCGATATCATTCCTTTTCCTTCCTTCATTATCTCCACAGCAGGAAACCATGCCACAGCACGAGTTGTGGTTTTGGGCGGCTCATGTGCAGGCTCCTTCGCACACTGCACACATGCAGGCTCGCAGACAGGCTTTTCGGTAGTGTCCCGTCCAGGCCTCTTAACTGGACTCTCTCCATTCAAATCATTGCCTGTGCGTCTAAGTACCTGATCATAGCAACTGAAGGCTCCTCCCCCATGGTTGTGCATCACCGCCGGCTCTTCTTGCACAGATTTCTGTGCCTGCGAAGCCGCGCGTGCCTCACACCTCTCTACCTCATGACATTTTTAACCTCCTCTTTTACTAACTCTAATCTCCATGCTATCTCTTCCCTTCATTTTAGTTCAATTTTATCTTCACTTTGCTCTGGTTTGACTTCCTCTGTGTCTGTTCCTCTTTTGGTTCTAACCTACTGGTGCCTTCACATTTAGGACAGATTACAAAGGTAACAACATTTAAAAAAAAGAGTATGAAGGGAAAGTTGCAAGCATATATGCGTGCAGCTTAACATCCAAAAGGGACGGCACACTCATTGATGCTCACTCAATGACACCGTGCCTGCAAAGAATGATGGGATTTTAAGGGCCCACCACCAGAGAGGGGTTTTTTTTTTTTTTTTTTTTTTTTTTTTTTTTTTTGTATACAATATCGAGGCTCGTGAAAGAGCGAACATTAATCACACAGAAAGACAAACCGACACATAAAACATATAACATAGGGAGCGGTAGACAAGATGGGGAGAGAGGGGGAAGGACACAAACACAACATTTGAGAGCAGGGACCGAGAGACATGGAGACATCGAGAGATCTGAGAGAGGGCGAGGGCTTTGGGGGGGGGGGGGCGTGGGAAGGGGGCAGTGGGAGAGGTATAAAACATATGGACACTGCCAGGACTTCCAGGAAAGAAGTTGGAATTTCAAACAAGGTGGATCTGGGGTGAATTAGCGGGGGTAGAAAAGATCAAGGTTTTGGATGGGGGAAGATAAGAGATGGTGGTGAACAGCTGTTTTAAAGACCTGGAGGGAGGAGTGGGATTGAAGGGAGTGAGGGAGTTTGTTCCAGAGGCGGGAGAAAAGAGGAATGAAAGAGTGAAGGTGAGCGGAGAGCCGAGATTTCGGCAGTTTAACCATCAGAGGGTTGCTGGCAGATCTTGTGCGACCTGTAGGAATATTTGGGGGACAGAGCACAGAGAGAGCTGGGGGTGCAAGGCCGGAGAGGAGTCGGTAGAAGACAGAAAGACCACCTACCTGCCTGCGGTGAGTGAGTGAAAGGCCCTCAGAGATAGCTTCATCGCGGGAGATTCCAATAATTCTGAAAGCTTTGGTTTCAACAGCGTGAAGCCGAGCTAGGTGTGAGGCAGGAGCACCGGCCCATAGGGGAGAACAGTATTCCATTGAGCTGCGGATGAAAGCCTTGTATGTGGTGAGGAGCTCAGGTGTGCCGAGGAAGGACTTCGCACGACGGAGGATGCCCAGTCGGCGACTGGCTTTGGAGGCCAGCTTGGAAATGTGGTTTTCCCAAGAAAGATCATGGCAGATAGTGAGACCCAAAATCTTGAGCGACAGAACTTCTTGGAGAGGATTGTTGAGAAAGTAGATGGGAGGGTTGTCCAGTCGATCTTTTCGGAGAGACATAGTAAGAGTGTGAGATTTGTCAGGATTGAAAGACATGTTCCACTTGTTTGACCAGTCTGTGATTTTGTCGAGGTCTTCAGAGAGTGAGGAGGCAGCAGACTGCCGATCTGAGGGAAGAGGAATGGAGCGGCAGAGAGTGGAGTCATCAGCAAAGAGATAGAGAGGATTTTCGAGAGAGTCAGAGAGATCATTGATGAAGACCAGAAAAAGCACGGGGCCCAGAACACTGCCTTGGGGAACTCCAGCCTGAACAGGAAGAGGAGATGAGAGAAACCCATTCAGGGCCACACGTTGACGACGACTAGAGAGGAAGTCCGCCAGCCATGCGTGGAGATTTCCATGGATACCAAAGGAGGAGAGTTTGGTGAGCAGAGCGGGGTGCCAGACCGTGTCGAAGGCACGTGATATGTCGAGGGAGACAGCTCTAATTTCCTGTTTGGCATTGAGGACCTCCATCCATTGTTGAGACAGCAGAAGCAGCATGTCCAGAGTAGAGTGACCTGGTCTGAAACCAAATTGATGATCAGAGATCAAGCCATTGGAGAAGAGGAAAGATTTCATATCAGAAGCAATGATGGATTCCATGACTTTGCTGATAATTGGGAGAAGGCTGATTGGTCTGTAGTTGCTAGGATCTGTTTTTGCACCTTTTTTGTGCAAAGCGGTGATGTTGGCTGATTTCCAAGCAGATGGCAGTTGACCTTGAGCAAAAGAGAGGGTGAAGAGAACAGAGAGAGGGTGAGATAGAGCAGCAGAGCAGGATTTTAGGACCCGTGGGCTGATGCCGTCGGGTCCAGTTGCAGAATCAGAGTCGAGGGTTGACAGAAACTTTTCCACCTTGTCAGGAGGAAAGGACACGGAGTCCAGGAGCAGCAGGGTACGACTGGGTATGGTGGGTACAGAGAGGGATGGGTTTGGGACACAAGATTTAGAGGCAAACACAGAGTTGAGGCATTCAGCTTTTTCACGTGCGGAGTCAGCTGTGTAGCCGTTTGAGGTAAGGGAGGGGATGGAGGGGGAACAAACACCAGAAACGGATTTGACCAGACGCCACCAGGATTTGGAAGAGGGAGACAGATAAGAGAGTTCGGTCTTGAGAACGGAGAGATATTGTTTCCTGGCTCTCCTGAGGGTGGACACACACTTGTTTCGGGCTTTGTGAAAGGAAATGAGATTTCCTTCCGTTGGATTTGCTTTCCAGGAGACGAAGGCAAGTTGTTTCTGGGCAACAGCCTCACCACAAGATTCCGTGTACCATGGACGGGAGGAAGGGTATGACAACTGAAGACGAGATGGGATAAATCTGTGCATGAGAGAGAGCAATTTACTTTGGAAGAATTCCCAGGATGAGTTGATGTCAGAGGTGGTAGAGATGGGAGACCAGTCCAGATGATTGATGGCTGCTTGAAGACCGTGCCAGTTGGCCTGAGTGAAATGCCAGACTCGTCGACGCTGAGCAGGCTCCCTGAGGATGGTCAGAGAGATGTCCACTTTAACAAGGACATGATCAGATGATCCGATCGGAGCAGAAGAAGAGCAGCAGACATTTTCAGGGAAGTTAGTCATAACCAAGTCCAGAAGAGAAGATGTTCCGTTGACTGAGATCCGGGTCGGGAAATTGACAGATTGTGTCAGTCCCAGTGAGTCGCAGAAGTCCTTTGCTGAGGAGCCATGGCTGGTGAGAGAGGTACCCACACCCAGCCAACTGGCATGATGACAGTTGAAATCACCACATATGAGGAAGAGAGAGTTGGGATGAGTAGATAGAAGTTGGTCCATATCATCAGACAGCGAGATGTAGATGGAGTCATCACTGTTTGGTGGACGGTACAACACACATATGAACAAGAGGTGGGAGCGAATGGGAAGCCGTAGCCAGAGGTATTCCTGGGGGTGAGGTGGAGAGAGTGCAGTGCAGGGCGAGTGAGGAAGAGAGTTTTTGATAAAGATAGCAACCCCGCCTCCAGGACGAGGCTCAGGTCTATCATACCGGAGGAGGGAGTAGCCCGGGAGAGATACTATGGAATCAGAGACATCATAAAGGAGGAAAGTTTCTGTTAAGCAGATCACGTCTGGTTTGACAGAAGCAACCTGTATGGAGAGATCAGTTAAGTTTGAACGAAGGCCCCGGATGTTTGAGGTCCATACTGTTAATGAAGAGGAAGGGGGAGCATCAGATACAGAACAGGGGGGAGGAGGGGTAGGGTAAGATGTGGAAGAGGTGGAAGAGGTAGGGAGAGCTGTTGAAGGTGTGTCAGAGATTTCAGAATAGCTCGGAGAAAGGGAAGGATGGGGCGGACAAAAGGTTTGATGGTGATTGGGTGAGCCACAATGAGGTGTTATTTGAGGAGGGGGAAGAGCGAGGCAGAAGGTTGGGGGAGATGGAGGTGAGAGTTTGAAGGGGGAAGAAGCGGGGAGGACGCTTTGAGGAGGGGGAGTGAGCGGGGGGAAATTGAGAAGCAATGAGGGTGGGGAGATTTGAAGGGGAGGGGTGAGGGGGGAGTTTGGGAGGGAAGGGACAAGGGGAGGGATTTGAAAGGGATGGGATATGGGGGAGATTTGGAGGGGAGGGGTGAGGCAGGAGTCTAGGAGGGGAGGGGCGAGGGGGCGTCTTGGCGGGGAGGGGTGAGGGAGTAGTTTAGGAGGGAGGGGGCAAGGGGGGAGATTTGAAAGGGATGGGTGATGGGGAAGATTTGGAGGGGAGGGGTGATGGGGAAGATTTGGAGGGGAGGGGTTATGGGGAAGATTTGGAGGGGAGGGGTGAGATTGGATTTTTGAAAGTATACGATTTATGGGAAACGAACATTTATTGCAAAATGAGTTTCTTGTGACCTTCGAGTTAAAAATACGTTTAAGGACGCTGGATGGAGGATGGAGTGCAGGAGAGTTTAGGGAATGTAGAACAAAGGCACTATAGGAGATGGATATTTTTTTTGGGATGAATTGATTTGGTGAGCAAGTCGAAAGCAGCCTTTTAAAGAAGAAGAAGAAAAAGGTGTTATAAAATATGACGGAATACATAACTTGAGGGGAAAGTGTAAACATTGAAGGTTAATGAGTGAAAACTATCTGGGGAAATGGGGGAGAAACACGTGGTCGAAGAACGAACGAACGAATAAGAATGAATAAACGAATGAGAACAGAGAAGGAAATGTTTTTTTTTTTTTTTTTTGAGTTGAGATTTACACAAGGAAGTAGGCTATGGGTGAAAAGACTGGGAATACAGAGAACGAAAGTTATTGGATCACAAACGACGGACCACTGAGAGAAAAACAAAGCCTCAAGGTTGTACAGTGCACACTGTACAAGGCCTTGCTCGCGACACGGCAAACAGACGATCAATTTATGAAAGATAAACACCGAGAAACAACCAAAGTTGCACACAATAACTTCACACACCGAAATATAAATACAGTTTCGACAAAATACAATTGTGAACAGACTTAACTTCGAAAAACGTGGAGACCGTGTGGAGCTTCGAAAATCCCTGCCGCCGTCTCCAAGATCTCGCGAGATCTCCTATAAATTTCGTATAAATTGACAATTATTTTATGAAAGCTTAGTTTCCTTTGTTTTGTTTTCAATTACTGCATTCCCACTTTTTCTTCACTTGTTTGAATCATTCTTCTCATTGCTGAGTCATTGTGACCTCCATTATGAACCGATGCTATTTACAATGGCCCTGGGTCATTGTGCAGCTTTCATCCAATGGCATATTGATTTGATGTTCGGCGGGCTCTTGATGCCATTTATCCACCTTGGGTTCTACCTGCCTCTGCTTCTTTCTACACCAGTAGCAGTTTGTACAGATATTATCTGACAATGTATCCAAATTGTTTCAATTTCTGTTTCTACAATGACCTATAGTCTACCTGGTTCACCTATTTCCTGTAATACACTCCCATTGGTTCTGCCCACTGTCAATAAGATAAGGAGTAAACATCTCGATCACCATCATTAGCATGTTTGGCATGTAAATACATGTTGAGCAATTATTTTATATAAACAAAGCTGACTTTTGTAAACCTGTGTTCAGGATGTCCACTCCTGCCTGTAGTGACACCTTGTACCAAATGGCTTTGTCCCTGCACAGGTGTGCTTCCCTTCACTCCGACTTTGTGTGCAAACAATAACAAGCTCAACCCAGCCTACTTCTACATGATGGGAAGAGGCAAGGAACAGGTTTGTATGCAAAATGGTGGACACTCCGTTGATTGTCTGCAAAATTTAATCTCCCCGGTTGTGCTTCATTAAATACAATCCTGTAGAGCTATGTGGAATTTTGGACATAGTGCCTTCAGAAAGTATTCACACCCATGACCTTTTGACTTGATGACTTTTTTTTTTTCGAATATTTTTTACAAATTAATTAAAAATGAAAAGCTGAAATGTCTCCAGTCAATAAGTATTCAACCCCTTTGCTATGACACTCAAAATTGAGCTCAGGTCCATCCAATTTCATTTGATCATCCTTGAGATGTCTCTACAACTTCATTGGAGTCCACCAATTTGTGTTTGTGTCCTTCCCCCTCTTTTTTGTGTCCTTCCCCCTCTCTCCCCATCTTGTCTGCCGCTCCCCTTGTTTTTTGTGTTTTGTGTGTCGGTTTGTCTTTTTGTGTGATTAATGTTAGCTCTTTCACGAGCCTCGATCTTGTATCCAAAAAAAAAAAAAAAAAAAACTGTGGCCAATTCAATTGATTGCACATGATTTACATAGAAGCACACGTTTCTATCTGAGGTCCCACAGTTGACAGTACATGTCAGAGCAGAAACTCCACCTTGAAGTCCAAGGAACTGTCCGTATAACTCAGAGATATAATTGTGAGGTGGCGTAGATCTGGGGAAGGATATAAAACAATTTCTAGTGTTATTTTGGTTCGGGTTAGGGTTAGAAGGAGCACTTGAACAATCCCAATAAATGGAAAGAATATGGAACTAAGCAGACTCTTACTAAAGCTGGCCATCCGACCAAACTGAGCAACTAGGCAAGGTCCTTGGTCAGAGAGTTGACCAATAACCCAATGACCACTCTGACAGAACTACAGAGTTCCTTGGCTGAGATGGGAGAACTTTCCCGATGGACAACAGTCTCTGCAGCACTTCACAAATCAAGGCTTTATGCCAGACGGAAGCCTTTCCTGAGAAAAGGCAAATGACAGCACGCCGGTAATTTGCAAAAAGGCCCGCCAAATACTCAGAGCATGAAGCAAAGGATTCGAAAGTCTGATGAGAAGAAAATTGAACTCTGGCCTGAATGTAAAACGCTATGTCTGGTGGAAACCGAGCAGAGCTCATCGCCCATCTAACACCATCCGCATGGTGGTGGCAGCATCATGCTATGGGGATGCTTTTTAGTGGCAGGGACTGGGAGACTTGTAAAGAAAGAGGGAACAATGAATGGAGCCAAATCCATGAGGAGAACCTGCTTCAGAGTGCAAAAGACCTGAGACTGCGGTGAAGATTTACTTTCCAACAGGACAATGACCACAAGCAAATGGCCAAAGCAAGACTGGAACAGCTTCAGAACAAGAATGTGAAAGTCCTTGAATGGCCCAGCCAAAGCCCAGGCTCGAATCCCATTGAGAATTTGTGGAAAGACTTGAAGATTGCTGTTCACGGACACTCCCCATCCAACTTGACAGAGCTTGAGAAAATCTGCAAAGAGTGGGAGAAACTACCCAAATCCAGATGTGCAAAGCTGATACAGACATACACCAGAAGACTCGAAGCTGTAATCGCTGCCAAAGGTGCTTCTACGATGTATTGAATCATGGGGTTGAATACTTGTGTAAATTAGATATTTCTGCATTTCATTTTAAATTATTTTGTAAAAATTTCTAAAAAAAAAAAAAATCCACGTTGACATTATGGGGTATTATGTGTAGATCGGTGACAGAAAATTTGGATCAAATCCATTTTAAATTCAGGCTGTAACAACAAAATGTGAATAAAGTCAAAGGGTGTGAATACACCATCACACCATCACACCATACACCATCAGAGACTCCTCCTCACTCACCACATTCAAAACATCACTCAAGACCCACCTGTTCAACACTGCATTCAACATTTAACCCACAGCATCTAACCCCTGACTATCTCCTCTCCTTCTCCCTCCTTTGTGCTTCGAATATTTCCCTATTGATTCTTCTTTTTTGCAATTGTTTTTATGTTTTGCTATGCATTATGTTTTGCACTCTGTCAAAGCGTCTTTGGGCTTCCTGAAAAGCGCTATATAAAATAAATGCATTATTATTATTATTATTATTATTAATACTTTATGAACGCACTGCACTGTCAAGCCCCATTTTTATTGTAAGTTGCATCAAACAATCAAAGCAAAGATACAAGAAGTGCCAGATTTGAAGCTTGTGAACCCAGAAGAACCTTTTAATGATATTCCAACTGTGATGAGTGTTTAAGCTGTGGCCATCCCATTTGTGCAGGTTATGGCAGCTGTGGTTCCTCCAACACAACCCGTTCATTCATTCCCCAAATGATCTCGAAGGAAATGATGCAACAGGACAGTGAGTCTTCTTTCACAATTTGTGTGCCAAACTGTAGTGAAGCAATCGCTCGCTGCTCGGTCTCATTCCATCCCAAATCTCGACTCATAACCCCCAGAGTCCCACCCTGAAGGGATGCAAGATTCCAGCACCTTCTTTGTGGTGTTGGGTTTGAAGGCATAATGGGGTCATGCTTGCACACATTCGCTCTTTCGTGCCAAATTTTCTTCTCATGTGGTAAATTTTTCAACTCGTAGACCAGGACTGGTGGTGTCACGCTGGGAACGTCTCACCCAGGTCTTCATGACGTATGGTCCTGCGTACCGTGAAAGCCACACCGTGTACCTCAAACCATGACATGTGCAACCCTTGGAGCCACGCCTTGGCCAACAATTCAACTCGAGCGCCCATCGGGCCCGACGGACATTTATTCTCGCTATCTCGCCTGACACTTGTACTATTGACATCTGTTTGTGCATCGGAAGTAGCTTGATGTCGTGCGGCTTCACGCCCTGTACATATCTGCTCCGGGTGATGTATTTTTTTCTTCTTTTTCCAAACCACATTTTAAATGGAGTATTTTCAAAAACGAGCAGCTCAGCACCGAGCCATCAGCTTTGGTTCGAGGATTTGCTCACAGAAAGTCAGAACCAGCAGCTGAAACCACCCAGAAACCACAGTGTGTGCGTTGTACACCCCAACACAAACCACCATAATAATAATGATTCCTTTCACGCCGTAAGGGGCATTGGGCTGCCGAGGCAGTTTCATTGGCCAAGGAATACAATCCTGGATGGGTCGCCACTCCAACACAGGACACTCCAATGGTTTATTATGACCCGCAGTAAGCTGGTACTCATTTTGCCAACCTCAGAAGGATGACAGGCTGAGTCAACGCTCCTAGTGTTAATTCGGCGGCATGGCAGGGGCTCAAACTTAAGACCCTAAGATCGCAAGCCAGCCACCTTAACCACAAAGCCAACACCAAGCATAGGATCACCAGTGGTGGGGCATAACGCACAACATATGCTGACGTCAACTGTAACGGAGAACTATGGTAAATTACCCCCCCATCTTGGTGTGTGACTGGGATTGAACGTGTCAGAGCCCTCAGAGGGCAGACATTGTACTACCTCCTGGTCCTCTGGAGTTTTGAAACAAGTGAAATGTACAATATCTTCAAGTACACTGTTATTACAAGTCACCCCACATTGTCAGATGGTAAACCGCCTCTCTGGGTTCTCATCGGTTTCATACCAGCATAGCGACATTTCAGGTACAACTGCATGTACATAGTACTTAGACAAAAATCAGAACTTCCACTCTCACACTTTCCTTTTTAATATCTGTAGCTCACATTCATACTCGCTGTGGAAGCTTGTGCTGCTAAAGGAACGCAGGGTGCTGTCAGATATAACCCGTGTGAGCATCTGAACTAATACTGTGCAGTGCACACCAAGGAAAGGGTGCAAACGGTCCTTTTAGGTGCGATAGGCAAAAGACTCCATCGATCATCGTCTCCTTAATAAAACATCACATTCGAGGTATGGACTTGCAGCTGGAGAACGTTCCTGGAAGAATTAAGGAACACTATTCCCCAAAAACCCTAATCATTTATGACGCAACATCTACATCCGATCCGATTTCATACCATACTCTGCGTTACAGAGCATTAGTTGACCACCGAGGCAGTTTCTAGGCAAAGGGTCATGCTGGGTGGTTTGCCATCCTCTCCCAGAAGGCAGGAATCCCCTGGCAGGAATTTGGAATTTGTTCAGGGTGGACACACAGGCTCGCCTACTCTTCGAGGACACCATGGGGTCTTTAACGTCCAACAACCGATGCCGGGAGACGAGACGCCATTTTAACGTCCATCCAAGGGAAGGCACACACATTGATGAATCACTCTGCCGGTGCCGGTGAAACACCAAGATGAAAGTTTATAGCTGGGCTGAGATTCAAACCCAGGCTAGACAGCTTAGAGGCGAGTGTGCGTACCTCTCGGCCATCCTGCCAGCCCCAACCACAAAATATACAGGGTACATATATGCCTATCACATCTACACCATTATGGGATGAAACCAGTGCTTATTTTGGAAGGTTTCTTTTTCTTTAAATAAGATGTAGATTTTTTGGGGGGGTTTCATACACCCCTCCTGCCATATGGCCAACTAATATTAATTTATAGTTGTTAATGGCTCATAGTGTAATTGGCATCATAGTGTTGCCCATTTAAAATGGAGCCCCTGTAATGGCTCTGCACGCATCCCTGGAGCATGCTGTCTCAAAGCAAGATTGATACCTTTACGAGAGGCCACCAAGCCCATTCAAGGGTCTCTTGGCTTACTGACCTTAAGACGAGAGGGGAAGTAAACACAACCTCACCACAATCACTGCCACAACCTTTAAAAAAAATTATTGGCATACATGACCTGGCTCGAGTTAACCAAAATGAATAGCCTACATGACTGGAAAGTAGAACACCTGTATTATTACCACTATCGTACCCATTTGTATATTTGGCTCCTAAATGATCGTATGTTAAGGCCCCAAGGCAGACAGGTAGGCATTGCTGTCACCTGAGCACTGGGGCCATCCTCGGGAGCCCAGTGCTCGTTTGCGGAGGTGCTGGGTGATCATTGTTTATTATACAGTATTTGTTGGGCTTGCTGTAATTGCGCATGTCGACATGCTCTTTTGAACAGGTTTGCTCGAATTTCGAGCAAGGCTGCACACCCACCCGTCCCACCCCCTCCCCGCGGCCCCTAATCCAATGAAACACACACCTTCACCATCCAATCCAGTTCCCCTACCCCTTCTTCCCTCTCCAAACCCTAACTCCAGTGTGGCATGGACTTGCTGTGACAATGACTGGTGGTCAAAACATGCCCCCACTCCCCTCCACCCGTGTCTCTGCGGTAATGTCACATGCTATTTTTGAATGTTAGGATGAAATAAACTGCCTTACTGAACTTCTGTCTCATTCACGCAATAATCCTGTTACAAATTTGTACTTAATGTTAAAATACCTTCAATATGATAACGAGGTTGGCCTTTTGCTCACCTCAGCAACCTTGTTTAGCACCAAGTCCAAGAACTTAACTTCCACACTCTAACCAAGACCTTGAACAAGCTTTCTGACCAAGACCCTGAACAAGCCTCCACACCCTGAGCAAGAGCCAAAGCAAGCAAACTCCTGACCAAGCTTCCACACCCTGACCAAGCTTCCCCACCTTAACCAAGACCCTGACCAAGCTTCCCCACCTTAACCAAGACCCTGACCATGGTTCCGCACCCTGGCCAAGATCCTGACCAAGGTTCCGCACCTTAACCAAGACCCTGACCCTGACCAAGCTTCTGCACCCTGACCAAGGTTCCGCACCTTAACCAAGACCCCGACCAAGCTTCTGCACCCTGACCAAGGTTCCGCACCTTAACCAAGACCCCGACCAAGCTTCTGCACCCTGGCCAAGACCCCGACCAAGCTTCTTCACCCTGGCCAAGATCCTGAACAAGCTTCCACACCCTGGCCAAGATCCTGACCAAGCTTCCACACCCTGACCAAGATCCTGACCAAGCTTCTGCACCCTGACCAAGGTTCCGCACCTTAACCAAGACCCCGACCAAGCTTCTGCACCCTGACCAAGGTTCCGCACCTTAACCAAGACCCCGACCAAGCTTCTGCACCCTGGCCAAGATCCTGACCAAGCCTCCACATCCTGGCCAAGATCCTGACCAAGCTTCTGAACCCTGGCCAAGATCCTGACCAAGGTTCTGCACCCTGGCCAAGATCCTGAACAAGCTTCCACACCCTGGCCAGATCCTGACCAAGCTTCTGAACCATGGCCAGGATCCTGACCAAGCTTCTGAACCCTGGCCAAGATCCTGAACAAGCTTCCACACCCTGACCAAGATCCTGACCAAGCTTCTGAACCCTGGCCAAGATCCTGACCAAGCTTCTGAACCCTGGCCAAGATCCTGATCAAGGTTCTGTACCCTGGCCAAGATCCTGACCAAGCTTCCACACCCTGACCAAGATCCTGACCAAGCTTCCACACCCTGACCACGATCCTGACCAAGCTTCCACACCTTGACCAAGATCCTGACAAGCTTCTGTACCCTGACCAAGGTTCCGCACCTTAACCAAGACCCCGACCAAGCTTCTGCACCCTGGCCAAGATCCTGACCAAGCTTCCACACCCTGACCAAGATCCTGCCCAAGCTTCTGTACCCTGACCAAGGTTCTGCACCTTAACCAAGACCCCGACCAGGCTTCTGCACCCTGGCCAAGATGCTGACCAAGCCAAGATGGCCAAGATGCCTCCACACCCTGGCCAGGATCCTGACCAAGCTTCTGAACCCTGGCCAAGATCCTGACCAAGGTTCTGCACCCTGGCCAAGATCCTGAACAAGCTTCCACACCCTGGCCAAGATCCTGACCAAGCTTTTGAACCCTGGCCAAGGTCCTGAACAAGCTTCCACACCCTGACCAAGCTTCCACACCCTGACCAAGATCCTGACCAAGCTTCTGTACCCTGACCAAGGTTCCACACCTTAACCAAGACCCCAACCAAGCTTCCACACCCTGGCCAAGATCCTGACCAAGGTTCCGCACCTTAACCAAGGTTCTGACCAAGGTTCCTACACCCTGACGAAGCGTCCGCACCCTGACCAAGCTTCCACACCCTATAGCGTGTTGTTAATTGAAATGGATCAAGTATGTAAAGGGGGATTTCGAATGCAAACCCCATGCATCAGGATAAATCATTCTTATTCTTCTTTATTACGTTATTGTGGGGTGGGGGTATTACGTGGAGTATTACATTCTTGTACAATATTAGTCCCCGGTTTTTGCAGGGTTGGCCAGAGGGTTTTGGCACGTTTTTCATGAACCTGGAGGTGAGACCTCACGTTTGACTAAGCATTTAGAACAGGAATTTGTAATTTGTTCATGGCGCCGGCGATAGCTCGCTGACTCTTCGTGAAGGACACCGTGGAACACTAATGCCGGACGTCCACTTCAACGTCCATCCGATGGACGGCACACAGATTAATGAATCGTCATGCATGTCAAACACCAGGATGACAGTTTTATAACCGGGTCGGGATTCAAACCCAGGCTCGATAGCTAAGAAGCGACTGTGCATACCTCTCGGCCATCCTACCAGCCCGATAACGGTAAATCCTTTTCATGATAAAACGCTCGATTCCCTCCATTATAATACACTAGGGCATTGCCCGTACTATATCTATATCTAAAATTATATCCCCCCCCGCCCCCTCTATTTACATGAAATGGTTTGGTCCAAAGCGAACGGCTTGCGAGTACGGTGACAATCCCCCCCCTCTATTTACATGCAATGGTTTGGTCCAAAGCGAACGGCTTCCGGAGTTTGGTAAAGAAATCGCCATCGCGTGCACAAACGCGCAGGAAAGCGAATGAATCGCAAATTCGGTTTTATTAGTTTTAAAACATAGTTTAACGCCAACATAGTTTGCAAACGTGAAATAAATGAATACGCTCTCAAATGTGCCATCCGAGGCAGAGTGTGTCCTCCACGTTCGGCACACGCGATCGTTCGCTGCTCTCTGATTGGTTGAATCGTTTTTTGGACATAGCTCGGTAAGTAATTGTCCGATTAATATGAAACCTTGAAAAGGCACATCCTCGGGTCCCCAGCAATATACCTGGCAAGTTAAAAGTATATCGGACCCGTGGTTGTCGAGAAACAGCGGTCACAGACAAACAGACGTACAAACGTACAGAGATTACTGGAATTATAGATAGATGTAGACTAGACGGATTTATGGAAAAAGGCCATGTATAAGCTTCGAGGTGCATTTTTGGGTAAAAGTTGGGAACCTCACGTTTTAACATAATTAGGGTATGCTGAATTCGACTAAACCGGTTCCCAAGCCAAATTTTGAGATTTCTTTTGAGTTTTGAATAAACTGCTGAAGAACTCGGGCGTTGGTGAACTCACAGAGACGAGACAATGAAATCTGCAGAATATATAATGTGCAGAGAACAACCTCTGTAGATTTAGCACGACATATGTTGTTCTCCAAGACTGGTAAACCAGAAGCAATGTCACCGACAAGTGATGCTCTTCTTTTCCATTTGATACAAGTACACTATCAAGCCATGGTATGGAGAAATGCTCATTGTGCCATACCTGACCTTCCTGCAACTGTGGAAATGGGATAGAAAAGTGGTGATTCAGGACTGGAGCCTATTCTGAGTCCAATCCCAGAAAGTTGCCTCGAGATGATTTGTTATGCATGCCAAAGCAATGCAAGACTCACCGCTGCAAATGTCGCTATTCAGAGTTGAGGTGCACATCAATGTGTGCCTGTCAGCAACAGAGTGATGATCAGACCCCTTGTATGAATTTGATGTAGTTTGGCAAAACAACATGTGTGACATTCCTGAATGTTTGTGCTTCATGGCCATGTATACTTTATTTTAGAATAAATGGTTGTATGAAACATTCTTATTAAAACCATTTCCCATTTTATAGTGTCCAATTTCAATATCAGTTTGAATGTCTCTTTCAATATGACGCCAACCATAATATAGACTAGACGGATTTATGGAAAAGGCCATGTATAAGCTTCTAGGTGCATTTTGGGATAAAAGTTGTAAAGTTAAAGTAAAAGAGCTGCATGTATATACATGATATATAAATGCTTGTTCAAAGAAATTGTTCAAAAATGACAATTTGGTGGCCATTTTGTTTATGATAATTAATTAGAAGATTAAAAACTCAAAATTCGGCTTGGGAACCGGGTAAGTCGAATTCAGCATACCCTAATTATGTTAAAAAGTGAGGTTCCCAACTTTTACCCAAAAATGCACCTAACATTCACATTTCTCAGAAATCTGTCTCGTCTATGACATGGTTACCTTTTTTTGGCGTTCAAATCACTTCCCTTCCAAGGTGGATTTCAAATCATTCATTTACTTTAGCCTCTAAAACATCGTGGTCCGTTTACTCATGACATCAGTATTCGATAAAGGTAATCGACATTTTGTTTCAACGTGTTATTAACGAGATGTCATCACTCCATCTCACAAGTTTGAACAGAATGAGCACACGTCTTACCCTCTACCCCAGGTAGCAAGTTTTCATAATACAACGCACAGTAACCTCCACTCCTTCATGAAAAGTTCTCTACAATGAGCAAATTCATACATGCTGTGCACCAGTTGAAAAACCCAACAAAGGACTCATCCAGGTACCGTAGTTTTTTGGTTTTTTTGGTATACAAGATCGAGGCTCGTGTAGGAACATTAATGACAAAACAAACGGACACATAAGACGAAACAAAGGGAGCGGGGGACAAGATGGGGAGAGAGTGGGAAGCACAACATTTGAAAGCAGGGACATCAGGAAATCTGTGGGAGGGAGAGAGAGCTTGGGGGGGGGGGGGAGGGAGGAGGAACGGGAAGGGGTGGGAGAGGTATAAAACACATGGACACTGCTAGGACTTCCAGGAAAGAAGTTGGAATTTCAAAAAAAAGTGTATCTGGGGTGAATTAGCGGGGGTAGAAAAGATCAAGCTTTTGGATGGGGGAAGATAAGAGAAGGTGGTGAACAGCTGTTTTATAGACCTGGAGGGAGGAGTGGGATTGAAGGGAGTGGGGGAGTTTGTTCCAGAGGCGGGAAAAAAGAGGAGTGAAGGTGAGCAGAGAGTCTTTATTTTGGCAGTTTAACCATAAGAGAATTGCAGGCAGATCTTGTGCAACCTGTAGGAATATTTGTGGGACAGAGCAGAGACAGAGCTGGCGGAGCAAGGCCAGAGAGGTCGGTAGAAGACAGAAAGACCACCAATATTCCTGCGGTGCCTGCAGTTGATGCATCGTCTGTGCTGCCGAAGCGCTCTTGGGCAAGCGTTGTGCTGGGTGGTTTGCCGTTGCCTTCACAGCAGTAATTCAGAGAAGGAATTTGTCATTTGGCCATGGTACCGGCGACAAGTCGAATCCACCAATAAGTAGTGCTCCCAGACGAGTCCGGCTTGAGGTCCTTCCTCCACGGCTTCAAGCAGATAGTGCACAACCATCTTACGTCTGCTATGCAAAGCCTCAATTATGAATAGGGATCTACAACACAGGTTTTGCACAATGTACACACAAATTCAATCTTGGAGAATCTTCCACAAACGACCCCTCTACCTGAGCCAGTTTGTGGGTCACATCGACCCAACTGTGCTGACCCAAAGTCATCTTGGAGACTCATGTCCCTGTTGTAAAAAAAAATTCAACCACCCATTTGCATTTGACCATTGCCAAATCTGAAGGTGCACCTTCACCAGATATGACCATCATGCGTCCGTGGATTTATTTGGTACCATTGAGGAAAGATTACGCCTCGAGAACAATTTCGCAAGATCCAAAAAAGAAAAGTACAACAAACTTGTGGCTGAGTCTCTGAACCATCAGATCATGCAAAAACGCTTGAACAAAGACCATAGGCCAATGATACCAAATACTTTCCTGCAAAACTTTTGTGAATACCCCTCTTGCATGTGGAGCTTCAATTCTTCGTGTTACTGGACCTGGCCATTCCTCGATTCAATGGATTGCATGACTTTTGTGAAGTTGATTTCTTGCCCTACATATTTTGACTGTTAAGTATGTTAATAGCTGTGAAAACGAAATGAGACCGACAGAGGATTAGCCCTTCATCAGATTGAAGGGGAGCTCCTCTTTTCTTTTTTTCTCTGAGGAAGGGCTAATGCTTGAAACAGTAACAACCTGCTTCCTGCTGCACCCAACCAAAAGCCAATTCCTTTATCGAAACGCATTATGTACGTCGCAAGACGAACTTTACACCGTGACAAAAGCAAGCCCCATTAATCGGCACAAGGCCAGAGCGAATGGAAACTACATTCAAGGCCGATTATATCATCGAATTGGAGTCCATGTCTTGGATTGCGAACATCAGCACTCGCGTTGGAATTTCTTTTTTTATACAGAACACAAACAATGTTATGGGCCAAGGGAGGAGAAAAAGACAAATGTTGATAGACATTTGATACAAGACCATAAGTGCTCACTGCTCAATCAACAAAAAGATTTTTCATTCGAGTTCAAATCCAGTCGTGGTAACGGCAGTGGTCCTTTTTCTATTACAGTCCGTTGTTGCTTTAACTCCAAAGACCTTCACAAACACTGAGGCTGACATGCTGCTGTGGATAGTGCTGTATCCATTGCTGTGGATAGTGCGAAATTCATTGAGTTCTGATGAGTTGTTTGAAGAAATGAAAAATAAAAGGGAAACCCTACTCCAGTTGGTTTCGATCCCACCAACGAACCGCTCAGGGCACAGGGGATGTGGCTGTACCTGACATTGCAACTTGCATTACCCAGATATGTTCATCGGGATTCGGGTCAGTTGGACAATGGGCTCCTACTCAAGGTACTGCTGAGCAATCATGATGCTGCAAGATCAAGCACTGCAAGGCCTGTGATCAGGTAAGTTATTATGCACCACCGAATAGCAAATTAAAATGGAATGTAGGGACAATGACAGGGAGATCAGGAGAAGTGGTGGAAGCATTTTTATTATTTTTATTTTTTTATTTTTTTTGTATACCGAAACGAGGCTCGTGAAAGAGCTAACATTTATTTCACAAACAAATCAACCAGACAAACAAAATATACAAAAGAGGGAGCGGAGGCCAAGATGGGGAGGGGAGCGGAAGCCAAGATGGGGAGAGAAGGGGAAGCACACAACCACAACATTTGAGAGCAGGGAGAAGTGTGGGAGGGAGAGGGCTTGGGGGCAGGAGGCGTGGGAAGGGGAGGGGGGGGGGGGAGAGGTATAAAACACATGGGGACCGAAATTAGCGGGGGTAGAAAAGATCAAGGTTTTGGATGGGGGAGGATAAGAGATGGTGGTGAACAGCTGTTTTAAAGACCTGGAGGGTAGAGTGGGATTGAAGAGAGTGAGGGAGTTTGTTCCAGAGGCGGGAGAAAAGAGGAGTGAAGGTGAGCAGAAAGTCTTGATTTTGGCAGTTTAACCATAAGAGGGTTGCAGGCAGATCTTGTGCGACCTGTAGGAATATTTGGGGGACAGAGCCCAGAGAGGGCTGGGGGGGCAAGGCCAGAGAGGAGTCGGTAGAAGACGGAAAGACCACCAACCTGCCTGCGGTGAGTGAGTGAAAGGCCCTTGGAGTTAGCTTCATCGCGGGAGATTCCAATGATTCTGAACGCTTTGGTTTCAACAGCGTGAAGACGGGCTAGGTGTGAGGCAGGAGCACCAGACCAGAGGGGAGAGCAGTATTCCATAGAGCTGCGGATGAAAGCCTTGTATGTGGTGAGGAGCTCAGGTGTGTCAAGGAAGGACCTCACACGACGGAGGATGCCCAGTCGGCGACTGGCTTTGGAGGCCAGATTTGAAATGTGGTTTTCCCAGGAAAGATCATGGCAAATAGTGAGACCCAAAAGCTTGAGTGACAGAACTTCTTGGAGAGGATTATTCAGAAAGTGGATGGGAGGGTTTTCCAGTCGGTCTTTTCGGAGAGACATCGTAAGAGTGTGAGATTTATCAGGATTGAAAGACATGTTCCATTTGTTTGCCCAGTCTGTGATTTTGTCCAGGTCTGCAGAGAGTGAGGAGGCTGCAGTCTGCCGATCTGAGGGATGAGGAATGGAGCGACAGAGAGTAGAGTCGTCAGCAAAGAGATAGAGAGGATTTTCAAGAGAGTCAGAGAGATCATTGATGAAGACCAGGAAAAGCACAGGGCCCAGAACACTACCTTGGGGAACTCCAGCCTGAACAGGAAGAGGAGATGAGAGAAACCCATTCAGGGCCACACGTTGACTACGACCAGAGAGGAAGTCCGCCAGCCATGCGTGGAGATTTCCATGGATACCAAAGGAGGAGAGTTTGGTGAGCAGAGCAGGGTGCCAGACCGTATCGAAGGCACGTGAAATGTCAAGGGAGACAGCTCTAATTTCCTGTTTGGCGTTGAGGACCTCCATCCATTGTTGAGAAAGCAGAAGCAGCATGTCCAGAGTAGAGTGACCAGGTCTGAAACCAAATTGATGATCAGAGATCAAGCCATTGGAGAAGAGGAAAGATTTCATATCTGAAGCAATGATGGATTCCATGACTTTGCCGATAATTGGGAGAAGGCTGATTGGTCTGTAGTTGCTGGGATCTGTTTTTGCACCTTTTTTGTGCAAAGCGGTGATGTTGGCTGATTTCCAAGCAGATGGCAGATGACCTTGAGCAAAGGAGAGGGTGAAGAGAACAGAAAGAGGGAGTGAAAGAGCGGAAGAACATGATTTTAGGACCCGTGGGCTGATGCCGTCAGGACCAGTTGCAGAATCAGAGTCGAGGGTTGACAGAAACTTTTCCACCTTGTCAGGAGGAAAGGACACAGAGTCCAGGAGCAGCTGGGTACGACTGGGTATGATGGGTACAGAGAGGGATGGGTTTGGGACACAAGATTTAGAGGCAAACACAGAGTATTGGTCAGAAGAAGAGTGGACATATGCTGTGTGCAAGAGACGAGATGGAAGGGAAGTGGTGTGAGAATGGTGAAGGGTAGGCAGGGACAGAAATACAAGTTTGTGTGGCAAGGGTGCCCGGAGGGCATGAATGGTGTTGGTGTCCTGTTTTCTGAGGAGTTTGTAGACAGTGTGGTGAGTGTGACTAGAGTGAGTGATAGGTTTGATGATGGTGAAAATGATGATTGGAAATCTCTTGGTGAACGTCATCTCGGGATATGCTCCGCAGGTTGGTCGGAGCGATGAAGAGAAGGACAAGTTCTGGTGTGCGATAGAGAAGCTGATGGAAAACGTGAAAGATGAGGAAGTTGTTGTGGTGGGAGGAGACCTGAATGGACATGTGGGAAGGAGTATGGACGGTTTTGAGGGAGTTCATGGGGGTTACGGATATGGTGTGAGAAATGGAGAAGGTGAAAGGATTTTGGAGTTTGCTGATGGACCTGATTTGTTGATTTGTAATACTCAGTTCCAGAAAAGGGATAATAAGCTTGTTACATACACGTCAGGTGGGTCGACGACAACCGTTGACTACCTGATGGTGCGTAGGCGAGATAGGGGGCACCTCCGGGACACAAAGGTGATCCCGGGGGAGGAGGCTGTTTCACAGCACCACTTGGTTGTCTGCGACATAAGGGTGAAAGGTGCGAAGAGAGCTCGGCAGGTGAAGTACCAACCGAGAATGAAGGTGTGGAGGTTGAAAGAGGTGACAGTAAGGGAGGCATTAAAAGAGAGGCTGAGTCGGGTAGAGGATGATGTGGTTGAGCTTGAACGTGGTTGGATGTCAATGAAAGCTAGTCTGTTGGGAGCCGTTGGTGAGGTATGTGGATGGACAAAAGGACCACCGAGGCACTCGGAAACATGGTGGTGGGATGATGAAGTTGGAAAGAGGATTGACGAGAAGAGGAAGAAGTTCAAGGAGTGGCAAAAGGTGAAGGGTACGGGAGAAGAAAAAGCAGAGCATGAAAGTTATAAGGCAGCCAAGAAGGCTGCAAAGAAAGAGGTAGCAAAGGCGCAGGAGGCATGTAGGAAAATGTTCGGAGAACGCTTGGATTCGGAAGAGGGTCAGAGAGCGGTATTCAGGATTGCAAAGCAGATAGCGAAAGAGGTGTGATGTGATGGGGGTGAGTTGCTTGAGGGATGAAGTGGGACAAATCGTTGCGGACCCAGATGGAAAAGATATATGGAAATGCTGTTGAATACAGAGAATGAATGGGATGGCAACATAGAGAGTAACCCAGTTTCAGGACCGGCAGAGAAGATAACTGAGAAGGAAGTTGAGGAAGCGATAAAAGCAATGAAGAGTAGAAAAGCGGGAGGGCCGACGGGAGTTGTGGGAGATATGTTGAAGGCAGCAGGAAGTTAGGGTGTGAAGAGAATGACAGAGATCTGTAATCTGGTGGTGAAAGAAGGCCGCATTCCAGTGGATTGGGAACCGAGTACCCTCGTCCCTCTATACAAGGGGAAAGGTGACCCTCTGGAGTGTGGCTCGTAACGAGCGATAAAATTAGTGGAGCATGGAATGAAGGTATTGGAAAGGGTGTTGGAGAGGAGGATAAGGAAGAAGGTGAAGATCGACGAAAAGCAGTTTGAATTTATGCCAGGAAGAGGAACGACAGACGCGCTCTTTATTGTGAGGCAGTTGCAGGAGAAGTACATGGAGAAGAGGACGAAGTTGTCTCTTGGGTTTGTTGATCTGGAGAAAGCATTCGATAGGGTTCCACGCAAAGTATTGACATGGGCATTGAGGAAGTTAGAAGTGGAGGAATGGTTGATCAGAGTAGTGATGGCAATGTACAAAAGAGCGCGCACAGCTATAAGGACGAAGGATGGGAACAGTGGTGAGTTTGAGGTGAAGGTGTGAGTGCATCAGGGGTCGTTACTAAGTCCACTACTATTTGTAGCTGTGATGGAGGTGCTGGCTCAGAACGTAAAGGAGGGTTTACCCTGAGTGTTGTATGCAGATGATCTGGTGTTGATTGCGGAAAGTATGGATGGACTGAAGGAAAATATGAACAAGTGGAAGGAATGTATGTAGACAAAAGGTCTGAAGGTGAATATAGGAAAGACAAAGGTGATGGCAAGTGGTAAAGCATGTGGTGAGCTGGAAAGAACTGGGAAGTGGCCATGTGCTGTGTGCAGGGAGGGGGGTCTGGATTGAACTCCATTCAATGTACAATGTGCGCTGAGTGGGTTCAGCAAAAATGTAGTGGTCTGAGAGGGTCATTATCCAGTGTGGCAGCTACATTCAAAAGTAAGGTGTGCACAGAGGGAGCTGCAGATGGAGGAAATGTTGAGTTGGATCTTGGAGACGGCATGAAGCTGGAAGGTGTAAAAACATTTTGCTACCTCAGAGACATGCTGAATGGAGAAGGTGGATCAGACTCGGCAACGGTTGCTAGAGTGAGATGTGCATGAAAGAAGTTTCGGGAACTGAGTGGCGTGCTGATGAGGAGGGGAGTGTCGTTGAAGCTGAAGGGAAAGGTGTATGCTACATGTGTGAGAAGTGTTATGATTTATGGGAGCGAGACATAGGTCATGAATGTAGAGCAGCAACAAAGGCTGGAAAGGGTGGAAATGCGAATGGTTCGGTGGATGTGCGGAGTATCGTTGAGAGAGGAAGACCAATGGTGAATTGCGAAAGACGATGGGAATAGAGCCTGTGATTGATGCTGTGAAGAGGAACAGGTTGAGATGGTTTGGTCATGTGTTGAGGAAGGATGAAAGTGACTGGTTGAGAAGAGTGATGGAAATGAATGTAGAAGGAAGTAGAGGACGGGGAAGACCGAGAAAGACTTGGCTAAAGATGGTGGAAGAAGAAATGCGGGCAAGGGGGTTAACAAGGAGAGATGCAGAAAATAGGGCAAAATGGAGAAGATTGTCATGGGGACCGCAAGGCTAACCCCCGCTCTAGCAGGGAAAATGGCTTTGAAATGCATGTTGTTGTTGTTGTTGAGTAGCAAATTACTACCATTAGATAACAGATATCCCCCAAAAAGGTCATGTTCCAGGGTTCACATCAACATCGGTGGTTAACATAGTTGGATCTCTGTTTCCCACCCCCTCTCATCCCTTAATTTCTCAAGCTTTATGACCATTTTTGTTTGGCCTGTTGACGAATTCTTAAGACAAGCACAGCACCATCAAGACCTCATGTTGATATAAACAAACTCTGCCACTTTTTGGGTTGTGGTTGACAGCCTCTGGAGACCCTTGCAATCTCTGACCACCATTAAAGTTTAACCAGAAAAATCGACTCAGCCATAAAAGCAGTCACCTCCAAACATGATCCGTGATGTGCTCATGACCATGTGCCGAATTTAACCTCAACCTACAGTCGTACCCCTGTAGCTATCTAAAGCGTCCACACCAGGCTAAGACCACAGAAAGGCCTCGATCCTCTGATCACGATCACCAAATAGCAATCTTCCAATGCCATAGTCAACCTTGTCCTGCCTGCCAGTATCCCTACTTGCTGTATGTTCCCCATTGTTGATTTTACTACGATTCCAATCAAAGTCAGAGGATGCTACTACTGGGCAATACCTTACTCAAGCATTATAAATGATTATACCAAAAGTTCCTGTTCATTAATATATATGTGAATCATCAAGTGGGGGGAAAAAAAGGTTCTACGATTGGATACAGGTCGTTTAATACACTACTATATGCAAAGATGCTCGAGCCCAATTTCTTCATCCTAATCAAGGTTAGACCACATTTAAAATACATCAATTTTTTTTTTTTAACCCATTGGATATCGGCCCTTATTTGGCATTGTACGTCAATAGGATAATGGAAGTGTTAGCTGAAAAGCTTAAATGAAAGGAGGTAAACAGACATTGACCAAACCAAAGTGTATTGGCACCAGGTAGACTTAAGCACGTGCTCATCACAAAACATACTCCGAGGAAGTGTGGGGATCATTTCCTGGCAATGCCATTAGTAATCCGATTGCACATGTAACCGAATCGGAGTAAAAGACAGAAAAAAAAAAAATAATTTGGCGCTTATTTTCCATACAAATTCAAGAGAATCAATTCCACTACCAAACATGTGCAGTAATATTACAGCAAAATAAATCAACTTTCTCCACGAGGCTTTGCATGGTTAACCAACATGGCGGCGATCACTTACTGATAGTGATGAACTTTGGCTTGAAAAGGCAAATCCAGAATCGAAAGGTAAGCAAAAGTCCAATGCAACAGAGCAAGTTTGAAGGAAGTCATTGAGGCCACGGAAATGACCGAGCAAGCAGAGTACAGCCTCGGAAGAGTAGGCCGTACAAAACTGGTGCAATTCCATTGTGTTGCATCTGAGGAGTAACTGCCACTCAGAGTGCCTACAAAATCCGAAAAATCCTAAGGGCCAATGTTAAAATTTGAACATTTGACAACGGCAGGCAAATTGTGAAGAAAATCGACATACGCATTTCTTTTTTAATAAAATGACAGACAAAACTCACGGAAGCAAGAGTAATAACTATGGTGGAACTTTAACCGACGTTTACATTCCTTATAAATGGCGGTTTTAAAAACACTTGTGGTTCGAATCCAAATGGCATTTCAATGCTAAAGCAACAGAGGAAAGAAAATAAAAAATAAAAAAATTAACGAGTCACAGGTGACAGCGGGAATGGCATAACTCGTGTACATTTACTTTGTGTTAGCCAAAAGGTAGAGGATAGATCGGAGCGTGGTACCGCCAACTCGGCTCCCAAAAGTGGAAATAACTAAACTCTGGCCTGTATGGATGGGTTCAAAATGAACATGAGCATTACAGAAGGCTTCCTCAAGTATAGGAACAATATTAAAATTTTTCAAACAATAAAACGAGAAAGAAAGGGGGTGGGCGGGGAGGGGAAATCGATATTACGATCCACATTGATGTACCAACTCGCGTGGTTAAAGAATAAAAACATTCAAATGTACTTTATGAACATAATTGCGCAAGTATATCTTCCCATTGGTAAACAAGCAACGTTAAAAAGCCATACGGAATAATGCTAAGCAGATGACCATAACGAGACGACATCTAGATAAACGAGGATGCAGTGTGCGTGTGTGTGTGTTTTTTTTGTGCGTGAGGGGAGGGGTGGGGAGGGTGGGAAGAAGGGAGGTAACGGGAGAGTTGTAGAATTTGCAGTCATAACCGAATACAGAATGTGCGGTTGGGATCAGCAATGCAGCCACGCCCGCACATTTACAAAGAGTGAGAGCAACAAGGTCTGGAAGCATTAGATTGAATAAAATGAGTGGAGAAATAAAATTAAAAAAGAGGGGGAGGGAGGAGTGGGTAAGGAAACTAACCACAAAGTCGGTCAAATGTTAGTTATAACTGCATAAGGATAAGCCCCTCAACCCCAGGAAGGAAGGAAGAAGTAAAATAATGTGCGATCTGACCATGGCTCAACATCCAGTCACACATCAGATGTGCTGCAGGCCAGGCTTGCAGAGGTGACACTAAAACTGACCCTTTTGGGAGGAAAGAGGTGATTCCAAAGCAAGCAATGTACACAAGACTTGCATTGCTTGATTTGGCAGGGAGAAGCAGGAAGCGTTTTGAGAAAACCTCAATGTGCAAACATAGTGGGGCGGCTTAGCCCAAATATTCAAAAGAATTGTGCATTTTGTGATACAAGCACCAAATTTGGCACAAATGTACATTAATATGTTGCGAACATTTTCAGATATTGGGCCACTTGAAATTCCGTAATTTTTTTTTTCAAATTTCGTAATTTCAAATTTTTCGGGTGACACCGTCACAATTTCGGTCTTCGAGGCCGGCCGATAGGCAAAGTGTGACCGGAAGGGACGAGGTTCTCCTGACCACGTGGCCCTCGATCTGGGAAGCGAAAGGCGTTCCATTAGTGGACGCGCCCCTCACGCCCGACTTTTGGGCGGCCCCGGCAGGCCGTTTGTTTTGACGTTCCGTGACAGGCCCCGCACCCCCACCTCCGGGCCGACCGGAAGCTTGTGCTGAGTACATCATACCTGAACAACTCAGTGAGGCAGAACACAGCAGTGCACACCAGGGTGACCCCTTCAGTGCATAAACCAATTAACCTGTCCACTGCAGGGCATATAGAAATGAAGTTATTTTCTGCATATAATAATAATATAAGTTCAGTTCTATATAACAATTTCTGTTATCACCACTACCACTACAACTACCACTACTACAAGCTTTGTCTGGAATTTTGTGGACTAACAGACAAACAGACATACAGACAAGCTGGGATCAAAACATTACCTCCTTCCACCATTGAGTGTAGAGGTAAACATCATGGAAATTATATCATGCCCTAGATTTAATTCATGCTTACCCGTGTATTTGCTTCACTGGTTCACAAGGTCTTTTGCATACATGTAAATCAGACTCTCGTCTTCATTGCTGACCACACAATGTTCGCAACATATTAATGTACATTTGTGCCAAATTTGGTGCTTGTATCACAAAATGCACAATTCTTTTGAATATTTGGGCTAAGCCGCCCCACTATATCGGCCGGCCTCGAAGACCGAAATTGTGACGGTGTCACCCGAAAAATTTGAAATTACGAAATTTGAAAAAATTTGAAAAAAAAAATTACGGAATTTCAAGTGGCCCAATATCTGAAAATGTTCGCAACATATTAATGTACATTTGTGCCAAATTTGGTGCTTGTATCACAAAATGCACAACAGGTTTGCTATGCTGCTACACTAACATCCCAGTTCACACTTTAACCAGACAAAAGGGTTCAGCTGTGTACACCGCAGGCAGTGAACCATAACCCGCCACAGCACTAAAACAAAGCACTTCAACTTGTAATCAATGCTTTTCATTTGATGGGTTAAAGTTTATACATCCATTCTTCTTGTCCCACCTTACACAACCTGACAGTCCCCACACCCCCTGAACCCAAATTAAAGCCGTGTTAATGGGACATTATTACATGCATCGCATACATGGCCTAAAAGTATGGCAACATCAAAATGAGGATAATGAAACTGCAATCCACCCATAAAACGAATCCCCAGTTACCCATCTGATGATAAAATAAACAAGTCGGCCAAATCAACCCACCAGGTCATTCCACAAATTCCCTTTGGAGTTACTGGACAGCTAGGCATTGACTATCAGCTGAGAGTTTGGAAGATCCAACGCAGTCATCTCTACCACGGGCCGAGATTAAGCAACAACAGAAATAAACTGGTGCGGAACTATAAACACGTACCCAGGATTGATTTGTGACAAATCTTACAAACACTGTGATGGCCTGACTGAAGGTTTAGAATGTGTTTTACATCCGAGGGAAGAAAAAAAAAAAAAGTTGAGGTTGTGCTCCCTTGTCACCATGGATACTTGCGAGCAAACAGCATCAACCAAGTAGCGGATAACAATTTTCAAGTCAAACTAAAATCACAAATCAGCAGGCCACATTCTCAGATACATGGTACTTCAAGGCAACTAAACAAGGTGAAAACAAGTGAAGTCGTTGCAGTCACGGCATAAAAATGAAGTCAGGGCGACGGATGGAGCACGGGTCTGAGTGGAGGGTGGCGGGGAATGGGGTGTTCAAGCAATCATACAATTCCGCATGAAGGTCAAAGTTAATATTCCATGGATGTTTCAGCGAGGGTGGCATCAGATGTTTGAAATAAAAAGTTATTTTAAAATAACAATAAAACAACACAGCGAAGATCCATTTACATGCAGGTTTCCAACACAGAAAACCAGAGATTCAAGCTTGCGGCCAGACAATCGACTGTTAAAGCAAGCAGAGTCGAGTCAAACTGCAGGCAGAGGTCTGACAATACTGGTCAACATTTTTATCATTTTTCTACTGAAAAGTATGGAAATCAGAATGTCAATAGAGCATGCACGTGCAGCAAGTGGACTAACAGGCACAGAAGCCCAGCTGGTGGATGGTTGTGTATATACGTGGCTCAAAGGTAGGGCTGGTATCAAACAAGCACCCAGTTCTCACGTCGACCGGCTCCGTGTACAAAGAAAAAGATTCGAAGGCTTCGCTTTGTGTTATGACGGACGTTACAAATGGCGGAAAATGAGCCGTAAAGAGGGAGGGCATTTGTACAAAGGCATGGAACGGCAGGTATGGAAAGGGGGAGGGAGGGGACGATTAAAGTTGTTTAAGGAAATGAGGATAAAGTTGGGGGCGAGGAGGGTGGTGGTGGAGTTAAATAAAAATTAATTGGCAAGCATGGGGAAGTGATGAAGACAACTTCATGCAAAGAATTAGTGGACAAAGACTGGCAAGATAGTGAGCCTGGAAACGGGTAATTATGGACAGTGTTTGACCCAGACCCCCCCCCCCCCCCCCCCCCAGTTCCATCATTGGGGCACGAGTAGCAGGGTCTTGGGCTGTGCTCCCGGAATGCCAAATACAAGTGGTCTGAGTTGCGGGAATCCGCCCTGTGAACAGAGAAAAGTGTGGTTAATACTAGCACAACAAAGGCCATTTCCCTCAAACACCGACTGGATACACATTTTCAAACCGATTTTGCACCTTTGTATTTTCAACAATCACATGGGGGGGGTGGGGGAATCTGATCATTTGATATCAAAACCCATACTCTGCTACGGAGCGTCGTGCTGCCAAAGCAGTTTCTTGGCAAGGATTATACCAAGTGGTTTGCCATTTCCTCCAAGCAGTAGTTAGGGAAGGAAATTGTTCAGGGTGCTCCATGAAATGCACCGGCTTTGTTCGTGCTTCATCCAATTTTATACCAATCCTACATTTTGGTTACTCCACGAGCCTCGATTTTGTTACGCCTATTGATGCTGCAAGAATAAAACTCGGCAACATCATCAGAACATCAGAACAAAATACAAGTTGTATTTTCCATGCATCGTTGACGAGATCTACATACGGGTGGCAACGAGGGGACAGCATAATCTGACCACACATACGGGTGGGTTCACTACATGCACATACCTGAGCTTGCGTACCCAGGGATTGCTCTCAAAGGAGCTGGCAGGAAGACTTCTTACGAGCCCTTCTCTCGACCGGGTTTTTCCGGTTTATCTGTCGCACCAGGTCATAGAAAATCTACCGGGGTGAGAAGAGAAAAAAAAAAAAAAATTGGAGGGTGGAAGTGTGTATTTGTTAGAAAGTATTAGGTTTACCGGAAAGCAATGTCGTTTTTTAAACTGTGTATACAGCTTAAATATAAATAGCACCCCTCAACCCATGCATGGTGAAAGGAAGCCATGGCGGCCATGTTGAAAATCGCAGCGCGCCCATTTTCGAAAGGCACCTTCCTCGACTCAACCCCAACACACACTGCAAACATGGATTTAATCGGACAAGCCGTTCTGTTCACAATTGATGGAAACCAATTTCAAGATGGCTACCGTGGCGGCCATATTGAAAATCGCAGCGCGCCCTTTTTCGAAAGGAACCTTCCTCTACTCAACCCCAACACACACTGCACAAATGGATTTAATCGCACAAGCCGTTCTGCTCGAAATTAACGGAAACCAATTTCAAGATGGCTACCGTGGCGGCCATATTGAAAATCCCAGCGCGCCCATTTTCGAAAGGAACCTTCCTCTAATCAACCACAACACACACTGCAAAAATGGATTTAATCGGACAAGCCGTTCTCCTTGAAATTGACGGAAACCAAAAGTTAACGGACACCCGGACGACATCCGTGATGACAATACCCCTTAGCCCATTGGGCTGAGGAGTGAAAACGATATTACTTTCCAGTACGCCTAATATTTCCATCGTACAGGACATAAGCTCGACTTCACCTTACACAAAATTAAAAAAACTATAATCAATCATAAAAATATATATAAAAGAAAGTTTTTGTTTGTTTGTCTGCGCGCGCTAATCTCCAGAACAGTGAAAGATAGGAGGAAACCTCTAACACAAAAAATGCCGGGACGGGCCCCTGGAAGGTTATAGGCTAGGTGGCGAGACCGGTCGAGGCCCACCTCGGCCAGGCTGGGCCCATTTCGCAATTAAAAGCTGAGCTGAATTATAGTAGTCAATCTTCAACGGCCACGAGTAAAAGCTGAATTATGGTAGTAAATTCATTCAAAAATAACCAAAAATGTCGGGACGGGCCCCGGGAAGGTTATAGGCTAGGTGGTGAGGCCGGCCGAGGCCGCTTCGGCCGAGCTGGGTGCATTTCACAATTAAAAGCTGAGCTGAATTATAGTAGTCAATCTTCTACGGCCACGAGTAAAAGCTGAATTATAGTAGTAAATTCATTCAAGAAGAACCCGGGCAATGCCGGGTGCTTTTCGGCTAGTCAATCATTTAAAAAAACATTAACAAGTACAGATATATTCAAAGTACACTGCCCCCATGCCAAATAAATAAATATCCTTCAGCGCGGCATTGCCTGGGCGCCTTCATCGGCCGGCAATACCGCCTTGCAGCTCGGAGACTGCATTGGGTGGGAGAGGTGCACAATAATTGATTGATTAATTGCAAAATTAAAATCAATAAATGTCAATCATAAAATATTTTCTTAATCAATTGGCTAATAGCATACCTAAGCCACCAGTGCTTCATCCAAAGCTGCAACTTTTTGAAAACTAAAGGTATTAATTGAATTTTTTTTTAATGATTAATTGATTAATCATTAAATAATTAATCGATTAATTAATAAATCAAAAATATCCTTTCTAGCCACATCACTTGGTCACTGGCATGTCCAAATATTAGCTTCCTAGCTCAAAAAGTGCCAGATATTGCCCAGATGAGAAAGAAAATAAATAAATGATTAACAATGAAAATAAATAAATAATAATGATAAAGTAATTAAATAATTAATCAATTGGCTAATAGAATACCTAAACCACCACCGTTTCATCCGAATCTGTAACTTAATTTTTTTTTTTTAATCAAGTCATTAATTGAATAATTAAATAATGAATCGATTAATTGATTAATCAATAAATCAAAAATAGCCTTTACAGACAAATTACTTTGTCATTGTCATGTACAAATATCAGCTTCCTAGCTCAAAAGGTGCCCGAGATAATGCTGCCCAGAAGAGAAAGGAAATAAATAAGTACTTAATTAATCGATAATTATAAATAAGTAACTGATCAAAAATCAAAAAATACCTTTACAGCCAAATTACTACAAAGTACTTGCTCATATTGTGCCGAAATTTCAGCTTCCTAGCTCAAAGGATGGCGGAGATATCGCCCGGACAAACAAGAAAACAAACAAACAACCAGAGTGAAAACCGAGTACTCCCTTTCAGCGTGTCATTGCCGAGCCCCCTTTGGTGCCCGGCAATGACGTTATGCAGCGCCTGGAGATGGCATAGGAAAAGAGCAGTGTAAAACAAGTTTTGGCCACAATACAATGACATGACAATGTAAAAGGGCAGGATAATCTCTCAGTTAATAAAAGCAGACACTGTGGAATTGTGGTTTAGATCATCCACTCTGAGTCTGGGAGGTCAGCATTTGGATTCCAATCCTGGCCATGCAACACCAAAACAATAAAATTGCTCGTGCTGCTCCCGCCCTTTGATACTGTGTTTACAGGACCAAGCCCCTGCATCTCATGTGGGGAGGTCGGATAGGGTTTGGACATCCTATGGGGCTTAGGTATCTAATGGGGGAGATCGGTGGGAGGTTACCATTTAATGGGGAGGTCTGGTGGGGCATGGGCATCTAATGGGTGAGATCAAGTGGGACTTGGACATCTAAAGGTGGGGGTGGGGGAGGGGTGAGGTCAGGTGGGGCTTGGGCATCTAACGGGGGAGTTTGAGTGGAGCTTGGGCATCTAACAGGGGAGGTCAGGTGGAGCTTGGTCATATAACAGGGGAGGTCAGGTGGGGCTTGGGCATCTAACAGGGGAGGTCGGGTGGAGCTTGGGCATATAACAGGGGAGGTCAGGTGGAGCTTGGTCATATAACAGGGGAGGTCAGGTGGGGCTTGGGCATCTAACAGGGGAGGTCGGGTGGAGCTTGGGCATATAACAGGGGAGGTCGGGTGGACCTTGGGCATCTAACAGGGGAGGTCGGGTGGACCTTGGGCATCTACTAACAGGGGAGGTCGGGTGGACCTTGGGCATCTAACAGGGGAGGTCGGGTGGAGCTTATGCATCTAACAGGGGAGGTCAGGTGGAGCTTGGGCACATAACAGGGGAGGTCTGGTGGAGCTTGGGCATCTAACAGGAGAGGTCGGGTGGAGCTGGGGCATCTAACAGAAGAGGTTGGGTGGAGCTTGGGCAGCTAACATGGGAGGTCGGGTGGAGCTCGGACATCTAACAGGAGAGGTCGGGTGGAGATTGGGCATCTGACAGGAGAGGTCGGGTGGAGCTCGGGCATCTGACAGGAGAGGTCGGGTGGAGATTGGGCATCTGACAGGAGAGGTCGGGTGGAGATTGGGCATCTAACAGGAGAGGTCAGGTGGAGATTGGGCATCTAACAGGGGAGGTCAGGTGGAGATTGGGCATCTAACAGGGGAGGTCGGGTGGACCTTGGGCATCTAACAGGAGAGGTCGGGTGGAGCTCGGACATCTAACAGGAGAGGTCGGGTGGAGATTGGGCATCTGACAGGAGAGGTCGGGTGGAGATTGGGCATCTAACAGGAGAGGTCAGGTGGAGATTGGGCATCTAACAGGAGAGGTCGGGTGGAGCTCAGACATCTAACAGGAGAGGTCGGGTGGAGATTGGGCATCTGACAGGAGAGGTCGGGTGGAGATTGGGCATCTGACAGGATAGGTCAGGTGGAGATTGGGCATCTGACAGGAGAGGTCGGGTGGAGATTGGGCATCTGACAGGAGAGGTCGGGTGGAGATTGGGCATCTGACAGGAGAGGTCAGGTGGAGATTGGGCATCTAACAGGAGAGGTCGGGTGGAGATTGGGTATCTGACAGGAGAGGTCAGGTGGAGATTGGGCATCTATAACAGGGGAGGTTGGGTGGGGCTTCGGCATCTAACAGGGGAGGTCGGGTGGAGCTTGGGCATCTAATAGGGGAGGTCGGGTGGGTCTTGAGCATGTAATGGTGTAGGTCTGGTGCGGCTTGGGCATATAACAGGGAAGGTATGGTGGGGGTGGGAAGGATTTTTCCTCAATTGCCTTGCTGACTCTGGAGGAAAAGAAAGTTGCTAAAGAGGTAGCATTCATGTTACATTTAAATGCGCCCAAGCAAATGCAAATCCAGTTTATTCACAATTTGTACCATTATTTCCTGACATTCGCTTTTTTTGTAGTCCAACATAATTAATGTCCATTTATACGATGTCACCTATTTATTGTGTTAAAGCACCAATTAAAATGTTATTATGGAACGAACTGTGTTATTCCCATTATATCTGCATACTGTGTTGGCCGATCACGTGGTCCGGCAGAATGCACTTACATGTTCAAGTGGTGTCCTGTATTTATCAAACCGTTTAATATACCATTCATTGCAATCGGACAAACCTCCAAGACAGAAAGCTAGTCCCCCCCCTCTCCCCGACTTCACCAGCTCCCAGTCAAATTGATGCCATTTTGATAGAGGAAATCACTTAAGCACATCAATCCCATTCCTAGCAAATGAAGATATCAAGGTCATTCCCTTCACATGCATTCTTGAGATTAGGATATTACATATTACCTACATCAGATTCAATGCTGTACTTGGCTTTATCTAATTAATTGATTCGCAAATGATGGCACAACTTTCACAGCTAGTTCTGCAGAAACAGCAATATAAAAGATGTGTGCGAGAGTCCCCAAAGGACATCAGCCCCAAAACCCAGTTCTGTGCCAGCTTTGGAAACCCAGCAATCCTGCCCAATCAGAGACCTTGGAACTGAGGAAAAGCATTACTCACGCCAAACCATACTCCCAAAGGGTAGCAAAGTGCCCCGAGCGTCTATAAATAAGGGTGAGTAAAACTTGACGCAAAAACAAAAGCAATTTCATCTGGTCGGCACTATCTCCGCTTCGGTCGAAGTTGCAAATCTAATGAAGAGAAATGACAAAATGTAGTAATTTTTTTTTTACAACAGAGCCCTTGCCAACCACATAAATAGAGCCAAATACAACAAACGCTTCAAAGGAAGAAGGACTCGGGCCTGAATCGTCGCTTCCAGCCTTTTCCTCACGGGTCAGCATGCCCCCTTCAATATTCCGTTGACAATTATAAAGTGACTAATCACTGGACAGAGTGGTCGTACCACGTTTACACTTGCATCGTGATTGACAGCTAAATTGTGACGCCGCAAACACCAAAACCATATTCCAATTATTTAAAATATCTAAATGAAAGTCGAAGTGAAATTCACTCCGTTAATATCCGTGTGGAGCACAGGGCGATCAAAGAAATCCTATTGAAGGTTCTCGTAAGCTCTGGCTGCAGCTACAAATACCACGGTAGCCATATGGGAGTGGAGGTACAATGCAAAATCCAAAGCAAACATTGCACGAATAAGGTGTTGGTCGATCCCTGTAGGTTCATGAAACATCATTGTAGCGACATGACTACAATCATGGAACACGTGATAAACTGGAAAAGGAAGGTATGACAATTTTGCTAAAGTTGGACATTTTAATCCAAACAAATCCTCCCCCACCCCCCTCGTCTACAGGTGTCTCAGGCTCATGGGAGGGATCGCAAACACATCACATGCAGTACAAGGGCATTAGGAGATATCTGCATACCTTTACAAGACATACAAGGATATTATAAGAGACAAACAGAGCAACTGTGATTTGAACCTAGGATCCAAGAACCACAAACCTTGGGTTCAGATGGTAACAGGCCAAGCCAGAGCTAATGTAACGACGATTCAGCAGTTCTGAACGAACTCTGGATGTCCAGGGACTCAACGCAAAAGCTTGTGCGTTTGTAAAGTCTCGCAAGTCACAAGATACAAAATGCACATGTTCATGCAGAAACGCTATTGATAGCACCAAATAAGCATCGGCCCCCATGCAACAAACCTCATTAACGTTGATTTTGGCCTTAGCAGAAGACTCGACGAAGGCACAGCTATTCCACTGGCGAGCTAGGTTATGCCCCTGGTCTTTGCCCACAACCCTCTCCTCCTCCAGGTCACATTTATTGCCAACAAGGATCATCGGAACCTGCAAGGAGACGAGAGCTTGTGGAACAACACACGAGATGGTACAATCTACATTTGGCTTCAAAATGGTGATCTGCAAATGAACATTCACATCAACACACAACACCAAATCCCAGCAGGGCCAACCCAGCTTCAACGCTGCTCCGCATTTTTTTTTTGTTGTTGTTGCGTCTTGCAGACAGCTTGTTCCAAACTCAAGCATAGCCACATGCAGTAAACATGGTACACACAACAACACGCATTTTAAGACCATTTTCCCTGCGAGAGCGGGTACAGATATATACATATAAAACGTCAGATTGCCGTACATCCTCGGTGTCCTTGACCCTGAGGATCTGCTCACGGAGGTCCTGCAGGTCATTGAAGGTGGACTGCGCAGTGATGGAGTACACGAGGACAAAACCCTGTCCGTTCTTCATGTAAAGGTCCCGCATTGCTGTGAATTGTTCCTAGTGGACAGAGCGAATAACAGAACTCTACATATGGCAAGTACACAAGTATACAGTGCACAAGAGCAACACAAGGACAATATAATCGCAAGTCTTTCGACCACGACAGAACAGAGGACTTCGAGGCCACGGCTGTGCTCTCGGCACGATAGTTTACAACAAAACCTCACACAAACACGAAGCTCCTCCTGTGCTCTCAGCAAGACATGCGGATAAACAATGCCAAGTTTATCGCATGGAGCTCTGAACCCGACCAGTCAGCTGTGGATGTGTGTGTTTGGAGATCATACAACAATACACTGCTGGAGCATAAATAAATGAATACAGTAGTAACTCACCGTGCCAGCTGTGTCCAGGATCTCCAGCATGCACTGCTGTCCATCCACCTCGACTTGCTTGAATATGGGGGGGGGGGGGGCGGGGACGTGTGAGGGAGGAGGCAAAAGCATAAAACAGGTAGACAATGAGCGTGCAAGGCCTGCTCTCAAATGCCTACACAGACACCTTCCCTTAACTCCCTCCCTCCCCCACATAGAATTGGAATCGAGCTTCACTGCTTGGTATGTGTTGAACAAACCACCGACCTTCCTGTACGAATCCTCAATCGTTGGATCATATTTCTCCACAAATATTCCTTGAACAAACTGCACCGTCTGCAAAATAAGATACGCTCATAAAGACACAACTGCTATAATTGCATTTTGCACATTGACCCAATGAATCAGCACCACAGGTAACAAGGCTTAAAGGTCATGTATGAGTGTGCTTCAATTTGGAAAGAGTAAATCGAAGTGGGCGAAAAATCCAACATGCTGAACACGTCAATGAGGACAGCTTCCTGCGCTGTCGAGGATGTCGTTTTTCTCATTTGCATTCCTACAACGTATGGGTTTAAGATGTATTGTAATTCCATGAAACCAGAGTTTTTTTTTTTGCCAATTGCGTTATTGGTGGGAAAAGTTCAGAAAGCGGAAGTTGGACGGGGTGAGCGGAGCATCGATTCACGACAGGTTGCATGATCAAGTACTATCGAAGGTGTTGCTGCACCACCCGGACACTGACGCGTCATTACCCACAGTGAAGCTGCACATAATGTGTCAATTGCAATGACGTCGAACGATGGCTGTGCAGACACGACATAAAACCAAATCCTCGTGATGGAATCAATGGATATACAAGGAACTAGGACACAGTAGGCCATTTTGCCAACCGTGACTGCTTTATAAACACCACAATTCTCTTTTTATCTGCTAAATTTCACTTAGTGGGTGGAGGGGAGGAGGTGCAGAAAACAGTATGGTAGATAACAGAGATAGATACACTAAGGTGTTTGCGCTTTTATTTTGGGCAAGTCGAGCTGAATGGGGTGAAGTGGGTAGGGAATTAATAAATACAGACACAGCCCATTTAACTTGTGTTGAGACCCTCTCACAGACGTGAGTCACAATCACGCATCAGCAACAAAGACCAAAAATAACTAGCATAGCACTCTTCGACGTTGTGACACGCCCAATATGCCTCCACCTACATTATTATACACACTTGTACCAAGTTTTATTTAAATCCCATCACTGATTCACAACTTAGCGTAGCAATGGAGTGTTTAACTGAACGGGATCTCTGATATTTGACCTCTTGACCAACAACAACAACAACAGGCATTTTAAGGCCATTTTCCCTGCTGGAGCGGGCGTTAGCCTTGCGGTCCCCATGACAATCTTCTCCATTTTGCCCTATTTTCTGCATCTCTCCTTGTTAACCCCCTTGCCCGCATTTCTTCTTCCACCATCTTTAGCCAAGTCTTTCTCGGTCTTCCCCATCCTCTACTTCCTTCTACATTCATTCCCATCACTCTTAGCAACCAGTCACTTTCATCCTTCCTCAACACATGACCAAACCGTCTCAACCTGTTCCTCTTCACAGCATCCATCACAGGCTCTATTGCCATCATCTTTCGCAATTCATCATTTGTCTTCCTCTCTCTCAACGATACTCCGCACATCCACCGAACCATTCGCATTTCCACCCTTTCCAGCCTTCGTTGCTGCTCTACATTCATTACCCATGTGTCGCTCCCATAAATCATAACACTTCTCACACATGCAGCATACACCTTTCCCTTCAGCTTTAACGACACTCCCCTCCTGGTCAGCACGCCACTCAGTTCCCGAAACTTCTTGACCTCTTGACCCCATAATGTAATTCATTTATCTTCATATCATTATACATTCCTGTACCAAGTTTGACTTGGACCATCTTCATCCGTTCTTAAGTTATCACGGCAACGAAAACCTATCACGGACAGATGGACGGACAGACAACCCGAAAGCATAATGCCTCCGGCAATTTTGTCGGCGGAGGAATAAAAATGCTGGGTTTCCAGTAACATACCCCTCAATGAATGGGGTAGTTGGTGTGTATGTATGTGTGTGTGTGCTTTTCAAAAACAGTATTTTTTGTTTTTTAATCAAATAATTGATTAGTTATTTAATTATTATCAATTAATTAAGTACTTATTTATTTCCTTTCTCATCTGGCCAATATCTCAGGCACCTTTTGAGCTAGGAAGTTAATATTTGGACATGACAATGCCCAAGTGATTTGGCTGTAAAGGCTATTTTTGATGAATTCATTCATCAATTAATTACTTATTGATTAATCAATTAATTTTCATTTTTTCAATTAATGACATGTAATTATTGTTCAAAATGTTACAGCTTCAGATGAAGCACTGGTGGTTTAGGTATGCTATTAGCCAATTGATTAAGAAAATATTTTATTATTATTATTGATTTTAATTATGCAATTAATCATTCAATTATTGTACACCTCTCCCTCCCAATAGCCTGGTGTTGGGCTAGCGGCTAGGGTGCCAGCTTAGGATCCTAGGATCCTGGGTTCGAATCCCGGTCGATCGCTGAATTAACGCCGAGGGGTTGACTCAGCCTGTCATCCTTCCGAGGTCGGCTAATTGAGTACCAGTTCACTGGTAATTCCCTGTTTGTCGTAAAAAAGGCGACAAAAAGGGTTGGCGGCAGGAAGGGCATCCGGCCGTAAAACATTGCTTCAAAAAGGGGACAAACAAAAAACAACAACAACCACGGTGCCCGAAAAAGGCCAACCCCGGCTTTGCGGGGAAAAATGGCCTCTAAAGGTTTTTTTTTTTCTTTTCTTCTCTCCCTCCCAATACAGCCTCTTTGCGCTGCATGATGGTATTGCCGGGTGCCGAATGCACCCCGGCAATGCCGTGCTGGAGGATATTTATTTATTTGTTATGGGGGAGGTGTACTTTGAATGTACCTGTACTTGTTATGAATTTGTTTTATGTCTCTCTGCTGTGTGCGGTGAGAAAAGTGACGCCATTGTTGACGTCATTGGCACCCAGAGTATCCCAGGAAGTGACAGTAGTGACGGCACTTCCCCCAAACTCAGTGGCTGTGTCGTGTGTCTGTGTCTGTGTCTGTGTCTGTGTCTGTGTCTGTGTCTGTGTCTGTGTCTGTGTCTCTGTGTGTGTGTGTGTGTGTGTGTGTGTGTGTGTGTGTGTGTGTGTGTGTGTGTGTGTGTGTGTGTGTGTGTGTGCTCCATAAAAATACGTAGAAAAAAAATAAAAAATAAATAAAGATCAGAGGTTACGTAGTTTTCTTTTTAAAGCTGCAAAATGCAAATTCTCATTGAGACATGATTAATACACTGCCATACAGGCCTAACGTAGCGCTAGACATAATGTCGTAATAACATCGTAGCCATAACGCAGTCTTACTACACCGCCATCTTACCAAATCCGTCATTCCGATGCTGAGCATCTGGGATTCAGCCTGTCTGGTCGTCAGATATATGGGTTATGCCGTTATGGTGTTCAACTGCTGTCAGTGAAGGGACGGGTTGAGAGCTGGAAGCCGGAATGACATGCACATCTGTTGAGGCTTAGACTAGCACTAGATGCAACATGGCAGTGACATCCCAGCAAAAATAGCATGACAGACAGACGGACGGACCAATCTGGGTGCCTTAATATACAGATAAACGTTGACACCCGCTCCCTTCTGGAGCATGTTGGGATGGGACGGGATGGTCAGGAGATGGGAAGGGGGGGGAGGGGTTGGAGGACCCATGGGATTGTACCAATAATAACTCGAACAAGCACTAGATTGTACCCATAATAGCCACTCCCACTGGAATGGGTCAGTAAGCAACATGCACAGACAAAAATAATATCGTCGACCCATGCTCATGGGGGTGGGGGGGGGGGGAATTTGTGCCCATCACATGGGTACTTCCATGGTGTCGGTCTGGGTTCCTTCTTTGGTTTGGGTTCATTGGCATGTATGCAATGTTTGGTGAAGATTGGCAAAGCCATTTTTAAGTTCACAATCCAACAAACAGTAACGCTGTATTTTCATATCATCACCATGGCCATGTGTGCTCCCCAACAACAGAAGTATGTCGACATGCCAATGTGGGCATTGACAGGATTGAAAATGCAATCCTCAGTCGTGAATAATACACCACGGTAAACGAGCGAGTGGACGGAGTAGGCATGTTATTACAACGCAAGTGTTTCACAAAGAACTGAGGTTTCGCAAATCATATACAACAATGACGTTATCGACAAAGCCAGTTATATACAAAGAAGCAACTCAGACATTCAGAAAATGCGCAGAAGCACGAAAACGTTTCATAGACGAAAGGTGCGAACAATAGACTCACCAATGCAGATTTCCCGACACCACCTGAGCCCAGCACCACAAGTTTGTATTCACGCATCGTGCCGATCTCACCAAGTCAAAGCAGATCTGCACGCGTCACAGGCACCGACTCAAACACATGGGACATTTCCATCACGTGGCCAATGAGACAGCGTGGGAAGCATGAATCGTCGCAGTTTGGAAACTGCCATAATTTCATAACACTCAAATTAAAGTGACCATTCCGAGCAGTACGTTCGCTTTTCAACTCGCCAATTGACCCATCAAATGTATTGTTACTGACACGACTTTGATGTTAGGGTGGGCCGAGCGGAATGGCCGCCGTGTCCGCACAAGTTACCCGATTATACTCGAACGTTGACTAAATCGCGCTATGCTAAATCAATGATGGAAAAGACACAACGGCTGGATTAAAATGACACGACACCAAGGGTTCAGTTCTCAAGACCTCCGGAGGAGGTTATATTAGGGCGGAAGGTCAGATTACAGGAATGAGAGGGACAGCATAGAAAGACAGGCACTTAGACACACTTATCTTATTCCCTGACAGACGACAGATAAACAGGACAAAACTGACTCACACGGGGATTGATGGCAAGGAAAGGCAGAATCGATGGCTCCAGGTGCACCTGGGCTCAGGGCAGGATCGACCCGGTCCGGTCTAGAGATGCGGGGAGGTCGCAGCGCTCGGATGTGGTGAATGTCTTCTCAAGCTGGGGGCGCATCTGACGTCACATCCGGTAAGTCGCCGCGTATATCCGGCGGGGAGTGACACGCCCTCGGCTCGTTAGCTCCGCCCCAGATGGAATCGGCCCGTTGCTTCTCATTGGGTGCGTGCGGGGGGGTTACCGGCTCCGCCCTTGACGAGGGGCCGACAGGCAGCCCCTTCTTGGTAACCCCGTCGGCGCACATGGGTAATGGCGGCTAACCGAGCCGGAGTGAGGACGCACACTCCCCGCACGCCGCGCCGCGCCCCTCTGTTGTTGTAGTTGTTGTTGTAGTTGTAGTTGTTGTTTGGGGAAGAAGATGGGAGGAGGTATGGGAAGGTCCTAAACTCACTACTGGTGCCATATAATCACATTCTGGTGCAACGAAGAGTCAGAATTAATGGAAACGAGTCCTTAACTGACATAGACTAAGAATAACTAGCAAGATGTCCGAAAGTTGTCTACGTGAGATGCGGTGGACCTGGGCACGACATTTAATGGGGGAAAAAGGGGAAGGTCGGTTCTACAGAGTGTTATTTACAGGCAATGGGACTAGGGAATGGGGGATTGGGGATAGTTGGGGAGTATTGGGGAAATAGGGGAGTATTTACAAGCGGATATTGAGGCCAAGTCCCATATCCGCAACATTGCACCCTTCTCTACCCTCGGGGCGTCCCGACCCGATAAATTTTTACCTATTTTAGTGTGGCACTCAGATGTAGTTCCCTCTACTATTAACTCTACCCTGAGTGCGACAGTTTTACAGATGTTCACAAATGAGTAAATATGTCCCCCTGCGACGTTGCACCCTTCTCCTCTCAGAAACACACCCACAGGATAACCGAATCGCGGAAAGAATCCTCAAACTAAACATACAGCCGGTAGGGAGCATTATTTACACAAGACTACGCTGATATTTACACTACGATCCAGGACCTGTTTTTGGAGGAACACATGCAGATGTTATGCATAGAGAGAGCACGCATGCCAGCATCGATACACCAACCCACGAGTGCTCCGTGGCCTACGGCCTTTAATAATGTGCAGAGCACCCCTTCCCAGCACCAAAAGCACCACCCCAGCACCAATCGGTGCAGTCACCATTGTTCATTAAAATAAAAACAACAACCCCTAACCCTGCAGGTGTCTCTTGCTCTTCGTGTGGTGCACTTGGTGTTCTGGCTTCTTTCAAAAATAAAGAAAGGCGCCAACCGCGTCCATTTCTGTATTGTGGCCTTCAGTGGTGTCAACTAAAAGTGGTTCACCTATATGGCATAGGTGCCACGTTGACCCATAGGTCCATCCACGGGTGGTGCTTGGCCGCAAAAGAACTGCGGTCCATTGTGGGTGGCCACAAACATTGCGGTCCATATGGTGTATCGATCCAGGCAGCAAGCAGCGAAAGTGCAGGCCCACAACTGCGAAGCCAGCACCTCTCTCTCCTCTCACTCTCTGCCCCAAAGCCAGATCCTCGGAGGTGGGAGACAAAAGAAGCAGACAAGTGAGTAAGGTGGTAAGGGCGCAAAAGTGCACGCAACACAAGGTAATGCACACTAGGGGCACATGGGAACCAGGTGAGACAGGTACGTTCCTACCGTACGCCCCCCCCCCCCCCAACCAGGTAACCTACATGGCCCCTCCCTTACCCCTTACTGTATCCACAAAACACAACACTACCCATAAACATCTACTTTACAAATCAACAAACATCCCTACTGTCTTCCCCGTTCCTCCCATATACCAAATTCGTCTTCTCTCCCTCCTAACCAATCAAATTTGCCATTTTCAACTCTCATCAAAATTTGCCATCTCCAACTGAACATCAAAATTTGCCATTACCAATTCATCATCAGTCCCTCCTAGGGAGGGAGAGATGGAATCACCCCAATGTCTCATCCACGTCGTGATGCGTCTCACCAATCCACACAGCAATTCTCATTTCCTGCACAAAACAAAGAAAACACAGGTGTGGAGTCATCATCACCACAGGTAAGTGGCTGCGTATGGTGCGACAGGTTCATCAATCCTAACTATCTCCTAAATGACTAACAACTTTACACTACCCGGGGTCTTTCTCCGGCCAAACCATTGGCCCTCTTACACTATGGGTTCTAAAAACCAATTCCCATTGGCCAAACTGTGGTGCTTTTCAATTTGGGGTCTCACTCCCCCGATTCATCTCTCGGTGCCCTCGCACAATTTCTGGGCTGCGACGTGAAGCTCTCCTAGCCGGTCTACCCACCTGCACACCTCCCCCACTGCAGTTGCCTCCGAGCTTACCTGCTCCTTACCCTAACCTAACTACCTGGGGAAGGCCCTCTGGCGCTCTCCCCACTCGGTGCCCTCTCTGGCACTGGGCTGCCCGATCCACACCCGGGATCCTCAGGCACCCACTCACAACTACCGGCTCCCAGAGCCCACCTGCGGCCTCACCTGGCCGACATCCTCACAGTGGTGGAGTGCCCAACCAACTACACACACTAACAGGCTACACGCCCAGCCATTTCCACGACACTAATGCACCCATCCACAACACCATTCTGCAACCGCACCACAAATGCCAATATCCAACCACAATTTACCTATACCCTCTACCTAACACTTACACTACCCGCCCCGGGTACTCGTGAAAGGGGTCCACTCTTCCCCCATCCACACCTTCGCACCATGCACACCACTCCGTACCACTTACTCCAACTCTCTCCACACCACTCATTCTCTGCTCCATGTATTCCACACACCTGTGCTCTCACACCTGGTGCCACCTGCACCCTTCTCTCCCCAAGCGCATTCGCGCTGATCCACACACTCACTACTCATCCATTGCTCCACACACCCGTCCAGTTGCACACCTGTGCAATCACACCTGTTCCATCCTCACACACACGGCATCATCTCAGCTAACTACTCCCTTCTGAAACTTGCGCTTCCCAGTCGTCCCTTTAACCTATTGCGCTCCCTCGTCATTATAATCCTTACTAATCTACCTGCGTCCCCACTACAGGTATCAGTCACTATCTAACCTTAACGTCACCTAATGTCATCTTCTAGGTCCCTACACACATATAACCTAACCCACCCGGGCTAGTTTTCACTGCCATACACCCCATAAGCTATTGCTCCTTTGCCCCCACCATGGGAAGGGTGGCAGGGATGCCACCCTTACCCACTGGGCCCATCGCTCACTACCAATTTTGCACATCAAATTTCAACAAATCAAAAATTTGCCAATCACTACTGCCAATCCTTTGCCAATCATCAAATTTTGTTTTTCTCTAATTTTGGGTCCAAAACACTAACCTCATCACCCAGTCTACTCACTAATGCCTCTTGGTGCGCCAATTCCTGTCCAAAGCCCGGCTTCGTAAAGCCAAGCCATGAATGCGGGGTGTTCTGTGCCAGCGGCTGGATGCGTCCGGCACTCGGTGCAGGGACGGGGGCTTACCCGGGCCGAGATCCCACGCACCATCTCGGCGTGGAGCCATCCAATGTCCCGATCTCGACCCGCCGGACTGCCTCAACAAAAAGTGGTCGCCATGACGACCCTTTCTATCGGGCTGCCCGCTCCGCCTAGTGGAGCACGGACGCAGCCGTTCAAAGCGAGGCCCAGCACGCACCGAGGGCCCGATTCGGCTGTAAGTCGTTCTAAACTCTACCCCGTCTAACGTCGATGCTTCACCTGCATGCTTACACCCCGCAGCCCGTTCCTTGCTCACACATCCAGCCGTTCCCATGCTACCTTTCCTTACACACCCAGGTACACCCATTCCACTCACAGCCTTGGTCACACACCTGACCACCGAACACTTTGGCACACATTCGTTGGTAGCACACCTCACCAACACACCTCTTCGCACCCCCTCCTCGGTCACCTCCTCTGTGACAATCACAGGTGTGCCCTCATTCGCACACCCAACCACGTGCCTCACCACCAACTCCAGCGTGCATTCCCACTCACGCTCTACCATTCCAGGTGTGCATCCTTCCATCCCAGGTGTACATCCTCGCTCACCTGTCACAACCAACTCACTCTCCTTGTCACTCTCACTACTCTCACCTCCATTCTTGACAGCGCACTCACCCTTACTCTTGACAGCGCACTCTTTCCTCATGCACCTGTCCGTCACACACCTTTCTCGCGCACACTCTCCCGTTACACCCTCTGTAACACTCACCACAGGTGTGCATTCTTCCTTGCCTTTGACAGCGCACTCTTTCCCCATGCACCTGTCCGTCACACACCTTTCTCGCGCACACTCTCCCGTCACACCCTCTGTAACACTCACCACAGGCGTACACTTCCTCGTTACATCCTCTGTAACACTCACCACAGGTGTACACTCTCTCGTTACATCCTCCGTAACACTCACCACACCGCGCTTCCATGTACCCCCTCGCACACGCGCTTCGACCAACTCACTCTTGACGGCACACTCACTCCTCGGCGTGCACTTTTTCCTCACACACCCCATGGTCGGACATTCTCGCACACCTCTTTTTTCGCACACCTGACCTGTCACACACTTCACCAACGGCCTTTCACGAACACCCGGATCCAAACCAATCCCCAAGCTTCTTAAATCCCCTGGCGCATCATACGCACGACCATATTGGTCACCACTTACACCGGGTCCTCTTCCTCTTCGCTTCTCCTCCATCACCTGCGAATCCCTCATCCGGATAATGAGCACATCATCACGATCCAAACACAGACTTTGGACCAATTCTTTTACTTCCTCCTTTATCTCTTTCTTATCCTCTCTCCGTCGCTTTTTAATTTCGCTCACCCCTTCTTCCACTTCTTCTAATTTTTGCTTCACCTCCTTCATCTCTTCGTGCGCCCCTTTAAGTTCTTCCTCTAACTCCACTTTATTTTTTTCTATGTGCTCCCGCACCTCCCGCTCTTTAACCTCCATCACCTCTACCACCTTGTCCATTTTCCTCGTCAGGTCCTCATGTACCGTCTGACACTCTTTTTTAATTACCCCTACGTCCTTTTTCATCTCCTTCTGTGTCGATTTTAAACCCTCTATTACCGCTGTGTTCTTCTTTACCTGGTCCCCCAACTCCTTTTGTCCCACTGTCAGTTGTTCTACTCCCAGCGTCAACTCCTCTATACCCCCTTGCAATTTTACAGTCCCCTTTCTCACCTCCTTCTCCATGCGCTCCTTACAGTGCCTCACCTCCTCGCGCACTCCTCCGACCTCCTCACTCACTCCTCTTCTGATCTCCTCTCCCATCACTTGCATCTCCTGCCCAGATGCCACCCTCATCTGCTCCATTTCCTCCCTGTGAGCATCCAGTTTGGTTTCTACCCCCATTCTGACCCCCTCTATCTGCTGCTCCATTTGTTTAACTTCCCTTTCCGCTTGGTCCCTCATGTCCCTCAATTTGCCTTCCATACTGTTTTCTAACCCTATTAACCCATTTCTCACCTCTTTTATCCCGTTGTCTAACCCCTCAAAATTATTGTCTAACTTCCCAAATTTCTTGTCTAACTCCTCAAAATTATTGTCTAACTTCCCAAATTTCTTGTCTAATCCCTTAAAATTATTGTCTAACCCCCCACTGGTACCCCTCGCTTCGTCCCTCATTACCCCCAATTGCTCACTCTGAGCCCTCGCTTCGTCCCTCATTACCCCCAATTGCTCACTCTGAGCCCTCGCTTCGTCCCTCATTACCCCCATTTGGCCCTCCAATCGCTCACCCATTTGTTCCATAAGGGCCCTCATTTGCAGGAGGAAAAGGTTCGAATCCACCAGGGGCGCTGCCACGGTCGCGGGCGCGGTGACCAGCGAGGCGCCATTTTGTGCGTCTGCTACCCTCGCTGCTTCGCTCTCCTCACGTCCCTCAATTTGGTCCTGGACCGACCCTGCCTCACTCTCCACTACCGGACCCCAGCCGACTTGGTCTGCCATAGCGCGACTTTCAAAATTCGGGTTTTTATTTCCGTATAACAAAATCAAATTTCGCCGTTATAATTTCGTCGAGCGCGGGAAACGCGCTCCGGATCGATTCTACCTCCCCAACACCAATTGTTACCCTAGTGGTACAATTGGTGTTCCACAATTTGGGCCTGATAAATTTAGTCCCAGGTTCGAATCCCACTCCTGACACCAATTGTTACTGACACGACTTTGATGTTAGGGTGGGCCGAGCGGAATGGCCGCCGTGTCCGCACAAGTTACCCGATTATACTCGAACGTTGACTAAATCGCGCTATGCTAAATCAATGATGGAAAAGACACAACGGCTGGATTAAAATGACACGACACCAAGGGTTCAGTTCTCAAGACCTCCGGAGGAGGTTATATTAGGGCGGAAGGTCAGATTACAGGAATGAGAGGGACAGCATAGAAAGACAGGCACTTAGACACACTTATCTTATTCCCTGACAGACGACAGATAAACAGGACAAAACTGACTCACACAGGGATTGATGGCAAGGAAAGGCAGAATCGATGGCTCCAGGTGCACCTGGGCTCAGGGCAGGATCGACCCGGTCCGGTCTAGAGATGCGGGGAGGTCGCAGCGCTCGGATGTGGTGAATGTCTTCTCAAGCTGGGGGCGCATCTGACGTCACATCCGGTAAGTCGCCGCGTATATCCGGCGGGGAGTGACACGCCCTCGGCTCGTTAGCTCCGCCCCAGATGGAATCGGCCCGTTGCTTCTCATTGGGTGCGTGCGGGGGGGTTACCGGCTCCGCCCTTGACGAGGGGCCGACAGGCAGCCCCTTCTTGGTAACCCCGTCGGCGCACATGGGTAATGGCGGCTAACCGAGCCGGAGTGAGGACGCACACTCCCCGCACGCCGCGCCGCGCCCCTCTGTTGTTGTAGTTGTTGTTGTAGTTGTAGTTGTTATTGTTGTTGTTGTTTGGGGAAGAAGATGGGAGGAGGTATGGGAAGGTCCTAAACTCACTACTGGTGCCATATAATCACATTCTGGTGCAACGAAGAGTCAGAATTAATGGAAACGAGTCCTTAACTGACATAGACTAAGAATAACTAGCAAGATGTCCGAAAGTTGTCTACGTGAGATGCGGTGGACCTGGGCACGACATTTAATGGGGGAAAAAGGGGAAGGTCGGTTCTACAGAGTGTTATTTACAGGCAATGGGACTAGGGAATGGGGGATTGGGGATAGTTGGGGAGTATTGGGGAAATAGGGGAGTATTTACAAGCGGATATTGAGGCCAAGTCCCATATCCGCAACAGTATTTAGGGAAACACCAATACAATGTGGAAAAAAGGAAACTTCGATAAAATACAGAAATGCTCACTTTAGGACGTCGGTATCGCTAGGAAAGGTTACCTTGCTCAGATAAGTATCGTGCAACTCAATTACTGGTACTTTCGGTGAGCAAGCACCCGAGGTGTTCTTTGTTGTTGGAATTGCACATTTACCAAGCACGGTGGTGGTACGGGTTGATGTGGCTAACTTATAACACCGGTGGTTTACTGTCGATCAATCCTCGCAGTCTTTCGCAATCTACAACAACCACGGTCCCCGAAAAAGGCCAACCCCTGCTTTGCGGGGAAAAATGGCCTCTAAAGGTGTTTTTTAAATAATCCTCGCAGTCTTTCCGGTTGGAAAAAAGTTTCTTTTGGGCGGCGAACGGAGGATCAATTATGGATGGAGTTTTGGGCTAAACAAATAAACAAACAAACAAAACAAAAAAAAAACCTGACAATAAAAAGGCCAGAGAGTCACACCAAGATGACGGCCAAAGTGATAAGTTCATTGGATTGCCTATGGGAGTCAAACACATGGTAGGTGAACACCTGGGTGGGCAAATTTATGGTGGAAACTACTGTAAGCATAGCAAGCAGGGAGAAGCGTGAAGACCAGGCCTCTTGCTACTTCCAACTTAGGCAGGAATTTGTAATTTGTTGAGTGTGTCATCAACAACTCTCATACTCGTCGTAAAAGACACACACTCAAAAGGTCCAACAATGACCAGTGACGGCAGAAGGGTCTGGCAGATTAACGTCCTGATGGATTAAACGCACACAATGATGTATGCGAAACACCAGGATGATATTTGGTATACAACAGGTAGTTATTCGACCCCAGGAGAGACATCCCCGCACCATGCAAGACCAATATCGGATTGCAGGGTGGTACAGCATACGTGCACAAACAAAAAGTTATATCGTATAACATTCCTCACCTTACCTGGTGCTCGAGAACAATCACAACACCCTGGTGGATGTGCCAACATGTTAGGAAAGCGTTTGCATTGGTAGTCATTGGTCGACGCATTGTGGTGCAAGTGCTTAAGCACAAGAATCAGCAAATCAAGTGAGGGATGAACGGAAGTGTGTGGGTGCTTTACTCTCCCATCCTCCCTCCCTCTTTTGCCTCCCACCCACCCCTACAATACAAGCTATAATCTGAATTACACAGCACAAATCGCACACATGTTCGAAAAAAGCGGGTCAGTTTGGCATTTTTAATACAAAATAGGCAAAGTCTGGAAACGAACAAAAACCTTTAAAATTACCATTTGGAACCAACTATAATTACCCTTTAGACCCACCCTTCAGAATGCTGTAGAACCCTTTTGAATGACCATTTAGACCCCTTTAGAACCCTCTAGAACACTCTAGAATTACCCTTCAGAACCACCCTTCAGAATGCTGTAGAACCCTTTTGAATTACCATTTAGACCCCTTTAAAGCCCTCTAGAACACTCTAGAATTACACTGTAGAACCCTTTAGAATTAGAATTCGGTCCTTCGCTTACGAACGCACGCACGCACGGACGGACACGCGGACGCAGGGGAAAACCATAGTCCCCCTTTCGCTCCGTGGTGCGACGGGGGACAATTACACTGCAGAAGCCTTTAGAATTATACTGTAGACCCCTTTAGAACCCTTTAGAATTACACTGTAAAACCCATTAGAACCTTTTGGAATTATGATGTAGAACCCATTAGAATTACCCATTAAAACCCTTTAGAATTACACTGTAGAACCCATTAGAATTACCCATTAGAACCCTTTATAATTACACTGTAGAACCCTACAGAATTACCCATTAGAACCCTTTAGAATTACACTGTAGAACCCTTTAGAATTACACTGTAGAACCCTTTAGAATTACACTGTAGAACCCTTTAGAATTACACTGTAGAACCCTTTAGAATTACACTGTAGAACCCTTTAGAATTACACTGTAGAACCCTTTAGAATTACACTGTAGAACCCCTTAGAATTACAATATACAACCCTTTAGAATTAGTGTAGAACCCTTAAGAATTACACTGTAGAACCCTTTAGAATTACCCTTAATAACCCTCTATAACCCTCTAGAATTACCCTTTATAACCCTCTAGAATTACCCTTTATAACCCCCTCTAGAATTACCCTTAATAACCCTCTAAAATTACCCTTAATAACCCTCTAAAATTACCCTTAATAACCCTCTAAAATTACCCTTAATAACCCTCTAAAATTACCCTTAATAACCCTCTAAAATTACCCTTAATAACCCTCTAAAATTACCCTTAATAACCCTCTAAAATTACCCTTAATAACCCTCTAAAATTACCCTTTCTTTATAACCCTCTATAATTACCCTTTATAACCCTCTAGAATTACCCTTTATAACCCTCTAGAATTACCCTTTATAACCCTCTAGAATTACCCTTTATAACCCTCTAGAATTACCCTTTATAACCCTCCAGAATTACCCTTTATAACCCTCTATAATTACCCTTTATAACCCTCCAGAATTACCCTTTATAACCCTCTAGAATTACCCTTTATAACCCTCTAGAATTACCCTTTATAACCCTCCAGAATTACCCTTTATAACCCTCTAGAATTACCCTTTATAACCCTCTAGAATTACCCTTTATAACCCTCTAGAATTACCCTTTATAACCCTCTAGAATTACCCTTTATAACCCTCTAGAATTACCCTTTATAACCCTCCAGAATTACCCTTTATAACCCTCCAGAATTACCCTATATAACCCTCTAGAATTACCTATATAACCCTCAAGAATTACCCTATATAACCCTCAAGAATTACCCTATATAACCCTCAAGAATTACCCTATATAACCCTCGAGAACTACTTACCCTTTATAACCCTTTAGAATTAACCAAGGTGGGTTAGAAAGGTTGTTCTGCTTCATTTCTGAGTGGCAGATGGATGGATGGACATCGCCAAATGTTGAAGCGGCTTCGCCAATTAAAATACCATCCAGGTGTACAATTATATAAATTGGAAACAGATTTGGGGAATTAACAGCCCCCCCCCCCCCCCCTCTTGACTCAACACCCTGTACCCCACCCCGCCCTCTATTCCCAACGCTGCCCTCAATCAAAATACACCAACCTGGTCACAAAGACACAAACACACCCCAGTGCCACCTGTACAACGACAGGAGAAACATTCTATCGCTCATCCAACGAGTCCTAACGGGATCCAGACATGGAAGCATTCTTACATCAAAGCCTGCATCGAACTTCTTACGAGGGCTCGTGGTTTTTAAACTACCTTGCTGGTCAGGTATGCCATGGACCAGTACCCATTAGATAGCAACATCCAGTATACCTTCATGTGTACGTACTGATCATGAGACCAACAAGCACTAGCCCGTGACCACCGTGTACCATATAGTAATAGTATGCAGCAAGCGATCGGTGTTTGACCTGAGCGTGCGTACGTACGACGTCGGTATATACCAACCCTGACCTGGTTATGTAATAACATTTCATCATAGAGCCAGAAGTCGAACACGACTTGACGTAACTAGGTAACGTTGACCAACTAACACCATCCTATACCCACAGGCCTCCTAACTGTAGGACGAGACCATTTCCTAACCTGCTCGGAATCGAGAACGAAGAGTCCAAGAAAAATTGCAATTAGATGTTTTATGGCCGAGGGTGGAGACCAGAGTTCCTCGGGTGACGAACAGAACAGAATACACCAGCTCAACTATAATCTCAAAAAGGGAAGCGCCATTGCTGCCCTGCGGCCTAGTGGCAGTGCAGCTTCGGCTTATAGTTATTCGGTCCCGTCCTGCTCGCTCAGCCGCCATCCCGTCGCTCTTTGCAACGAGACGGCGAACGTTGACTTACCGGAATGGTGGCGTGAATCGCCGTGTCCAGAGCGCCAACCGTCCACCAGCACGAATCTCCTCAGACGACACGGGGAACGGCCGCGCCCAGCTTGGACCCGCTTCCTGCCAGGGCCGAGGCGATTCGCGGCACGTGACGAAAATCCTGCTATCCCATTGGTCGAACGCACAGCGGAGCTAAACGAGGAGCCAATGGGTAGCCAGTTTATTGGATTTGCATGTCGTGCTGGTGTGTATAGGCTCTTCAAACCTGGGTGTCCGACGCCTTTATTCTAATTTATTACACAGCACCATTGTGACACACGCATATGCAGACTATTTAAAGAGCTGTGCAGACGGATCTTAGAGAGGAGATGAGGTAAGAAATCCAATGGCGAGGCTCAAGTTAGCCGAACGAGGTGGTAGGTATAAATACCAGAATAAAGTCTTTAACAGCAAGAATATAAATACTAAATATTCGATGAAAAAAGTACAAAAATTTCTATGTGTGGAAGAAGGCAGAGTATGGGACATTTATTAATTACGTACGCAAAAAGGAACGGAATGTCGGATCCACAATCCCACCGTATTTATATTACTAGCAACGGTACCTGCCCTACGGGCGAAGCTTCAATTGGGAGGCCCAAATGAAAAGGCAAAATATCAGAAATTGAAGGCTTTTTATTTTAAACGATTTATATAAACATCCGTTAAAGTGAAATCATATCACACGCAAATCATCAAAATCTAAACAGTATTTGTAGAATTTCAATAAAAGCCACATCACTGTTCATATCGGTAAATATTATTCCATCGTGTTTGGAAAAACTGGAAAATTGGAAAAACAATATAGCCTATTTTACTACAGGGGCTCCAGCATTACCCACCCAAAATTTTGTTGCGATCGGTTCAGCCGTTTTTACCGTACCTGGGAACAGATGGACAGACAGACATTTGGTGAATTATAGTAAAATACAAAGTCGAGGCTCTTGGAGCCGAGGAGGAGTTATAAGTTAGAACGGATCAGGACGTAACGGAACAGTAGAACAGCGGGGTTGAGGGATAAGAAAGAGGGAGACTTGGAGAAATAGGGGATGTGGGAAAGAATGAGGACAAGGTGAGGACACCAGGGGGTGAACAAGATGGATACAGAAGCAAACTCTGAGGAAGGAAAAACTGGAAACTTGGAAAGAGGTGGGCTTGGAGAGGGTTAACAGGGGTAGAAAAGTTCATGGTTTTGGATGGGAAATGATCGGAGATGGTGGATGATTGGAGATTTGGTGAACAGCTGTCTTGAAGGAAGGACTTTGTATGGAATGGAGGAGTGGAGGATGCCCTGTTGGCGGCTGGCTTTGAAGGGCAACTTTGATTTGTGGTTTGCGACGGGTTTGCCCAAGAAAGATCATCGATCACAGTGAGGACCAACAATTTGAATGAACTTTTTCAAGAGGATTGTTAAGAAAGTAGATAGGAGGGTTTGCCAGACGGTCCTTTTGGAGAGAGAGAGTGTGTGAGATTTGTCAGGATTGAAAGACATGCATATTCCAAGTATTTGACAGGCTTGTGTTTTTATCAAGGTCTGCAGAGAAGGAAGTGTTGTTGCCTGTCTATCTGAAGCATGAGGGACATCATGGCCGACGGTGGAATCATCAGCAAAGAGATGAAAAGGATTTTCCAAAGTCAGAGAGACCGTTGATGAAGATCAGGAATCTTGAAGGAACGACTCTTGAAGGAAGGATGTCCAAAGATGAGACTTGTATGAAGTATTGCCCAAGAAAGGACTTGGCCCAGAACACTCCCTTGGGACACTCCAGCCTTGACAGGGAGAGAAGATGAAAGGATTCCGTTGAGAGCCACACATTGGCTACGAGAGTAGAGGAAGTCAGTAAGCCATGTGTGGTGATGGCATTTGATGCCATAGGTACAGAGTTTGGAGATCAAGGCAGGATTCCAGACTGTATGAAAAGCTTGAGATACGTCCAGAGACACTACCCTGGTCTCATGTCTTACATTGAGGGCCTCCTTTCAAATTGTTGGGTGAGTAGAATCAATCAACTGCAGTGATGGATTCCATGACCTTGCTGATGATTGGAAGTAAGCGAATTGGTCTGTAGTTAAGGGGATCGTTTTTTGCCCCTTGTTTAAAAATGTAGTGATGCTGGCCGACTTCTAAGCAGATATAAGATGACCTCGGGAAAATGACAGGGTGAAAAGGGCAGAGGGAGGATGTGCATGCAAGACCAGCAGAGCAGGTTTTTAGGACACGTGAGTCAATTCCATCCAGCCCAGTTGCAGAATCAGAATTGTGGTTTGCCAGAAACCTCTCCACCTTCTCAGGTGCAAAATACACAGAGTCCAGGAGATTATAGTTCAGTCCAGGAATGACAGGGAAGAATTGCTACCGAGAATGATGGGTTGGGAACATGAGATATAGAAGCAAACACAGAAATAAGGCATTTGGCCCTCTCACGAGTGGAGTCTGTTGTGCTGCCTTTGAAGAGAGGAACGGGTGGATGGGGAGAATACACCAGAGACAGACTTAACATGGCACCATCAGGTTTTAGAGGAGGGAGACAAGTTTGAAAGTTCATTCTTGAGGTTGGACAGATGTTGTTTTCTGGCTTTGTGGAGTGATCTGAGATTGCCTTCGGTCGGATTTGCCTTCCAGGAAGAGAATGCTTTTCAAAGCAACTACTGAAGGGGTGCGGGGGGATTCCACAGGATTCAGTGTACCATGGGCAGGAGGAAGGGAAAGATAACTGAAGATGAGATGGGATTGAACTGTGCATGACAGAGCAAGTTTCTCTGGAAGATTTTGCAGCCTTGGTTAACATCAGGGGCGGTAGACATAGTGGACCAAACCTGAAGTGAGATGGCTGCTTGTAGTCCTTGCCAGTTTGCCTGAATGAACTGCCAGACTCACTTGTGCTGAGGCAGCTCTGAGAATAGCCAGAGAGATGTTGACGCTCACAAGCACATGATCAGATGAACCAATTGGAGCAGAGGAAGACCAGGAGACAAATGTGGGAAAGTTGGTCATCAAGCACTACCTTACCTCCCCTTATCGCACTCTCTGCCGAATCTCTTTCACTTATTTCCCCACTCTTTCTTTCACTTCTTTATTTCTGCTGCTAGTTCTCACAACCTCTGACATTACTGAACACAAATTTAACGTGATTACATTTGCCCCACTGGGAAATCTTGTGCAAATCCGAATTTAAAGAGGTGGTTGTGATCAAACGAGATGCAGATCGATTGAGGGAAGATGGAGCAGATGGGGAAAACATGGAGGAATGCAACGTTGAGTTATCAGCATATGAGTGCATTTGGTTTTTTGTAGAAGAAAGAAGGTCATTGATAAAAAGAAGGAAGAGTGTTGGAGACAGGACAGAACCCTGAGGGTCACCGCTGTTGATAGGGAAAGAGGGAGATGTTGAGCCATGGACAATTACAGAGATAGAGCGGTCGGAGAGAAAGCTCGATATGAAACAGCAGAGTGAAGGAGGAAAGCTGAAAGAAGGAAGCTTGGATATCAGACCCTGATGCCAAACTCTGTCAAAGGCTTTTGAGATATCGATTTAAAAAAAAAAAAAAAAGAAAAAAAAAAGGATTCCCCCAAAGTGTCTCAGAGAAGAGGCCAGGCATTTGTAATGCAAGAAAGGATATCACCGGTAGATCTTGCCTTGAGAAAGCCATATTGATGGTCAGATAGAAGACTGTGAGATTCAAGATGCTTGAGGAAATGGTTATTGAGAAGACATTCAAAGACTTTGGAAATAGTAGAAGTTAGAGCAATAGGACAGTAGTTGGAAGGGTTTGAATGATCATCCTTCTTTAAAATATAGACGAGACAGATTTCTGAGAAATGTGAATGTTAGGTGCAGTTTTGGGTAAAAGTTGGGAACCTCACTTTTTAACATAAATAGGGTATGCTGAATTCGAATAACCCGGTTCCCAAGCCGAATTTTGAGTTTTTAATCTTTTAATTAGCATAAACAAAATGGCCACCAAATTGCCATTTTTGGACAATTTCTTTGAACAAGCATTTATATATCATGTATATACATGCAGCTCTTTTACTTTAACTTTACAACTTTTACCCCAAAATGCACCTAGAAGCTTATACATGGCCTTTTCCATAAATCCGTCTAGTCTATATTATGGTTGGTGACATATTGAAAGAGACATTCAAACTGATATTGAAATTGGACACTATAAAATGGGAAATGGTTTTAATTAAACAATGTTTCATACAACCATTTATTCTAAAATTAAGTATACATGGTCATGAAGCACAAACATTCAGGAATGTCACACATGTTGTTTTGCCAAACTACATCAAATTCATACAAGGGGTCTGATCATCACTCTGTTGCTGACAGGCACACATTGATGTGCACCTCAACTCTGAATAGCGACATTTGCAGCGTCGAGTCTTGCATTGCTTCTGGTATGCACAACAAATCATCTCGAAGCACTTTCTGGGATTGGACTCAGTGACATCAGAATAGGCTCTAGTCCTGAATCACCACGTTTCCATCCCATTTCCACAGGTACAGGAAGGTCAGGTATGGCACAATGAGCAGTTCTCCATGCCATGGCTTGATAGTGTACTCGCATCAAATGGAAATGAAGAGCATCACTTGTCGATGACATTGCTTCTGGTTTACCAGTCTTGGAGAACAGCATATGTCGTGCTGAATCTACAGAGGTTGTTCTGTGCACATTATATATTCTGCAGACGAATGCTTCTGTAGATTTCATTGTCTCGTCTCCTCTGTGAGTTCACCAATGCCCAAGTTCTTCAGCAGTTTATTCAAAACTCAAAAAAAACCCCTCAAAATTCGGTTTGGGAACCGGGTTAATCGAATTCAGCATACCCTAATAATGTTAAAACGTGAGGTTCCCAACTGTTACCCAAAAATGCACCTCGAAGCTTATACATGGCCTTTTTCCATAAATCAGTCTAGTCCAATAGGCTGTACAAAGGCATGTTTCCAGGAAAGAGGAAAAGTTTGGGTTTTTAAACAAAACAAAAAATTAAATTTATTTTATTAAAATATTTAAATATTTATACGGTTAAAAAATTGACCTTATTTGCATGTGTAGTAAATGGATGGATATAGAAACAGATAGATAGATGTGTGAGGTCCTGTAAGGTGGTGGATTCTGCTTTCAATCATAATCTCACTGGAAAGGAATGTTGATGAAGAAGAGCAAGATGTTATGTTTTGGGTTCAAAGATAACAGAATACCATGCATCATAACATTTACAAAAATTACTTTCTAAATGGAAAAAATTACAGTTGGTTTGTTCGTGTAGTGGAAAAAGAGCGACTATAAATGGTACATTTCTCCAAATATCTTACATGGTTTCACTTGCAGTTCCAATGTACTTTTATTTTGTTGAAACAGCTGTTGGTGAGCTGCTGGGTTAAGTGATAGACGGACTTGGCAAAATAGAGAAAACTGCTGCGGCACAGGAAATACATCATGGAAAATAGACACTGACAACGGAAGATGGTTGGTTTGTTCAAATACAAGCACTTGTTAAGCAGGCTAAAGAGATGGCTGCTTTGTTTGAGTTCATGTCTCCTTGTACTATGAACATGTGTTACCAAATGGGTATCTCATTGATACATTCGATTTTCGACATTGATACATTGGATAGAACAATTTAATTTATAAAAGGCATTTTGCTGATGATTTGCTTTTTCAAGAATACATATTGTAAAGGACTCTTTATTTCAAGCATACATATTTTATAGGAGAGGTATAAAACACATGGACACTGATAGGACTTCCAGGAAAGAAATCGGAATTTCAAAAATGTGGATCTGGGGTGAATTGACGGGGGTAGAAAAGATCAAGGTTTTGGATGGGGGAAGACAAGAGATGGTGGTGAACAGCTGTTTTAAAGACCTGGAGGGAGGAGTGGGATTAAATAGAGTGAGGGAGTTTGTTCCAGAGGCGGGAGAAAAGAGGAATGAAGGAGTGAAGGTGAATATAGTCTTGATTTTGGCAGTTTAACCATAAGAGGGTTGCTGGCAGATCTTGTGCGACCTGTAGGAATATTTGGGGGCAGAGCACAGACAGAGCAAGGGGAGCAAGGCCGGAGAGGAGTCGGAAGAAGAAAGAAAGACCACCAACATGCCTGCGGTGAGTAAGTGAAAGGCCCTCGAAGTTAGCTTCATCTCGGGATATTCCAATGATTCTGAAAGCTTTGGTTTCAACAGCGTGAAGCCGAGCTAGGTGTGAGGCAGGAGCACCGGCCCATAGGGGAGAACAGTATTCCATTGAGCTGCGGATGAAAGCCTTGTATGTGGTGAGGAGCTCAGGTGTGCCGAGGAAGGACTTCGCACGACGGAGGATGCCCAGTCGGCGACTGGCTTTGGAGGCCAGCTTGGAAATGTGGTTTTCCCAAGAAATATCATGGCAGATAGTGAGACCCAAAAGCTTGAGCGACAGAACTTCTTGGAGAGGATTGTTGAGAAAGTAGATGGGAGGGTTGTCCAGTCGATCTTTTCGGAGAGACATAGTAAGAGTGTGAGATTTGTCAGGATTGAAAGACATGTTCCACTTGTTTGACCAGTCTGTGATTTTGTCCAGGTCTTCAGAGAGTGAGGAGGCTGCAGACTGCCGATATGAGGGAAGAGGAATGGAGCGGCAGAGAGTGGAGTCATCAGCAAAGAGATAGAGCGGATTTTCCAGAGAGTCGGAGAGATCATTGATAAAGACCAGAAAAAGCACAAGGCCCAGAACACTGCCTTGGGGAACTCCAGCCTGAACAGGAAGGGGAGATGAGAGAAATCCATTCAGGGCCACACGTTGTCTATGACCAGAGAGGAAGTCCGCAAGCCATGCATGGAGATTTCCATGGATACCATAGGAGGAGAGTTTGGTGAGCAGAGCTGGGTGCCAGACCGTATCGAAGGCACGTGATATGTCAAGGAAGACGGCTCTGATTTCCTGTTTGGCATTGAGGACCGCCATCCATTGTGAAGGTTTACTTGACAATCTTTTCGGAGAGACATAGTGAGAGTGTGAGATTTGTTAGGATGATTCGATTTTGGTGAAGATCCTAATCAGATCAGATAGGGCTAAAACGATATGTAGTATAGTACGATATCTCAAAGTTGTGGATGGGTTAATTTGACAAAATTTGGTGGACGAGTTGGGTAAGTGACAAGAACAAGCCGATTAGATTTTGGTTCAGGTCCGAATCCAGATCCGTAAAAACAAAAGGTAAACTGTTCAGCCTGACAGAGGTATACCTCTCTCTGAGTGCTGTTCTAATTCTTACTGGTATTCATAAAATCCAGCTGAGGTTTTATGTGGGGCGTTCATAAAGTTCTCGGAACAAGATACAGCACTCACAATAGTGCAAGAAACCCTTTTTTATTTTTCAATATATAAGTTTATATAATCAGTAAGAAAATTTATTATTACTATATTTAAAAGTTTATTGGATGATAGTGAGTATCTTCTTCCGAGAACTTCTGAACGCCCCTCGTATTATCATATTATTCCATGTTCCTGATTAATTGTTTTAGTCGTGGCCTACTGGTGGAGACATTGGAATAGTATCCTAGAGATTGTTGTTCTCCACGGGGTCTATAAAGGCCTATGGTGTAGAAGAAGATATCGTCGATGTGCATGGGTGAGCATATTTGAAAGACTTAAGCGAGGAGGACAAGACAATGATTGAGAGGATTCCAAAATCACATGGAGATTGTACAGTGTGTCGTCCACCATGTCTTGTCACCCCTCGGGCCTTGTAAAAATGGTGGCATTGCCTTTTATCATATTAGCTGACAACACTGAAGGGTTCTACAACTTATACCACATACATTTGCAGCACTCTTTTACTTTATTACACATTTTGGGACATTTTGCGGAGCATTTGTGGGGTGTAATGACTAAAAGCAAGTCTCACTGATTGTTTAAGGTCATCAGTGCAACAATCTCTATTATGAAGCCCCAAAGGGAATGATAACATGTCAACAGGTTTGGGCTTCTAGTTGGCCTGACAAGTGGATGGATGGCAGCACTGGTGACCCGCGACCAATCCAACGGTCCCCGAAAACCTCACTAAGGTATCACCCATGGTTACGTTCACTCAATCTAAAAAAAAGGATAAAATAAACGAATTAACACTCTGCGCACAAAGAAAAGTCACAATTTTTACAAGGGGTAACAAGACATTGTGACCACCCTGTAGATGGAAATCCAGCTCCAAGCAGTAATATTATGGATTTGGATTTCAAGCTCTAAAATGCTTATCTCATATACACGATTACCATGTTAATTAGTAGTTTCTGGAGAAGTTAATTGCAATTGCATCACCAGGTAAAAACCAAGCTGGCTTCTCAATGACCTCAGGAAGAAGGTAATCTATGAACATCGGTGGGCATGATGTGGCACCATTCCGTAGTTCAGGTTTGACTCTCAAGATCTTCAGTGTAACCTTGCTTAGGTATGAAATTCTACCTATAAAAAATTACCTTCGCCACAAAACCCCATATAACTGAAATAAAATGTAAACATTCTGCTGTTTATAGGGTTGCTGGGGGAAGGATGGAATGTGGAGGGAGATTTGGTATTACGATTGCCTTTAAGAAAAATTATGAAACAACCTGAATTTTAATGATTTATTAATTAATTCAGAAACGTTCTCTGTTTATGTTTCTGTCTCTGTTGAGCACTCCCAAAAACGATTTGCCTCTCATGGTTAACAGCCATATTAATGATTCCCTGGGCTGGCAGGATGGCCGAAAGGTACGTCCACTTACCTCTAAGTTATCTTGCCTGGGTTTCGCCTTTCAGGAACACTTACAGGCATCAAGGTTTTGAACAAAGAGTGGTCCCAGCTCGTAAAAGAGAATCCTGTAGTCAGAACAGCATGGAACACCACCACCAGATGTGCGAAAAGTTTGCAGATGCAGCAAGCCCCAAACAAAAAATGCACATAATGTTGGTCCAGCTGCACACGGGAGTGGCAAGGACTAGTCCAAGTATTGGAAACTTGGCAAATGCCACATTAAGTGCTGTGATTGGGATACCAGCAGCATCTTTATTGGAACGCCAAAACCATGGGATAATTTTCTTGCTGAATGTGCTCACCTGTTTCAAAAAGACTGCGAGAGTGAGGGGTGAGATAAAGTGATATCTGACAAAATATCGTAGAGCGAACAATATGATTGATGACAAATAACTGATCCAAGACACCTGACTAGTCTGGGTTCACACTGGACAACAACAAAAACTTTCTGTTGCTACTGAGGTAAATGTAGGTGTCCTTTATTGATTTCAGCATGCTGATTCCAAATGTGAAGTCAGAATTGACTCAGCACGTCAGGATTTTTAGTTACAGAAAAAGTTACAGAAACTGATAAAGTTTTCTTTGTTTTCAGGTCTGGTGGTTTAATGTAAAAGAAAATGGCGACTCCAGAGGAGAAAGCTCAGTGTGTCGAATGGTTCATCGAGACAAGATCCAACATGCAAGTTCAGCGTAATTTCCGCACAAGGTATGGAAGGAATCCGTCATCGCAGACTAGTATCAGAAAGTGGTACAAGGGGTTTAAGGAGACTGGAAGTTCTTAGAAACAGAAATGTACCTGTTGACCAAGCACAAGTGCAGCAGATGTTGAACGAGTGTGTGAATCATTTCAACAAATTCCCAGAAAATCAATCCGACATGTATCCAGAGAACTGGGTCTACCAACCACCACTGTACACAGGATTTTGCATAAAATATTCAAACTTTATGTCGATGAGGTGCAGATTCTGCAGGAACCCAAACCAAATGACGGACCCAAACGCAAGGTGTTTGCCTTGGAAATGCTCAGTCACACAGAGGATGAGGAAGATTCCTGGAAAAGGTCATGTTCACAGATTAAGCTTGCTTTCATTTATCGGGGAATGTCAATCAGCACAATGTGAGGATGTGTGGCTCTGAAAACCCCCACGTGGTCAATGAACACATATGCGGCAGAACAAAGGTCAATGTATGATGTGGCCTTCTCCATGAGCGCTTGGTGGGGAGGATACAGTGACCTCAACAATTTACATGAACATGTTTCAAGAATCCTTCCCACAGATTGAAGACCTGCAACCTGATATCATTGTCCAACTGGACAGCGCTCCCCCTCATTGGGCCTTAGTTGTTCGAGCCGTCCTGAATGAACAAAATTCCAGGTCGCTGGATTGGCCAAGACAGACCAACCGTCTGCCCCCCCCCCCCCTCCCTTGATCACCAGACATAACCTCCCATTATTTTTTTCTGTGGGAGTTTGGCAAAGATGTTGTCTACAACACCAAGATAGCAAACCTGCAGGATCTTCGTTCTTGGATCACAGCTGCATGCGCACTGGTGGATGCAAACATGCTGAGCTGAACATGGCAAGAACTCATGTACCACCTTGATGTCCTGCGTGCGACAAACAGAGCTCACATTGAAGTGCATTGATGGCGTGCACAAAACTTGGTGAGTATCTGTATCATTTAAACCAAAGGGTATTGTTGTATCATTTGTGGTTCTAAATATATAAACAACAAAGTTGTCCAGGTCTTTTTGGAACACCCTGTATTATGAAGGCGATTCTACAGTGTTCAAGTGTACAATTCAATTTAAATACAGGTGTAAAGAGGTTTAAAGGCATAGAAATAAATTAATTCCCTGTTTTACCGCTGTTTTACCCAGTGTCCATTACATCACTGTATCTAACACGCTACACTCGTTCTTCATGCCTGTCGTTTGTGTCCTTTACAACGTCCTTAAAAACAGTAAGTTACCTTTCTGGAACGATGTCTAATTTTGTCTGACTGCCGGGCAGGTAGACATAATAAAAACATTATATTCACTCCTCTCTGCGCATGTGCTATCGGGACAAATTCAAAGCCAAAGTACTGTTAGACAGCAAACGTGGCTTCCTATTCATGTTCCGATTCGTGTTAAAAATATAACATTCAATTAAATAATTTGTTCCTCGATGATAAACTGATAAGACATACAGATGGACCAATTGCTTAACTCCACGTTTCGCTCCGCGTGCACGGGTTAACAACCTGTCTGATATGAATGGATGGATTGACGCTGTCATCCTTCCTATCCAAAACTTCTGTTCATTTTCTCCTGGTTCTCTGTTTCACTCAATTTTATGATATGATCTTTGTTTATCGCAATATCCTTCTTTACCTTTATGGTTTGTTTTTTCTTCATGTAGCTTAACCTATGGTTTTCAAGAATCCTGAAACGGTATATGAACACAATGGCCCGAGTGACTTTTCTTGTGCGTTGTGCATTTCCAAGTTGCACTCAGGAGCTCAAGTGAAAACAGGAAGAATGATGAAAGAATAACATCTACCATTGATGGAACTGCGAGAGAATGTTGGCATATCAAGAGAGGAAACTCCAGCAGATTATTTTGGCTCGATGTTTGACCAAAAGGGCAAGTGCCAGATTTTTATAAGGAAATACATCCAACCTGAACTTAAGAGCATGGATTCCCCCTTTCTGGATCCATGTGGGCAGCTCTCTGTTGTTTAAAGAGCAAAAATAATATTGGCACGATCCTGGGATCTGATGACTAGCACGGAGCATGGTCACTTGTTGTAGTGAATGCATTTCAAGACCAAACTGCTATTAATACAATCCACAGTATGAGTATGTAAGTGAATGTTGTACACTTGCCTTAAAAAACCCAAAAGACTTCACTTCTGTCATAAAAAAAACAGTTCTATGAAAATGCGTCGATTTGGAGTACTCGGCCAGGAGATGAAAAGACATTTTTCGGTATTCACTTGTGTATTTTCTGAAATATTGGGAATGAGGGAGGAAGGGAGCATTTGAGGATAAAGTCTCTGCACTCCCACTCACCCCGACCTTCGTGTTCCTTTGGCATTGTTCTATTTAACAGAGGGCCTCCAGCTGGATCCGTCTTCTATGCATATTTTGTTGGTGATTTTGTGTTGCGATGATGTGATTACGAACTGCATTCTGCGTAAATTCTCCTTGTATGCAAATAAAAAGATTGTGATAAATACATAGTCGGTAGGGGTTGATATCTCACAGTCCTATAACTAACTTCCATTTCGAGTTGGGGAACACTTTGGGTGCCTTATGCCTCTTTTGATGGCATAAGCTTTGGGTTTTGGGTTTTTTGGGTTTTAAATTTTGGGTTTTAAATTGGGTTTTTATTGGGGAACTTGGCCACCAATTGGGGAAATTGGGGAACACTTTGGGTTTTAAATCAGAAAGGGACCGAAAGAAGACAGGCCGCTTCAATGTACAGTATGATGAACACTGCAACAAATGGAATTTGAAAAACTTTTGCAAATGAGTGTAAGAATTTTCCCCGCAAGAGCGGGGGTTAGCCTTGCGGCCCCCATGACAATCTTCTCCATTTTGCCCTATTTTCTGCATCTCCCCTTGTTAACCTCCTTGTTAACCTCGTTTTCTTATGGGAAGAGCTACGTTAAGAATGGACTAAATTCAGTTGTCATTAGAAATGGTTACATTAGTATTGGTTTTTGCCTTTGTGTTATATCACTCAATGACATGTATTTGTCCCATAACCACATGTATTGGCTGTCTTTATCATATGGTTCCTTAACTCTCGTTTAGAATAGAGCTTTGGAGGCGGTCACATGTAGTGGAAAGATTAGTAAAGTAGGAAAAGTGGCCACGTCATTTCATGTTAGTGTTATTCGGAAGTGACGTTGGTTTGCTCGAACAGGCGTTGCGCATGCGCTGTGTGTGTGCCCCGGTTCGGTTTGCTTGAATACATCCCGTGGCCTGTGTTGACTGATCACCCTGGTGCGTGATGAATAACGCCGATACATCTATAAAGCCTGAACGTGTTTGGTTGAGTTTTCGCTCGGAGTGAAGGAGGAACGACTACCGTTGTTGGCGCTAATCCTTTATGCTCTCTTCCATATCTCTTCATTCTCCAACCGTTCTCTTTGTCATACTTGGGGAATCTGCAAAAGCTTTCTCATTTCTGTTTTCTCAAACAACACCTCTTCCCTTTTTCTCAAAGCCCATGTTTTGACACCATACATTAATTATAACCGATCAAATCACTGTATTGTAGATTTCAACCTTCTATTTCATTGGTGTCCTTCTATCACAGACTACTTCACTAACGTCCTTCTATTTTGTCCATGCTTCACCACCTCCTCCTTTCTTTCGTGTTGAACCAAGTTACTTGAATTTGTTCATTTGCATCATCTCTCCACCCCTTATACGTACAATCTTGACCCTTTCTTTACCAGTCTTACTACACACCATTACCCCCTTATACGTACAATCTTGACCCTTTCTTTACCAGTGTAGCGGTTACCGCTGGATGTACATAATCGCCTTGCACCGGCCAGAACACGGCCAGACGCGCCTCTCCCGGGCATGCCCGGACTCACTGTTCCCGGGCACGCCCGAACCTCCCGGGCACGCCCGGTCTCGTCTTTCCCGGGCATGCCCGCTCTCGCCTTTCCAGGGCTCGCCCAGAGCGTCCGGGCATGCCCGCTATCGCCTTTCCAGGGCTCGCCCAGAGCGTCCGGGCATGACCGCTATCGCCTTTCCAGGGCACGCCCAGAGCGTCCGGGCATGCCCGCTATCGCCTTTCCAGGGCTCGCCCAGAGCGTCCGGGCATGCCCGCTATCGCCTTTCCAGTGCTCGCCCAGAGCGCCCGGGCACGCCCAGCCTCGACTTGCCAGGCCGCAGCCAAACACGCCCGGGCAGGTCCAGACTCGCCTTTCCAAGGCTCGCCCTTGACACCCAGGCATGCCCGGTATAGCTTTTGCCGGGCAAACTTCCCGACATAAATGCGTATATATATTGTTGCCCGAAAAACGGGCTTGTCAGAATACCTTAGCTGTTTGGTTTCAATAAAGCAACTCGGACGAATTCCGTCTTTGGTCGCGTCAATTCTTTCGACTCGCGTTGGAGCGCAGTTCCTTCATTGGTGACCTACCGACATGGATACGGCAGTGACGCTTAAACTGCCTACCTTCTGGGAGACTCACGCGGCTGTTTGGTTCGCCCAGGCGGACTCCCAGTTCGCCCTGCGAGGCATCACCGCGGACGACACCCGCTTCCACCATGTTGTGGCGGCGCTCGGTTCCGCCACCGCGACCCGTGCCTTGAGCCTCCTCCAGCACCCGCCGGCTGCTGACAAATACGACGCGCTGTAGACGCTCCTCCTCGGCGCTTTCGCCCTCTCACCGGCAGCACGCGCACGGCGCCTGCTTGACCTGCCCGAGCTCGGCGACACGCGCCCGTCCGAGCGCATGGACTATATGCTCTCGTTGCTCAGCGAGCACTCTCCGGCATTCCTGTTCCGGGAGCTGTTCCTCCGTCAGCTGCCTCACCCGGTACGCCTCGCCCTGGCTGGCACGTTGATCACGGATTCCCGCGCCCTCGCCAGGGAAGCCGATAAGATCTCCTCGGCGGGCCAGCACATCGGCGCGGTTACCTGGAGCCCGCCGCCGTCCGAGGCGACGCCCACGACGCCCGAGCGCCCTGCGCGGTTGGAGGCCGAACTGCCGGTGCAACTGGCGGCCGCCACGCCGCACCGCCCGCTTCCGACACGACGGCCGGGGCCTCCACCTGACCGGGCGTGGTGTTATTACCACGCCAGGTTCGGACACAAGGCTCGGACGTGCCGGCCCCCGTGCACTTTCGGCAGGTCGGGAAACGGCCGGGCCGGCGTTCATTCCCAGCCATGAGCGCCGGCCACTCGGGCAACTTGCTGTTTATTCGGGACAAAGCGTCTGGACGGCGTTTCCTGTGCGACACCGGCGCCCAACTGAGCGTCATACCTGCCTCCGAGCAGGACAGGCTGGACGCAGTTTGCGGCCCCTCTTTGGTCGCTGCTAATGGCTCGGCCATACGCACTTTCGGCCCACGCGTCGTCACCCTCTGCTTCGGCAGCCAGTGCTTTCAATGGACTTTTGTTACCGCCAGCGTCCCCGTGGCTTTGCTGGGCGCCGACTTCCTCTGCGCGTACGGGCTGCTGGTCGACGTCAAACGACGTCGCCTTGTCCACGCCGAGACCTTCAGCTCCCTGGCGTGCACAATGAGCAGCTCCGCGCCGACCGAACTGGCGTGCGCCCTCCCGGCAACGAACGAGTTCGCTCGCCTGCTCGTGGAATTCCCGGCCCTCACGCGGCCGACGTTTTCGGCCGTCGCGGTGCGGCACGGGATCGAGCACCACATACCCACTACGGGCCCGCCGGTCTACGCCAGGGCCCGCCGCCTCGACCCAGCCAAGCTCGCCATGGCAAAGGCCGAATTCGACGCGTTGGAGCACCTCGGCATCGTGCGGCGCTCCGATAGCGCGTGGGCCTCGCCACTGCACATCGTGCCAAAGCCGGGGGGTGGATGGCGCCCGTGTGGCGACTACCGCCGTCTCAATGACGCTACCACCCCCGACAGGTACCCGATCCCGCATATTCAGGACTTTTCCGCCCGTGTGGCGGGACGGGTCATCTTTTCGAAAATTGACCTGATACGGGGCTACCACCAGGTACCTGTCCGGGCGGCCGACGTCCCAAAGACGGCCGTCTTTACGCCGTTCGGCCTGTTCGAATTTTTGCGGATGCCGTTTGGCCTCAAGAACGCGGCCCAGGCGTTCCAGCGCTTGATGGACGGCGTGCTGCGCGACCTGCCGTTTCTTTTCGTCTATCTGGACGACATCCTCGTCGCCAGCACGTCCCGCGCCGAGCACCTCCTCCACCTCCGAACACTGTTCGGTCGCCTCAGCGAGCACGGCTTAATTGTCAACCCGGTCAAATGCCACTTCGGCGCGATGACCGTTGACTTTTTGGGCCACCGCATCACCAAGACCGGGGCCGTGCCGCTGCCGACCAAGGTCGAGGCCATCACCACGTTCCCGCATCCCCGTTCTATCAAGGCCCTCCAAGAGTTCCTCGGCATGGTGAATTTTTATCACCGATTCGTGCCCCGCGCTGCTCAGCTCATGCGGCCCCTTTACGAGGCCCTCCGGGGCAAGCCGGCCAAGCATGACATTGTTTGGTCCGCGGCCATGGACGCGGCCTTCGCCAGTGCCAAACGGGCCCTCGCCGACGCAACGCTGCTGGCTCACCCGGTGCTCAACGCGCCCATCGCCCTCACTACGGACGCCTCCAACTACGCGGTGGGCGCCGTCCATGAGCAATGGGTGGACGGGGTTTGGCAGCCACTCGCTTTTTTCAGCCGGCAACTCCGGCCGAACGAGTTAAACTACAGCACGTTCGACCGCGAGCTGCTCGGGCTATTCCTGGCCGTTCGCCATTTCCGACACTTCCTGGAGGGCCGCCCGTTCACGGCTTTCGTCGACCACAAGCCGTTGGTCTATGCAATGGCTAAGGTCACGGAGCCGTAGTCGGCCCGCCAGCAGCGCCACCTCTCCGCCGTGTCGGAGTTCACCATGGACATCCAGCACGTCGCCGGCAAAGACAACGCCGTGGCCGACTGCCTTTCGCGGGCCAGCGCGAACGCGGTCCACCTCGGCGTGGACTTCACGCTCATGGCGGCCGACCAGACCACCGACGCCTCGGTGCAGGCACTCCGCGTGGCGGACACGGGCCTCCGCCTGGCCGACATCCCCTTCGCGGGCACCGTCCTGCTCTGCGACGTCTCCCAGGGCCAGCCTCGCCCCATCGTGCCCGTTTCCTGGCAGCGCCGCATCTTCGCCTCCATCCACGGCCTTGCTCACCCGGGCCGGAAAGCTTCTCAGAAGCTGGTGTCGGCGCGTTTCGTCTGGCACGGCCTTCGACGAAACATCCGCGACTGGGCCAACGCCTGCACGGCCTGCCAGCGAGCCAAGGTCCACCGCCACACCCAGGCCCCGCTGGCACCTTTCGCCGTGCCTGAACGGCGTTTTGACCACGTCCACGTGGACCTGGTGGGTCCCCTGCCCCCCTCGCGGGGGTTCACCCACCTGCTCACCATGGTGGACAGGACCACCAGGTGGCCGGAGGCCGTGCCCCTCACCTCCACCACCACCGCCGACGTGGCGCAGGCGTTCATCGCCACCTGGGTCGCGCGCTTCGGCGCACCAGCGGACATCTCGTCCGACCGCGGCCCACAGTTCACGTCTGAGCTTTGGGGCGCGGTCGCCCGTTCGTTGGGGGTCACGCTGCACCGCACCACGGCCTACCACCCCCAAGCCAATGGGTTGTGCGAGCGGTTTCACCGCTCCATGAAGGCCGCACTCATGGCCGGCCTTCAGGACGACCGTTGGGCCGACCGGCTGCCTTGGGTCCTTTTGGGCCTTCGCACGGCCCCCAAGGAAGACCTCCAGGCGTCCGCCGCCGAGCTCGTCTTCGGCCAGCCACTCCGCGTCCCGGGCGATTTCGTGCCTGACGCTACCAGTCCCTGGTCCGCCGCTCGCCAGCGCTCGGACCTCCAGGAGGCCGCCCGACGATTTGCCCCCGTGCCGACGTCCCGCCACGGTGGCCCCCAGTCCTACGTCCCCCCGGCGCTTCGCACAGCGGAGTACGTCTTTGTGCGTCATGACGCGCACCGGGGGCCACTCCGGCCGCCGTACGACGGGCCCTTCCGGGTCCTGCGATGGGGCGACAAGTCTTTCATCGTCGACTTCGGCGGCCGGCCGGACCGGATTTCTGTGGACCGCCTCAAACCGGCGCACATGTACGTCGACCGACCACCACGGTTGGCCCTTCCTCCGCAGCGAGGCCGCCCCCCGTCCACAGTTCCCCCCGCTCGACCACCCACCACCACGTCAGACCCCTCCCCACGACCCTCCAGGGGTCGCTTCGGCCGGGTCATCCGGACCCCCCTTAAATTGACCCTGCCGGTGCAGGTCGATTCTGGAGGGGCGTGTGTAGCGGTTACCGCTGGATGTACATTATCGCCTTGCACCGGCCAGAACACGGCCAGACGCGCCTCTCCCGGGCATGCCCGGACTCACTGTTCCCGGGCACGCCCGAACCTCCCGGGCACGCCCGGTCTCGTCTTTCCTGGGCATGCCCACTCTCGCCTTTCCAGGGCTCGCCCAGAGCGTCCGGGCATGCCCGCTATCGCCTTTCCAGGGCTCGCCCAGAGCTTCCGGGCATGCCCGCTATCGCCTTTCCAGGGCACGCCCAGAGCGTCCGGGCATGCCCGCTATCGCCTTTCCAGGGCTCGCCCAGAGCGTCCGGGCATGCCCGCTATCGCCTTTCCAGTGCTCGCCCAGAGCGCCCGGGCACGCCCAGCCTCGACTTGCCAGGCCGCAGCCAAACACGCCCGGGCAGGTCCAGACTCGCCTTTCCAAGGCTCGCCCTTGACACCCGGGCATGCCCGGTATAGCTTTTGCCGGGCAAACTTCCCGACATAAATGCGTATATATATTGTTGCCCGAAAAACGGGCTTGTCAGAATACCTGAGCTGTTTGGTTTCAATAAAGCAACTCGGACGAATTCCGTCTTTGGTCGCGTCAATTCTTTCGACTCGCGTTGGAGCGCAGTTCCTTCACCAGTCTTACCACACACCATTACCTCCATCTTTCTAATTAACCTTCAATCCCTGCCTCTATAAGCTCTCTTGCCATTCCAGCAATCTTCTCTGCAGCTCTTCGTTTGACTCTACTGGTATGATTAAGTCGTCTGCGAACAGGAACTCCTCCAGTTTTCTATATCTGATGTTGTCACTCAGCACATCCACCACTATTACAAAAAGGAAGGGACTTAGTGCAGGACCCTGGTGCAGACCAATCTCTACTCTAATATATTGTGAGTCCCCATTCATTGTCCTGACCATAGCATTTCGCTCTTACATACGTTTCCATCACGGTCCTAACAATATTGTCTGGCACGCCATTCTTCCACGAACACCAATTATCAACTTCTCTTGGAATCCGATCATCTGCCTTCTCTAGATCTATGAATACCGAATACAGCTTGTTATTCCCTGACAGAATCGTTTCCTGAATCTGTCTCTGGCTGAAAATAATATCCACTGTTTACCTTCCTTGCATGAATACACACTGCGTCTCGTCTATCTTCACAATCTGGGTCTCCTTCGGTCTACAATCCACTCAGGTATCTTTGTAGAATGCTCCAACAATTTGATCCCTCTGTAATTTCCACAGACTCTTCGTTCTTCCTGCCATTCTCTCAGCTACCATGACTAGGGTAATAGGGTATCTTTCACATTGTTCCATATTTATTCTACTCCTCCATCCTCATGTAACTCTCTCGATGCTTTCTTGTCCGACAAGGCCATTTAAGTCTTCAACAATTATAACCTTTTCTCCAGCTGGTACCCTCCTGAATCTTCCAACTGCTCTCTGAATGCCTCTTTCTCCTGATCTGAACACCCAGTTTGCGGCGTGTACGCTGAGATTATATTCTGTTACATGCTCCTCCCCGACCCCCTGGTCATCGTGTACCTCCGAGCCTCGAGAGGAGCCACGGCAGAAAAATATGTTATTCTGTGTATAAAATCAATAGGGAAACCACACCAATGGTTATCAACAAACAAATATTGTATTAAAAATCACACAAGAAAAACGATACAACAATAATAGCAATGAAAAGTACAATCAACACATCTTATGATGGTACCATCAGCTAGTATAGGATAACTCACTGTGCTCCAAGTGAGTGAAAAAAGAACATTCCCCAATGTCTCTATAGCTCAAAGTTGATCCCCTCCAGTGATCATTAGAGCGATGTCGAATCGAAACCCGAACCCAGTTCAGATGACGGGCCCGGTCACACCGCCAAAACAGCAGAAAGGCGTATGCAGCCGAAGCGACGCAAAGAGTCACGTGATCCAAAACTGCATAAAGCAAACTCAAGGCGAATGGGAAATCCAAAGGCGCCACTGCGTAAGGCAAACTCAAGGTGAATGGGAAATCCAAAGGCGCCCTCCAGGTCTGAACTTTCACGGCTCAATCGGCGAACCGCAAATTAATCTTCCAAAAGCCACGGTGCACACACACACATCAGATACATCTGAAAGTGGTGGAAATGGCTGACGAAGCAAATACCTTGCAATAAATACCGCGTGAAGCGCACGAATCAAAATGGCCGACGGCTCGTCCTCGAGTCGCAACGACCCGGCAAAGATTCTTCAGAATCCCAAGGCCAAACCTGACACCGAGGTTGATCAGTCACAGCGATAACCCCTATCGCAGGAATTCCTATCCAGGAAATTCAAAGTTCACTCGTGACTCTTGCTCAACAACGTTCGATCCAGAACGCAAAGCAACCAGCTTGTTGTCCGACGTTTCGCTCCTTTCTTTTTCTCTCACCTCCTCTTCTTCTTCGTCTTCCGGTTCCCGATCCGGTTTCCTGTTTCATTTAACATTAACCTTTTTACCTTTTGACAATAATAATGGCTATTGCCCTCAAACAATAATAATAATAATAATAATAATAATAATAATACATAGAACCAGAAATGTTTCAAGTCGATGAAAACCACAACACTGGAAGTGACGAATCCGTAACACTTCCCCCCCCTCAAGAAATAAAGTTTGAACATTGTGAAAACTTTCTTTGGAGGCAAAACTCTCCCAACAAACAAAAGTAAACTCACACCCAAATCATCAATTCCCGTGAGCAACGATAATAATCAATATTTCCCCAAAATAAAGCAACAAAACTTCAAACAACCTACAGAGATTTCCAAAGTTAATTCACTCTGGACAAAGCATCAGCAACGACATTGTCCCTGCCCTTTACATGCTCAATTTCCCAGTTGAACTCCTGCAAAGCCAAACTCCATCTCATCAACCTCTGATTTTTATTTCTAGTTTCTTTTGAATGAAGGTTAAGGGGTTGTGATCAAAAATCCAAAGTCAAGCAAATCTATAGCACTTTTTCCGGGAGGCCGAGCTGAGAGCCAGGTTCCATGGTGGTTGGGTGGTGAGGCCTGGAAGTATTCACTACATGGACGCCTTTAGGAACGTGGAGTTCACGGTTAATCCGTGTCGGAAAGTTCACTACATGGACGCCTTTAGGAACGTGGAGTTCACGGTTAATCCGTGTAGGAAAGTTCACTACATGGACGCCTTTAGGAATGTGGCGTTCACGGTTAATCCTTGTAGGAATCTTGGCTCGGCTGCTCCGCAGCATTCAGTGCTTCAACTCTTCCTAACTTTCATAATAATCACGGTTGGACCACTTGTCACTGTAGGCACGTGAATAGCGGTCTACTTCTCAGCCACTACCCTGATAATCATCCCTTCGGGAGCTGCCGTAACTCTGGGAGCCTCCATAGTAATATCGACTGCGGCCACCACCAAAACTACTACTCCCACCATAGCCACCATAGCCACCCCTGAAACTACCTCCACGTTTTCCTCCTCTGTAGCCCCCTCAACACCTATGGCCTGCCTTCTCTACTGTTATGGTCCGACCATCCAAATCCTTGCCATTCAAATCCTTTTCTGCATCTTTGGCGTCCTTTGTGTTTTCAAATGTGACAAAGCCAAATCCTCTTGACTTTTTCGTCTCCCTGTCTTTTATCAGCAGCACTTCCAAGAGCGGTCCATATTTGCCGAAGACAGAATCCAGAACATCTTCCCTTGTGTTGAAGTTCAGTCCACCTACAAAGAGCTTGCCAACAATGCTTCCATCCCTGACTTGTGTGTGCTGACACTTAGTTTCAGGGTACTTCCTCTTCTCTTCAGGGCGCTTCCTACCCATAGCACGAGTCGCGGTACAGGATGGAAAGATACCCGGAATCTCCTGCTCTACCTGTGCGGTGTTATTTTCCATACTCGGCTTTTCAACAAACATCGGGTTACCAGAAACTTGACCACCGGTCAAATCATTCCCGACAACAAAAGATACTCCCTCTACAGGAAGAGTGGCTTGTAAACCTACTCGCTCTACAGGAAGATTGGCTTGTAAACCTACGGTGACCGGTCCTGACACCAAATCAGACTGCAAATGGATGACATGAAGTGGGGCTTTAACATAGCCACCAACCCCCTGTAAACGAACACTGACACCAGTTGCCATCTTCTCTGACAATGGCAAAATGCCCTCAAGCATCAAAGATTGCTGTGCTCCTGTGTCCCTCAATATCCTAACAGGCCTCTGGTTCGTTAAGTCTCCATCCATTGACACAAACCCCTCTGAAATAAATGGTTTGTAACCCTCTTGAACAAGGTCGTTCTGTGATGCTGTAACTTTGGCATGGGAACCCTCACAAGGCTCTGTCCCCCAAGGACGATTTCTCACATTTGCCATTGCATTCGGAGTTGTACTAGTCTGACTCCCCTCTTGATTTTTCCTTTCCAGAGCATAACATTGGGACATCAAGTGTCCAGGTTTCTTGCAAAAAGCGCAAGGAGGCCCGGAGGAAAAACTCGTGGTCCGCCTCGAGCCCCCTGGAAGATAAGTCTGTCTTGGAACTGTAGTCTTCTGATCCCTAAAAATGGCGGTATCAGAGTTGTCCTCATAGTCATCTCTAGGCCGCCCCCATGAATTTTCGTTCTCCGCACCGGATGTACCATAACTCCCCTGGCGAACTCTCGGCGGGAAGTTAGGTTTGTGGAACCCCATCCTGTGTGTCAAGGCATAGTCATCTGCCACGGTTGCTGCCTCATGCAACTCTGGTACCTTCTTTTCCTCCAGATGTACTTTAATGTCCTCGTGGACACACTGTTTGAATTCCTCCACCAAGATCAATTGTCGCAACAGTTTGACGTCTTTCCCAACCCCTTTCGAATCACACCACCGAGATCAAACATGGTTTCCTTCATTCTGGCAAACTCCACATGTGGTCTGTGGAGTGTCTCCCTCTTCCTGGTATTCTGGAATTTTTGCCGGTAAGCTTCAGGGACCAATTCATAGGCTTTGAGAATGGTTTTCTTCACTATCTCATAATCTGCACATTGGTCAATCGGTAAAGCCGAAAATATATCTTGAGCTTTACCCACCAGAACACTTTGCACTAACATGGTCCAAGACTCCACAGGCCATTTTAGCATTTGAGCCACTTTCTCAAAGTGTAAAAAAAAACTTGGCTACCTCCTTTTCTTTGAAGGGTGGAACCAGCTTCACATGTCTACCAACATCCCAGGTGTTCTGACTAGTTGTCGAACCAGCCAGCATGGATGCTACCTCTCCTCGTTCTCTCATTAACTCCAGCTCCTTGAATTTAATTTCCTTCTGAAGCTCCATGTCACGTTCCTTTAACTCCCTTTCGGCTCTTCTTTCCTCTGCTCTTTTCTCCTCGAGTTCTCGTTCCTGTTCTATTCTTTTTTCCGCGAGTTCTCTTTCTGCTCTCCTTTCCTCTGTTCTTCTCTCCTCGAGTTCTCGTTCCTGTTCTGCTCTTTTTTCCTCGAGTTCTAGTTCCTGTTATACTCTTCTTTCCAAGAGTTCTCTTTCAGCTCTCCTTTCCTCTGCTCTTCTCTCCTCGGCTTTCCATTCCAACTCTTTTAACCGAAGCTCCACATTTACTTTTTCCTCGGGTAACCAATCCAAGGCTACCTCTGTCCATGTTCCCTGTCCCACCAGAGATTCTACCACCAATGTCTGCATCTCTGCTTTCTTCATATGAGTTCGGACCACCAAGTTAAAATGTTTGGCCAATCTCAAGAGTTCCGATCTTTTTAACGCGAGGAACTGTGCCTCATTAGGGGATGCCGCAAACTTTCCTGCGTCTATCACCATGGTGACTATCAGTTAACACCTATTAACCTTCACACAAAAAAATTTCAAATTTTTTTTTTTTGAAAAATTTTGGAATGTTAGAAAAAATTCCAAATTTGGGAATTTTGGGAATGTTAGGGAATTCTTTCCCAGACTAAATTTAGGGAATTTTATCCCGGACGAGCCCCCAATTTCTGTTACGTGCTCCTCCCAACCCCCTGGTCATCGTGTACCTCCGAGCCCCGAGAGGATCCACGGCAGAAAAATATGTTATTCTGTGTCAAAAATCAATAGGGAAACCACACCAATGGTTATCAACAAACAAATATTGTATTAAAAATCACACAAGAATAACGATACAACAATAATAGCAATCAAAAGTACAATCAACACATCTTATGATGGTACCATCAACTGGTATGGGATAACTTACTGTGTGTGCTCCAAGTGAGTGAAAAAAGAACATTCCCCAATGTCTCTATAGCTCAAAGCTGATCCCCTCCAGTGATCATTAGAGCGATGTCGAATCGAAACCCGAACCCCGTTCAGATGACGGGCCCGGTCACACCGCCAAAACAGCAGAAAGGCGTATGCGGCCGAAGCGGCGCAAAGAGTCACTTGGTCCAAAACTGCGTAAAGCAAACTCAAGGTGAATGGGAAATCCAAAGGCGCCCTCCAGATCTGAACTTTCACGGCTCAGTCGGCGAACCGCAAATTAATCTTCCAAAAGCCATGGTGCACATACACACATCAGATACGTCTGAAAGCGGTGGAAATGGCTGATGAAGTAAATACCTTGCTTGCCACGCGAAGCGCAAGAATCAAAATGGCCAACGGCTCGTCCTCGAGTCGCAATGACCCGGCGATGATTCTTCAGAATCCCAACGCCAAACCTCGCAGGAATTCCTATCCAGGAAATTCAAAGTTCACTCATGACTCTTGCTCGACAATGTTCGATCCAGAACGCAAAGCAACCAGCTTCTTGTCCGACTTTTCGCTCCTTTCTTTTTCTCTCACCTCCTCTTCTTCTTTGTCTTCCGGTTCCTGATCCGGTTTCCTGTTTCATTTAACATTAACCTTTTTACCTTTTGACAATAATAATGGCTATTTCCCTCAAACAATAATAATAATAATAATACATAGAACCAGAAATGTTTCAAGTGGATGAAAACCACAACACCAGAAGTGACGAATCCGTAACAATTCGCCGGTACATTCTCTGCTTCAACTTCACTACGTCAACCTATCACGAATTATCTTCACTTCCACTACTCTCTTTTTCCATCCAACTCCATTTATCTTTCTCTGTTCTCCCCACGAATAAAATTTGTAGCCCTCTCCCGGTTATTTTTAGTCTCCTGCACACACGATGTCAACTTTTCCTCTCATCATGGTATCCACCAACTCTCTCTCCTTGCATGTTATTGTTCCAACATTCCATGTTCCATATATGATGCTCTCATTTTTCTCCACATGCCTCTTTAGCCACAGCTGCGGATTCTGTGGTACCCCTTTCCCACTTCTCACAACAACTGGGTGTTGCTGCTACACGTTGCTTGAAGGTGACACCCTTTCCCTTATGAAACCACTGGATCCAAGATTCTTGTTGGTGTTGGAGCTTCTTCTTTTCTTTTTCTTTTTTACTGCTGGATACCCTTCCTGCCACAAACTGGTCCAACTGGATGGGTTGGGTGTTATTTCAGGAGATACCATCTCCTTACTGGATGGCCGTTGGCTCCCAGGAGAGCTCATCCATCCTTTTTCAGGTTGTTAAACTTTGTACCAGAACTCACTGGCTCACCTCTGTTCTTCTTGGCAAATTCTAATCTGGCCTTTCTAATTTTGTTGCTGATGAGAAGTTTGCATCTTGCAGTGTAGCCTTTGGAAATCTACTGTTGAAGTCTTCTGTGAACAGTACATTGTGATCCTTTCATCCCTGCACTCTTGAGGATGTTGGTGATGTTACTGACAGTTGTTTCAGGGCTTTCTTTACAGTTCTGATGATTTTCTGCCATGAATTGCAGTTAATTTCCCTGGTCAACCTGGCTGTTGTCTATTGCTAAGTACACTAGTGGTTTCTTTCTTTTTCAGGATATTCAAAATTGTTGTATTTACTATGTCCAATTTTTGTGCTATGGTTCTAATTGAATTATATATTTTTTCAGCTTCCAAATTGCTTGCTTTTCTTTCCAAGACAGTTCTCTATTCTTCATGTTTGTTTGTGCCGACTGACTCCAATGGCAGACTCTCAGGCAAAAGCAAAGGCTAAAACCAAGACTAGACATTCACAGCTCTTTTACATGTGACCGATCAATGAAACAATAAACACTTAAGCAACAAGAAACATCTGTCAATCATTTGCTCCAATACTTATGCTTACCTTTGTTCCAATACACCACTGGCTGCCAGGGGTAATTTGCAGAGGGGGCCACAGTCACCGCTCCTCCAGAGCTCGATCCGTACCTGCAGACACACACACCTTCCCCACCCAAAAAATCCACAAAAACATTTCCTCCCCCGCTGCCACCCATTTCTCAACCACATATTTCCAGAGAAGATGTCATAAAAAGATTCTGCCATGGCCTGCTTCCATGTGAAATCCCCATTCACATTTAAAGTTCCAACATATTTCAAAACACAATTCCACTCATAACTCAATTTCCAACCTCGCGACCACATGAAAACACAATACCTCTACAAATAAGCAAATGCCACCCACAAGACACTTTTGTGACACACATACTAATCCCCTCACTGGCCATGCCATCACTCTCTCCCACCCCTACTCCAAATTCTCATGTCCCAATTTATAATGAGCAAGTCCTGAAGCCTGGGGCAGTACACCTCAAAGTCACTAACCTCAAGTGCAGGTAGTTGCAGGTTGGTCGGGTCCAAGAGTGCCATCCACCCTACAGAATCCCAAATTTATCCCATTGGGCCTATCAAACTCCACTCAATTGCTCTTTTATCCCACTGTACTGGCAATTATGTGGATCCGCCTCCTCTGGTGATTATCACTACACTACTACTTTTGGCTACGACAGCACCGCCCCTCTACCGTGCAAGGGCCATCGGGACTTTATATACGATCAAATGCGGACTTTATATATGCGGGGGAAGAAAGGGGAGGGAAAGATGAAGGGTCTTACCTGTTGTCCGCCAGCAGTTCCTGAACCTGTGAAAAATAAACTCAAATAAAACGGGTTTAAAATGTACAAGCAAAACAACAAAAGGATTTATTAAAATAAAATACCGATAACAAGAGAAACGCGATGGTCAAACTAAATTCCTAAACGGGATCCTCCACACCAGACTTAAACACTGACAAAGGGATAAAAGAACATTGGAAAGGAATAGTGTGATTATTTATTGCACTTATTTGTGAGCAGCGTGAACCTCGTCGGGAATGGTCAAGGACCCGTGTGCGCTGTCCGGACCCGGCGGCGTTCTTGGCAGGAAGAAGGCCGCAGTCTGCTCGTTTGCGCTCTGCTAGGCCTCGCCGGGCGTCTCGCTCACCTCACCCCGGCCTCGTCATGCTCTGCCGCACTCCAGAGATCAGCAGCGCTCGTCAACGCAGAGAACCGCAGTTCTCGGGCCGCGGCTCTTCCTGCTGCCTCTGCACATCTCCCGATGGCGTCTTTGAACACAGTCGTTCCGATCGCTTCCTGGAGCCCGTCGCCCATGCACAATCACTCGCAAGGTCCGAAACTTGAACAGGCTCAAGAGCGCAAGGGAGAAGAAGCAAGGGAGCAAGAGATTGTCGAGGGCAAGATGAAGGCGTGAAGGGCAAAAGGCAAGAGACAAAATGTCGGTCCGAGAGTTCTTTTAACGTCCCGCTCTGACGTCATTGGCGCATCTCCTCCAATCCCTCCCGGCCAACACCACAGGCTCAGCTCTCCACCACTCAGCATGCCACTTCTTGCTCACCCTTCTCTCTACCAATCAGTGAGTGCCTTTTTACTCTGCCCTGGCCAATCATGGCTCCTCGGGGCGTGTCTTCGGCCTGCTCGACCTCGATGTGTGCTTCCCAATGGTATAATTAGTGGCAGCACTCAATGTCCTAGCTTCCTGGTGGTTTTTATTGTTATTTAGTGTGGTTTAATGGCCATTCTAGCTGGTGTATATGGTGCGGTGCCAAAAAGGATAAAGGATAGATCACTGAGGTATGATGAATAGGGGAATTAACATAATCCCTACAACTATTTAACACAAGGGCTATCCTCGTATGGCCACAATTATTCACTCTTATGTGACAACCGGCAAAACAAAACTTACTACATGGTGATGGTTCTTACCCGATATCCGGAGCATATTAATTTATACATCCTACCTGTTCTAAGGTAATCCCTACCCCACCGACATAACAATATATTGTTACGGATCTCGGTCGTCGGCCTTCCCCTTACCAAGGGGGGGTTTAATCCCCTTGTCTGTCACTGACCGACGTGAGTCCTGGAAATCCCAACGCTCCCTCCGGTCGGGAGCAGCCAGGGTAATTGGTCAATGAAAAGTCCCAAGGACCTGAGTGCCACTCCTGACCGCGACACAGGGAAGGGACTCCCGCTCGAACCACGGTTTTAGATGGACTAGTTGCCGAGCGATTTTAGCAACCCGAAGTTCGAGCCGTTAGCAATTACTAACCCGATCCTGAGCGTTGGCCGAATCGTGCCACGTATATCAATTGGTAAAAGACAAAGACGATCGGATGAGAATGAAGAAGACAAAGGTAGGAAGAACAGGTATTTATTAATTACTATTTACACAACCAAAGAAAAGAAGGAAACGAAGGTAATTTACAGTGAAAGATAGGAGACACAGGGCAGCTTATACTTACACAGGCTTAACTTATACCCCAAGGACAAGACAAACAAGACAAACCCACGTACAGGAATGGATAGTATGGCAGGGATGGTATGGGAAGGGAGAGAAGAGTCCGTTCAGGATGGCAGGCTGGAGGCGAACGGCCGCCGACTCCTCCGCAATCTGGTTCACTCGCAGCAGCGCGTCAGAGCTTCACGCACAGGGGCTGTCCCAAGCAGCGTCTCCCTCAGGCCTCGTACGTCCTCCGCCTCATGCGTTCTCTGCCTCATGCGTTCTCTCTCCATGGAAATGCCAGCTCACCTCTCCACAGAAGGACTCCTCAGAACTCTCTCTCTGGTGGGAGCGTCGCGCAGCGGGTTATATGGCCACGCCCATGGAACGATCACGAACCTGCTCGATGTTTCTTTCTCCGCCCTCTCAAGCCAAACCCACTCATTCTTGGTTGGTCGGCAAGGGCTTTCTTGGCCCCACCTTCTGATGACGATGGGCGGGCAACGCCCTTCTTCTTCGAGCTGGAGGACATGGTGAATGGCGGCGAATGCAGTTGGAGATGTAGGCGAATGCAGTTGGTGATGTAGGCAAATGCAGTTGGTAAAGGGGGCTCTATCTTATTTGATTTGGTGCAGCGTAAGATCGACTATGGGACACATGGCCTTAACTGAAACACAAAATAACGATATAACTATGAGAGATCCTATGATTTGCTGCGTGTGTGCGATGGACTAACTAGGGGACGACCCTTGACCTTTACACAAATGGAGGTATTTACAAAGAATCATTCCATTACACAAAGGGGGTATATTTACAATAAATTACACACAGTGCACGGTTTCCCAAATCCGTTACACTGCCCCCTTCCTCCTCCAGGCATGTCCCGGGCTGATAAAACTTTAACTTAATGTGGCACGTAGGTGTAATACCCTCTATAATTAACCTGACCCTGAGTGTGACAGTTTTAAAACACAAATAAATATGTCCCCCTGTTGCGTTGCACCCTACCTAACAGTTTCACACCCACAGAATAACCGAATTGCGGAATTAATTTTCAAACTAAACTGATGGTGGGGAGCATTATTTACAGGTGACATTATTTGTATTTACACTGCAACCCAATACCTGTTATTTTTCTTTTAGGAAACAAAAAGAATCCTGTGGGAGGGAGGAGACAGCATGCACTGCATCGACGCACCAGCACCAATAAACACCAAAGCACCAATCAAAGAGCAGTCAGCACTATCCAGTGCACAGTCATCACATAATAAACAAAAGAAACACACTGATGGTCTTGTCCTTGCTCTGCTGCTCCCTCTGCTGGCCGTCGTTCTTCCAGTTGTTGTCTCTCTTCCTTACTTGCGGCCTATTTGGTGGTATAAACAAAAAAACACAACACCACAAACAGGGCACCAAAGTGTCCGCTTTTTAATTATGGCCAGCAGGGGCCGACTAGGGTGGTCCACCTGCGTGGCATAGGTGCCACCTCACCGAGGTCCGCAAGCAAGACTTCCCCAGCAGTGGGGCCAGGCCCCAACCCGTGGGGTCCATGAGTGGTGCTCGGCCACAGACATGTGGTCCATATGGTGGTGCTCGGCCACAACAACGTGGTCCATGAAGTGGTGTATCGATGCAGGCAGCTGGTTGCGGGGATTGGGGCACACAATGGCGGACTCCCGCACGCTCCCCCTCAGTGCCCAAAGAGCACGGTCCATGGGTGGGGAAGGAAGACAAAGTGGCAGCGTTAGCGAGGGGTAAGGTCACAAGGGTACACATCAATCAAGGTAATGCAGGGCGAGGTGCGCACGGAGAGCGAAGTGAGAAAGCTCGTTCCTAACGTACGCCATCCCCCCTGTCACCTACTCCACCCTTGCCCTTACCCCATATTTACAAAATCTACACATTTACAAATTCGTCCCCATATCTCCCCTAATACCAAATTTGTCACCACAATCCCTCTAACCAAATTTGCCATCACCAATTCATCATCAATCCTCATAAGGAGGGAGAGATGGAACAAACTGCACAATGTTACACCCATGTCATGATGCGTCTCACAATCCAAAACATTTGCACAGAAAAATAAAACAACAACACATGGCACGGTGTGGAGTTCTGTCGTCACCTCAGGTGAGTGGATGCAGATGGTGCGAGTAGATTTCAATCCTAACTACCTCCTAATTGACATTAACACACTTTATACTACCCGGGGTCTTTCCCTGCCAATCCATTGGCCATCTTACACTCTATGCGGTTTTAAGAACCAAACTCCCATTGACCATCTGTGGTGCTCATCAATTTGGGGTCTCACTCCCCCGGTTCAACTCCCTGTGCCTTTGCACAATTTCAGGACTGGGTCGTGTGGCTCCCCTAACAGGTCTCCTTACCTGTGCGCCTCCACCACTGAAGTTGCCACCTGAGCTTACCTAGCTCCTCACCCTACCTATCTATCTGGGGAAGGCCCTCCCTGGCGCTTACCCCCTCGGTGCCCTCTCTGGCACTGGGCTACCCGGGTCCTTCCTCTGGATCCTCGGGCCCCATTGAACTCTACCGGCTCCCAGAGCCCACCTGCGCCTCACCTGGCCGACATCCTAACAGTGGCGGAGCGCCCATTTAACTACACACACTAACAGGCCACACGCCCAGCCATTTCCACGTCACTAATGCACCCATCCAAATACCATTCTTCCACACGCACCACAGATGCCAATATCCAACCACAATTTACCTATACCCCCTACCTAACTCTTAAACTACCCTCCCCGGGTATTCGTGATAGGGGTCCAGCCTCCCCATACACTCCCTTCGCACCAACCACTCCACTCCACATTTTCCACCATACTCACTCCACACCATCCATTCCATACTCCATTTCATACTAGTTATGTCATTCAATCATTTTCCATACAACACACAACCATTCTCCATACACCTGTTCACTTGCACACCTGTGCAATCACACCTGGTGCCACCTGCACCCTCCTTCCTCCGGGACCATTTGCTCAATACAACGCCCAATCACCATTACTCACTCATACACTGCTCCATACACCTTCTGCACACACACGGCACCATTCACGAGCATTGCCTCTCAACACAAAGATTCTCACACGCAATGCCTCATTCGATAAAAATCACAAACACACTGCATCATCTGATCTACCTGGTTTCCTTCTAACTTGGTGCTCCCTGTCTTCCCTTTAAACTAAGCACATACCACGTCATTAACAACCATTCTAACCTCTCTACGTCCCCGACTACCTGTACAATGTCACTACTTACCCTCTACCGTTACCAATTGTCATTTTTCTAGATCCTTATACAGTTATCCCAACCCTCCCTCGGCGAGCTTACACTGCCATAACCCCATAGCTATTTCTCATGTGCCCGGGGTGATGAGGGATGGTGGATTTGCCATCCCTCCACATCGGACATCTCTCACTATCAATTTTGCCATCAAAATTCCAATTCTGCCCATCACTTTGCCAATCATCTGCCAATCAAATTTTGCTCATCAATTTTGCCAATCACCAATTCCCTATTCCTACCAAATGTCCATTAACTTGAGCCTCGGTGCGTCTTTACATGCTTAAAGCTCAGCTTCGCCAAGGCAAGCAATGAATGCGGGTGGTCAGTTTCCTGCAGTTGGATCCGTCCGGCACTCGGTCCAGGGAAGGATGTTTACTCGGGCCGAGATTCCAAGGTCCACCTCGGCGCGGAGCCGTTCGGTCTCCCGCCCGATGGCCCAATCTCGCCCGGCCGGAATGCCGCAACCACAAGGGGTCGCTGTGCCGACCCTTCCAACTTGCCCTCGAACCGGGCCGCCCACTCCACTTAGCAGAGCGTGGAGGCGACCGTTCAGGGCGAGGCCCGGCGCGGATCGCCCACGGCGGTTCTTTTGAAACCGCCGTGATTACGATCCCCGCCGGTTCCCGCAGCACCCAAAGCCCGGCATGGACCAAGGGCTCGCGTCGGCTAAAAGTCGGTCTAACCGCTGCTCCGTTTAGCGTCGATGCTCCCCGGACATGCTCACACCACTCGTTCCGTTCGTTGCTCATACATCCCCCACATTTTGTCAATTCCACCACCGTACTCGCTCGTGCGTTCTCTTTCACTCCATACTCCGGCCTACTCATAACGCTCACAGACTTCGCAACACCCCTGACCACCGCACACCTTGGCACACACTTGTCGTTCGCACACGTCATCAACACAGCTCCTCGCGCCCACTCCTCGGTCACATCCTCTGTGACAACCATGGGTGTACACTCTTCTGCACACCCGATCACGCGCTTCAATGTGCCCTCTCGCAGCCGTGCCACCACCAACTCAGGTGTACATTCCCGCACATGCTCAACCATTCCAGGTGTGCATTCTTCCATTCCAGGTGTGCATTCTTTCTCCCCTGCCACAACCAACTCGTACTCCTTGTCACTCTCACCACCACACTCTGTCGTGCATTTGCCCTCACTTTCGACAGCACACTCACTTACCATGCACTCCTCTGTTACACACCTTTCTCGCACACCTTCTTGCTCACACTTTTTCCTCACACACCCCATAGTCGGACATCCTCACACACCTCCTCTTTCCACACACTCTGCACCTGTCGCACACCTTACCAGCGGCCTCTCACGAATGCCCAGGTCGAAACCAACACCCAAGCCCACTGAATCTCCCCTCACACCATATACATTTCCGATTATATCGCCACTCACCTCGGCACCTCGTCTTTGCTCCTCCTCTGGCACCTGCAAACTCTTTATTTGGTCAGTAAGCACATCATCACGATTTGAGCACAGACCTTGTACATAATCCATCACTTCCTCCTTTATCTCCCTCTTAGTCTCCCTCCGTCTCTTCTTAATTTCACTTACCCCTCTTCCACTTCCTCTAATTTTTGTTTCACCTCTTTTATTTCCCGGTGCGCTCCCTCAATTTCTTCCTCTAAGGCCACCTTGGTCGTTTCTATGTACGTCCTTACTTCCCGTTCTTTTGTCTCCATTGCCTCTGTCACCTCGTCCAACCTTTTTACGCTCACAAAATCCTCCCACTCGTCCAACCTCTTTGTCAACCCCTCGTGTACCATCTGACATTCCCTCTTCATCACTACGAGTTACTTTTTTTTTTTTATCTCCTGTGTCGCCTTTAACCCCCCGATTACCGCAGTGTTCTTCTCCACTTGCTCCCCTAATTCCTTTTGTCCCACCGTCAGCTGCTCTACTCCCCGTGTCAGGTCTTCTATGCCCCCCTGTAACCTAGCCATACTATTTCTCACCTCTTTCTCCATACGCTCCTCACCCCGCTTTACCTCCTCGCATACCCCCGCGACCTCTTCGCCCATACCTCGTCTGATCTCCTCCCCCATTTCTCCCATCTCTTTGGTAGATGCTGCCCTCATCTGCTCTAACTCATTCCTCTGGGCATCCAATTTGGTTTCTAACCCGATTTTCACCTCCTCTATCTGATTTCTCATCTGTTTAATTTCCCGGGCGGATTGTTCCCCTATTTCCCTCAATTTGCCTTCCATGGTGTTTTCTAACCCCGTTAACCCATTCTTCACCCCTTTCATCCCGTTGTCTAACCCCTCAAATTTGTTGTCTAAACCCCCAAATTTATTGTCTAAACCCTCAAATTTGGCTTCTAGCCCCCCGATTTGGCTTCCCATATCATTCCTCAATTCCCCAATTTGATTTTCCATATTACTTAACCCGTCTCTCAATTGCTCACTGGTACCCCTCGCTTCGTCCCTCATTGCTCCCATTTGACCTCCCAATTTCTCACTATCAGCCCTCAATCCCACAAGTTGGTTTCCCATTTCCATTTGGATGACTGCCCGCAGCTGCGCCATGAGGGCTTGCATGTCTATCCTTCCCACCTGCGCCGCGGGCGCGGCTACCGCGGTCACGTGTGAGGCGCCATTTTGTGCACCTGAAACCTCGTGTGCGAGGGCGCCATCTTGTGCACCTGCAACCCCCGCAACCACATCCTCATTGCTCTCCTCCTCTCTCTCCCCCATATACATTTCCCTGGGGTCCTAGGTCACTTCTAAACCCTCTAACTCTACCCCCACCGGCATTCGGTCACCTTGACTATCCATGGCACGATTTTCAAATTTAGTGGTGTTAAATAAAATTTTGGCCACTCATAATTTGAGTGCGCTAAGCGCACTTCAGGTCCGAATCCCACTCCTGACACCAATTGTTGCGGAAACGGAGCACAGCACTCTACCCTTAGCGGGGGGGGGGGGGGGGGGGGGGGAGGGTTAATCCACCTTCTATTTGCAATGGCCGTCTCCGCTCCTGAAGATACCCAGCTCTCTCCACGAGGCAGGTGAGCAACTTCGCTCGAGACCGCGGACAAGATGTTATTTGCCGAGCGGATTAGCAGCCCGCGGCTCGAACCATTAGCAGTACTAAAACCCGATTCTTATGCGTTGGCCAAATCGTGCCACAGGTATTCAATGGGGAAATCACAAAGACGAACTGATGTGAAGAAAAGAAGGCAGAGTAAGGAAGAACAGGAATTTATTACTAACTATTGTACAAAACCAAAGAAATCAAGGAGGAGGAAAGAAACGAAAATAATTTTTCAGAAGAGGAAGACAGTGCAATTCTACTTACCTATACAGTCTTACTTATTCCCAGGGACAACACGGACAAACAGACGACAGTCAGACTTACACGGGGATGATGACAGGAATGGCAGGAGGTGGATGGCTGGACGGATGAGGAGGTGGGACCACAGGGCTGGAAGGGTGCGGGTCTGGTTCGTTGTCAACGGCAAGGCTCGAGGTGAGTAGCCGCCGCCCCTCCTCAATCTCGTTCGTACGGCGGCGTTGCTTCGCGGCCGCGGGTCGAACTGCCGTTAAAGCTCAACTCCTTCTCAACTCAACTCAGCTGCGGTGGACTCAGCTGCGGTGGACTCAGCTGCGGTGGACTCAGCTGCGGTGGATTCAGCTGCGGTGGATTCAGCTGCGGTGGATTCAGCTGTGGTGGACTCCTCACTCATCTGCTTAAGCAGTCCCTCCCAACTTCCTTATATAAGGCGCGTGGCGTTCAAGCCGCCGGCCATTTAGAAACGCCCATCGGTGAGCTCGCCTCGGCCTGGATTGGTCACGAGGGCTCACCGATCCCGCCCCCTTGATGAGGCGTTGGCAAAGCCACGCCTTGTTCCTGGCGCTTGGCTGACTCCTCCCACCTTCTTCTCCGAGATGACCTCGCCGTAATGGCGGAAAATGTAGTTGGCAATGCGATTGGCAATGACGCAGTTGGAAATGGAGGTTTTGGGCAATTGTAAGGGGATCTATCTTATTTCATCTGGTGCAATGCAGTCAACTAATGGGAAACAGAGCCTTAAACTAACATAGAATAAAGAGATGACTATTTAGAAGGGCTTATGATTTTCTACGTGCATGCGATGGATTAACTAAGGGGACGACCTTTGATCTTTACACAAATTGATGGAGGTATTTACAAGATTCATGACACTATTTACAGAGGGTGATATTTACAACAATTACAGGATTCTCAAATCCGTTACAATATATATATATATATATATATATATATATATATATATATATATATATATATATATATATATATATATATATATATATATATATATATATATATATACTTGGGGCACTGACCCCAAGCATGCAGCCAAAGCAACACTGGAATGGCTCCAGAACAAGAATGTGAAAGTCCTTGAGTGGCCCAGTCAAAGCCCCGACTTGAATCCCATTGAGAATCTGTGGAAAAACATGAAGATTGCTGTTCATGCCCGACGCTCCCCATTCAACTTGACAGAGCTTGAGCAAATCTCCAAGAAAGAATGGGAGAAACTCTCCAAATCCAGATGTGCAAAGCTGATACAGACATACCCAAGAAGATTCAAAACTGTAATCGCTGCCAAAGGCGTTTCTAGGAAGTATTGACTCAAGGGGTTGAATACTTATGTTAATTATATATTTCTGTATTGCATTTTTATTTAATTTATAAGCATTTCTAAAAACAATTCCACTTTGACATTATGGTGTATTATTTGTAGTTCAGTGACAAAATCTGAATTTAAATCATTTTAAATTCAGGCAGTAACACAACAAACTGTGAAAAAGTTAAGGGGTGTGAATATTTTGCTGATAGCATTATATATCCCGATCTGTACCTCTTCAAGAGTGATATGATGCCCACACCCTCTCGTGTTTACTCAACTTCCTTTGTTTGACACGAACGTCATTTTGCTCAGTAATCAAAAGTAAGCATATCAGCTCGACACAACATCCGGCAAAAAAAACCCCACAACATGTGGCTTTTTGTCAAGGGCGTATCACTGTGTTGCTTCACATGGATAGGCCTATACTTACTCTGAGTGGTGGTTTTGGTGGTGCTCTTCATTTTTTTTGCGGTACTCTCCATTTCAAATTCAATTGAACTCGATGAACAAAACGAGCAATTGATAACAGCCGATGATTAGTCTCTGAGTACCAATAGATGGCAGCAAATACTAGCCGTAAACACTGGGCGGTGACGTCATGGCGACGTATTCGTCATCATCAGACATCCCTTACAAAGTGTGACCGAAAAAACAAAATGATCCCACTTGGAGACGTTAATGCGCAGGTTCAAATCCCGATTCAACAGAAAGTTTCTCACTTGTGTACTTTTCTCCTGCTGTTGACTATTATAGACTGGTGTGTATTAACTTAATAGTTTGTAGTTTTTAATAATCATTAAAATGTATTCAACTTTTACCTGTTTAATAACAATTGAACAGTAACAATTTAATGCTCATTTGAAAGTGTTGTCTGTTCTTCATCTGCGAAATAAGTTTTCAACATGCATGATGATTATATGTTGCAGTGACATTAACGTTATAAATTATTGATATGCGAGGTGGGTCTTTCAACTTAAGATTATTCAATCGTTATTGTTTCCCTCTAATGCCCACTTAGTTACCATGACTACGTAAATAACTAACTTGCAGGTAGCGTATAGACTTGATAATACGATGGCGTGTAGTAAAGTAATGCCTCTTATTCTTTTTCTCCAAAACAGGTAAAGATATTGGAATGAAACAAAGTGGAGTCCACACATAAGTTGTTCCTTCCACTAGGTGCGAAGTTTCATGATTCTGACACTAGATGTCTCAATGCTACGTCAGTGAAGATGGCAGAGGGCAGCACGACATTGTCAGTGCTGTGAAGTGTGAAGTGCTGGAGATGAGAGTTGGGATGACTGATTGGAGATGAGAGTTTGGATGACTGATTGGAGATGAGAGTTTGGATGACTGACTGGAGATGAGAGTTGGGATGACTGACTGGAGATGAGAGTTGGGATGACTGACTGGAGATGAGAGTTTGGATGACTGACTGGAGATGAGAGTTGGGATGACTGACTGGAGATGAGAGTTGGGATGACTGACTGGAGATGAGAGTTGGGATGACTGACTGGAGATGAGTGTTTGGATGACTGATTGGAGATGAGAGTTTGGATGACTGACTGGAGATGAGAGTTGGGATGACTGACTGGAGATGAGAGTTGGGATGACTGACTGGAGATGAGAGTTTGGATGACTGACTGGAGATGAGAGTTGGGATGACTGACTGGAGATTAGAGTTGGGATGACTGACTGGAGATGAGAGTTTGGATGACTGACTGGAGATGAGAGTTGGGATGACTGACTGGAGATGAGAGTTGGGATGACTGATTGGAGATGAGAGTTTGGATGACTGACTGGAGATGAGAGTTGGGATGACTGACTGGAGATGAGAGTTTGGATGACTGACTGGAGATGAGAGTTGGGATGACTGACTGGAGATGAGAGTTTGGATGACTGACTGGAGATGAGAGTTGGGATGACTGACTGGAGATGAGAGTTTGGATAACTGACTGGAGATGAGAGTTGGGATGACTGACTGGAGATGAGAGTTTGGATGACTGACTGGCAATGAGAGTTTGGATGACTGACTGGAGATGAGAGTTGGGATGACTGACTGGAGATGAGATTTGGGATGACTGATTGGAGATGTGAGTTTGGATGACTGACTGGAGATGAGAGTTGGGATGACTGACTGGAGATGAGAGTTTGGATGACTGACTGGAGATGAGAGTTGGGATGACTGACTGGAGATGAGAGTTTGGATGACTGACTGGAGATGAGAGTTGGGATGACTGACTGGAGATGAGAGTTGGGATGACTGACTGGAGATGAGAGTTGGGATGACTGACTGGAGATGAGATCACTGGAGATGAGTTGGGATGATTGACTGGAGATGAGATGATGGGAGGTGACAGTTGGGATGATTGACTGGAGATGAGATGATTGGAGATGAGAGTTGGGATGATTGACTAGAGATGAGATGATTGGAGATGACAGTTGGGTTGATTGACTGGAAATGAGATGACTGGAGATGAGAGTTGGGATGACTGACTGTGGAGATGAGATGATTGGAGATGAGAGTTGGGATGATTGACTGGTGATGAGATTATTGGAGATGAGAGTTGGTATGACTGACTGGAGATGAGATGACTGGAGATGAGAGTTGGGTTGATTGACTGGAAATGAGATGACTGGAGATGAGAGTTGGGATGATTTACTGGAGATGAGATGATTGGAGATGAGAGTTGGATGATTGACTGGAGATGAGATGATTGGAGTTGCTTGATTGGAGATTGACTGGAGTTGCACTGTGAGCTCCCTGCACGTTGGGATGATTGACTGGAGATGAGATGATCGGAGATGAGATGATTGGAGATGACATCTTCCGTTCCACCTTCTGAAACCCACACATGGAGATAACAACCAACGACACACACAGATACGTTGCAAAAGTCTCACATCCACTTCGATGCGAGATTAGACTATAACATCACTCGGTTTTGAGAGCATACCTCTACAAGGCTGAACAGTTTATGTTTTGTATCCCTCTGATGGGCCGGATCTGGATTCGGACCTGAACCAAAATCAAATCAATTTGTTATTGTCATCTAACCAACTCATCAACCTAGTTTTGTCATAAGTCGTCCACAACGTTTTGAGATATCCTGCTATATATAATTTTGGCCCTATCACTTAATGGTGAAGAATCACTTAGAAATCAAAGAAATTCTCATATCCAGATCCGGATCTTCACCAAAATCGAATCAATTAGTCCTTTTTACACACCCAACCTGTCTACCAAGGGTCTTTAGGATATTTAGGTTTTTAGGGTCTAAGGGCTCTTAAAGGGCCTCAAGGGGTCTAAAGGTATATAGGGGTGGAATGTAATGAATACACATACCCACGTCCAACACATTTCGTCCGAATCAGTCCCTAGACTTTTGGGATATCCTGCTCAAAGACAGACAGACAGGTGTGAAAACAACCTCAGTCCACCTTCTGTAGCACAGGTAATTATTGCATGAGCCAATGCATTATTTGATCATTCAACTCGCAACCAAAGTAAAGATAATGATTTAAATGAAGATTCATCATGATTCATGACATACTCAAAATTATTATGCAAATAAGTAAATGCCGATTTATTGAGTTAACTTCATGATATTCATAGAATAGTTACCCCGCACAGTCAACTTGGTGCGAGCCAACTCTTCTGTTTTTTAAGGGTTGTTTTATTTGATATAATATGGCTGCCAGACCACGTGACCAATGAAATGATCAATTTACATTCTCTAATATAATTGTTGCGTAGATCATGCTCAAAAATTTCAAACTGATCGGACTAAGCGTTGCACTTGTCGAATTATGACGTCATAATTAAGGCAACAATGGCGTCATCGTTAACAACACTTATTCCCCATGCGGAGTTCTTTACAATGATCCACGTTTCAATTTTATAAGTCCACTCGTGATATTTGGGGGAGGGGCATATAGTTATGTGGGCGGAGCTTACGCCATTTCAATCGTGAGTCACATTATCAGTCTGCACTCATAAATATGTACATAGTTATTTATGAATCGAATTAAATTAACCACAAAGGATCATGTCGTGCTCGATTTTGTTACTTTTTCCCAGTTGCACTGTGAGCTCCCTCTACTGGTGTCGATCCGTGACAACAATGTCCATCTCTGCTCTTTTGAACCCACACTCGAGTTTCCAAAATGACCCAATTCTTTTGGACGCCACCACATCACAAGAGGGTGTTAGAAAGGTCTCAGATCGAGATGCTCACAATAGTCCAAAAAAAAGGAAACTTTTTTAAATCAACACAACGATATGTATAAAAGAAGTAAATAATTTGTCACAAATTAGATATTCCAGTGTATTGAAAATAAATAACAAAGTTGGATCTGCTTTGGACTGAACATAGGCTTAGGTTTCCGTCTCAATTGTGGAAAATATTTTGAGTTATTTAATTGCTCTAACTTTTGCTTCAGTTTGGGAAATACTCCCACATTGTTGGCTATATTTCTTTTTACACCAGTACAGTTAAAGCATGTAAATTGTATGGACAGGCGTCCCAGCCCAGGTACCCGTTATGCCGTTAAGTGCCTGTGTAGGAGGAGCTACCTGTAAATCTGTGGCATCACATTAAAACTCAGTAAGATTGACTTAACTTGGATAGAAGAAGAAGAACCACCTTTCGAGGCCATTTTTCCCCTTTTTCGGGTACCTTGGTCCCCTTTTTGAAGCAATGTTTTATGGCCAGATGCCCTTCCTGCCGCCAACCCTGTTAGTCACCCCTTGCGATAGGTACTCAATGTTCCAACCTCGGAAGGATGACAGGCTGAGTCAACCCCCCGGCATTAATTCAGCGATCGACCGGGATTCGAACCCAGGATCCTGGGATCCCAAGTCAGCACCCTAACTGCTAAGCCAACACAAGGCTTATCGACTTAACTTGGATAATGAAATGTATTTTCTTCTTAGAAAATCTTACCCATAAAAGGTATGTGGAGGTGAACGTTAGATCAGCAGTTCCTCCTTCCAGTTCATCAAAGCTAGGTTTTCCAGAAGAGATCCGTCAAGTATTTCTGTTATATTTTCGTTCCTGTGTTGCTGTTTGTGTTTTTGTCCAATTTTCCGTTTTAAACCATACCAATTGTTGTGTTGTATTGTTGAATTTGTGTCTGTGTGTGTCAGGCCTAGTCACCCAGGCCTCAGCTCGCCAGCATGCGAATTCTGTTTCTCCTCTGACATCATGCCACCTCATTCCACATCCTCTCTCACAAGTATTGTCCTTTCAGATTCCTCAACTTTATCCTATTCCCCTCTTCACTCAAAAAAAATCACAAACTCAATCTGCCTGTACTTCCTTTAAAAGCTTTTATATATATCTTAAAATGCATTACCTTCCTTTTTTCTCCATTTTGAACACCACATCTTCTTCTTCATCACAATTTCTTCTCCTACTTCATCTTCTTCTTCTTCTTCTTCTTCTTCACAAGGCTTACTCCCAAACCTGCTTCACTCGTCAACGTTTTGCCCATCAATCCTCCTCCCGCACCAACAGCACCACTTTCTTCTTAACAATCCTCTTGAAGAAGTTCAGTCACTCAAACTCTTGGGCCTCACTCTCATCTATTATCTTTCCTGGGAAAACCACATTTATAAATTTGCCTCCAAACCCAGTCGCCGACTGGGCATCCTCCGTCATGCAAAGGCACACCATTGTCACACCTGAATTGCTATCTACCTACTAGAAACTAGAACTTCATCCGCAGCTTGATGGAGTACTGCTCTCCCCTATGGGCTGGCACCCTTGCCTCACATCTTTCTCAGCTTGACGCTGTGGAAACCAATACCTCTGCCACTCAGCACTTCATTCTCAACTCCCCCCTCCCCCCCCCCCCCCCCCTCTGTCAGGGCCCATCTTTATTTGAGTTTGTCTATAAAGTATATCCAAATAGAATGTGAGTACGTCTATAAAGTATGTAGCATTAAAATGTGATCAGTTTGTCTATAAGGGATGTATGGTGCAATTAGAATGTGAGTACGTCTATAAAGTATGTAGCATTAAAATGTGATCAGTTCATCTAGAAGGGATGTATGGTGCAATTAGAATGTAAGTACGTCTATAAAGTATGTAGCATTAAAATGTGATCAGTTCATCTATAAGGGATGTATGGTGCAATTAGAATGTGAGTACGTCTATAAAGTATGTAGCATTAAAATGTGATCAGTTCATCTATAAGGGATGTATGGTGCAATTAGAATGTGAGTACGTCTATAAAGTATGTAGCATTAAAATGTGATCAGTTCATCTATAAGGGATGTATGGTGCAATTAGAATGTGAGTACGTCTATAAAGTATGTACCATTAAAATGTGATCAGTTTGTCTATAAGGGATGTATGGTGCAATTAGAATGTGAGTACGTCTATAAAGTATGTACCATTAAAATGTGATCAGTTCGTCTATAAGGGATGTATGGTGCAATTAGAATGTGAGTACGTCTATAAAGTATGTAGCATTAAAATGTGATCAGTTCATCTATAAGGGATGTATGGTGCAATTAGAATGTGAGTACGTCTAGAAAGTACGTACCATTAAAATGTGATCAGTTCGTCTATAAGGGATGTATGGTGCAATTAGAATGTGAGTACGTCTATAAAGTATGTACCATTAAAATGTGATCAGTTCGTCTATAAGGGATGTATGGTGCAATTAGAATGTGAGTACGTCTATAAAGTATGTAGCATTAAAATGTGATCAGTTCATCTATAAGGGATGTATGGTGCAATTAGAATGTGAGTACGTCTATAAAGTATTGTCGCGTAACCGTGATTAACACCACAGTTACGGATGACCGATTTGCGAGACTTTAACTCCCGAGGCGAACACTCAATGGCGGACTCAAGTTCAACACCAACGCGCGGAATGGCGGGCCGCAGCGAAGGCTCCGCAACCTTATCTATTAAAATCAAACACCCAGGAAAACTGCGTTCAGATATTATGTACAAAAAGTAATATAAGGGTTTATTAGGAAAAGTAAAGCCAGTGAAAAAGCCCGCCGGTAAATCTAATAACTCTAATAAACCTAAATCGGGACGTCCCCACACGACTGACAGCAAACACAAACGAGGGAGATTAATCACGAAAATAACACGTCCCGTCGTTCAAAATATACGCGGAGATCGGGCTTATCTGTCTTTGTCGTCTTGTATTGTTGGTGTCCAGCACCGCTCCTTCCGGCCCGATCGCACACCACGAGGCCCCTCGCTCCAAGCACCACGCGTCCGACGCAGGCCAGCGGCTCCACTTGACCAGGGACAGGAAGGACTCCTTTCAACTCCACTCGACTCGACGCGGGAGTGCTGGCAGCCAAGTGCCAACGAACTGCTCAGTGCCAACTGGGTGTGCTCTCGTGTGTCTCCTGCGACTCCCTACAACCCGAACTGCACTCGAACTGCGACTGGAATGGCGTGTCCTCTCCAACTCTCCACCACCGCTCAACTCTCTGGTGCCTGCCTGCGTCTGCCAGTGCCTGCCACGAACTCAACTCAACTCAACTCAACTCAACTCCTGAAATGGCGTCCGACCGTCGCCTATATTGGTGGCCGATGACGTCACATTGCGCACTCCTCAGCCAATCAAAGCCTCCCGCGACTCCTGACATCTCCCCCGTTACGCGACCCTGCGGTCCTGGCATAACACGTGCCGGCCAGGTTTGTAGGCCTTTGGAGGTGTACACGGTGGCGGCCAATCGTGGCGGTGTTTTTGACCTGGTTTCCTGTCAATTTATTACGAAGTCCTTGTCAGGGAAAGGGGGATTATTTAATGTTGCGCTAAGGACCTAACTAATGTTTATGTGGTTTGCAGTGCCATAAAGGACAAAGGTTTGATTACTAGGTGAGACTCACAGGGGCGTTACCTTTAACCCCTCACTATTTAACACTCGAATCTCCAGGTAGATCCACACTCATACATCTTACCCCGACAACCGCCTAAACATCAAGAACTTATTACATGTAGAGTCCCTGTCACGACAGCCGAATACCTACCTATTCAGATCTACCTAGCTCTAGATGTTGCATTACCAAATTCATAACACAGCCCCCCCCCTGGAACCGTAGCTCCTGCAAGGTTCACCGCAGGGCTACCATTCCAGCCTTAACACTTACTGTCACACACTTAATTAACCTACGAAATAAATCAGGAAGGGCTGTGGGAAGTGAGTCGGACTACCTACCTACACTTCCTTAACATGCTGAACCCCTTAACCATCATGCAAGTATGTACATCTTCTTCGTTGTTCCTGTGGAGGGAGGAAACAACAACACACAACACTAACTTAACCACAAAACTTAACCATCTTTCCAAAACTCAAAACTCTAACCTTTGTACATACCCCGGTCTACAGACCGCGTCCCCCGGTGGATGCCACAAGACTCAACCTTACCTGCGGGGCCATCCCCAATGCATCCCCCCTAAATTTCCACGGGCCCTGTCCAGATGTTACAGGTGAGTGACACGGCTCGGTGGATTTCGCCCACATTCATGCAACACAGACCCCTTAACCACTCATTCTCATTCCATAGGTCATCAAGGCATTTCAAAAATCAACAAAGCACTTATTCCCAATACACCCCCTGCAGGACCATGGCATTGATGTCATTCACGTGTGTGTGCATTCCTCAACTAGGCAGCGGGGAGGTACCGCACAAAAGATGGTGGGGGCGCATCAGGCTGTGGTGCCCGCAGTCCCAAAAACAAGTCAACCGACTTACAAATTCATTGCCCCCCCCCCCCTTTACCTCTTGGCCCCGTGACAGCCCAACAGCCCCTTTCCGCCGTTACCTCGCCGGTGAGGGTCTCCACACACACCAGGCTCCTTTGCCTCCTGCTTTCACGCAGCAACACGGGTCACCGGGGGACTTCCTCACCCCGCGGCGCCCAACCAGACCCTCCACCGACGAGCTCCAATTTCCAGTTACCACCGGCTGCCAGGGGTAATTGCCGCAGAGGGGGGCCCGCAGGCATCGCTCCTCAGAGCTTGCTCTGTACCTGCGGACACACACACCTTCCCCACCCACAAGACCCCAAAACACACTTCCTCCCCCACTGCCATTCAATTCTCCACACAACTCAGCACAATTCAGTACAATTCCATAGATGGTGTAAAAGGTGTTACAAGGCTTGCCATGGCCTGCTACATGTGAAATTCCCCCAGTTCACATTTAAACCATCACATCTTCCCAAAAGCACATTTCCAAAAGCACAATTATCACCCCTCATTATCTCCAATAATCATCACACACTCTCCAGGTTCCACTCTCACGACCACATCAAAACACGTAACCACAATACAAAAACATACGCCACCCACAAGACACTGTGGCTCCCATTCCATCCCCTCACCGGCCATGTCATCACTCTCACCCGCCTCCCAACTCCAAATTACATGTCCCCAATTTCCCAAAGCAAATCCTGAAGCCTGGGACAGTACTCCTCAAAACACTCACCTCAAGTGCAGGTAGTTGCAGGTTGGTCAGGTCCAAGAGTGTCATCCACCCTTCACAATCCCAAAATTTCACATTGGGCCTACCAAATCCTTCCAAATTTCTCTTTTGTCCCCACTACACTGGCAGGTATGTGGATCCGCATCCAACGGTGATCATCACTACACAACTACCTATGGCCACGACAGCTCTGCACCTCTACCGTGCAAGGGTCACCGGGACAAGGTGAGCAGTCAAAACGCCAACATGGCCCATGAGTGTCCATAAGGGTGCGACCCACCATCCATCCTTCGGCCCCCCTGCGAGGAACACAGCTGCAGCAGCCCCAGCTGGCCAATGTGGTGAGCACTTGCTGCCACAACACACACTACCGCACACACAACCTCGGCCCTGGGGGGCACGGTCGCAGTGCGTGGCATCCCTACAGCCACGTCCCCTGCACCTCCCCATCATCCCCCAGTCCGACTACAGAACTGCAGCCCCCCAGTGCTCACCCACACTTGACCACACCAAGGTCCAGTCAACAGCCATGCTCCACCAGGAGACCCACCCAGAAGACATGGTCCACACACCTCGGACACGCACAGCACCACGTTGACCCTCAGGCTACACAACTACATCCCCATCATCCCGCGTCCCAAATATCAGCACAGTTGCCCCCGCAACCAGTTGAAAGCTGTGTCTTGCTACCCTATTAATTTCATCACAGCCTCCAACACTTTGGTCTACACACCTGGATCAATAATGGCGTCACTATACAGTGTCCACCATGGCATTTCAAAATCCACCCTTAAATTTCCATCTAACCCACAGATTACCCATGCCAACCATTTGTCACATTTCACTCACCTCACCAAAGAAGGATGCTTTGCCATACACATGCCAGCCGAGCATGGCCCATATGCTCGGCTCGTTACACATCTCCCGATTCACATCCCCATGGCTCTCTTCCCAACCCGAGAGTCCATAAATCACAACGGAGCATCTGTGGAAGGTCGCTCACACCATCACGTTCCACAGATGCCCCAATGGTTGTCCGGCAGGCTATCTCCATCCCTGTCCATTCGGTTTGACCCGCGTCCATAGACCAACCACCATGCCAGGTCACCACATGCTGGTTGTCCCAGAGTCCCTGGAGGAGAGTGCCAGGCCGCATGCCCGGGTGGTCACCACATCAGTCCCAAGTTGGCCGTCCGCAGTGCCACCACCAAAGCGCGACCCACAACACCTCCCCCTAGTGGTCCTCAATATTTGCCATCCCAGGCTTGAGAAACCACCTCGGACCTCCCTGGAGGTCTTAACCCCCACCAGGGTCCGGTGACCCTGCCGGCCCGAGCCACCAGCTCGGACGGCGCCCCGACGGACAAGGGACGCCACACTCCACCAGACCCCCCGTGGGACCCAGGTCGTACCTCGACACCCAAGGCTGGACCCCACGTCCAAATCTCGCCATCACAGCCCCCCAGCTGGCTGGCATACCCAAATTTTGAAAGGGGCAACTTTGGCCCGAGGCCATCACCCATGACCTCGCCATGTCCAGATCCCGCAGCCCGGGGACCAATCCCCACCATGGCTGCTCCAAATCAATTTCCCATTGTAATTTTATTTTAAATTTTCTTTTACAAATTTTCATTCCCACTGCCAAACCGCAGCTGCAGGGAACAACCTCTACCACCGGTTGTTCTGCCCCTCCCTGTAGTTGATCCAAATTCCCTACAGGGACCAAATCTCCAGAAGCTCTATCTCCCGATCCTCCAAGATCCAAATCCAGCCCGGAGCCAACACACTCCCCCAACTGGTTGTCCAATTTTGGAGCCTCTGTTTCCAAATAGCAGTGTACAGTGAGCGTCCCCTCGGTCATTCCAACCACCTCCTCGGACCAACTCACCTCTTCACCCAGGCTCCTTTGGGCCTGAACAAGCTCTACCTCCATGGGACTGTCACAGGTCTCCAGCCGCTGGATCAACTCATCCTCATCATTAGAAATCATTCCTGGCCCCGCCAGGCTTTGATCAATATCCCCAATAAATACCCGGTCCGGCTCTATCGCATGGACCCCCAAAAACTCTACCCCCTCTTGCTCCGCACCACCGCCCTGGTGCTGCACAATTTCAAATTCATCCCCCGGTTGGGGTGTTGTGACATCCACACGGTCCCGATAGCCTTCCAGGTCTCCATTTGCTTTATCAATTCGAGCATTTGTGGCACCAATCTGACCCTCCAACTTTTCCCCCATTTGGACAGCCTGCGTCACGCCCTCCTCTATTTTTGACATTAATTCTTCCCGTTTCAATTCAATTTCCACCCCTATGGCTTTTTCCATCTCCCCCATTTGAGTTTCTACTTTACCCTCAAATTTCCCCAGTCTGTCCGTAATTTGGTTTTGCACTCTCCCTTCTATGCCATCAATTCGTTCCCCCAGCTGCTGTGCCATTTCCCCAATTTTTCCTTCCAATTGTTCATTCCTTTCCTTTATTTCATTCCTCCATTCCTTCCCCTGGGACTCCATTTTATTTTCCAACCCACTTTTCATTTCTCCCATTTGTTCCTCCAATCGATCACTCATTCCCTTCATTCCTTCCCTACATTCCTTCCCCTGGGACTCCATTTTATTTTCCATCCCACTTTTCATTTCTCCCATTTGTTCCTCCAATCGCTCACCCTGAGCATCCATCCGGTTCCCCAATCGCTCACTCTGAGCCCTCATGTCTTTTATTAAATTTACTATGGTCTGGAGATCTATCGGGGCCGTCCCAACGGCGGGGAAAGTTCCAACGCTATCCTCCTTATCCCCCATTTCCGGCTCACTCCCGACGCTGACGGAGGCCTCACTACGCACCTCCATTTCGTCGACCTCCGACATCCGCTTTCCGGAAGGTCGTACCCCGCGCGCGTATTTATTTTAATAATTCCTGAAACACAATTTAAATTTGACGAAGACGCGATATCGCGCTCCGTTTGCCCGATTGATTATTAAATTTCTCCGCCTCGACTATAAAAATTTTGCGTTCGAACGTCGGACGCAATGTACGCCCGACCGTGTCGATGTCTCGCCGCGGACAAAAAAATTTGTCCGACGGGTTCAAATCCTACACTCCTGACACCACTTGTCGCGTAACCGTGATTAACACCACAGTTACGGATGACCGATTTGCGAGACTTTAACTCCCGAGGCGAACACTCAATGGCGGACTCAAGTTCAACACCAACGCGCGGAATGGCGGGCCGCAGCGAAGGCTCCGCAACCTTATCTATTAAAATCAAACACCCAGGAAAACTGCGTTCAGATATTATGTACAAAAAGTAATATAAGGGTTTATTAGGAAAAGTAAAGCCAGTGAAAAAGCCCGCCGGTAAATCTAATAACTCTAATAAACCTAAATCGGGACGTCCCCACACGACTGACAGCAAACACAAACGAGGGAGATTAATCACGAAAATAACACGTCCCGTCGTTCAAAATATACGCGGAGATCGGGCTTATCTGTCTTTGTCGTCTTGTATTGTTGGTGTCCAGCACCGCTCCTTCCGGCCCGATCGCACACCACGAGGCCCCTCGCTCCAAGCACCACGCGTCCGACGCAGGCCAGCGGCTCCACTTGACCAGGGACAGGAAGGACTCCTTTCAACTCCACTCGACTCGACGCGGGAGTGCTGGCAGCCAAGTGCCAACGAACTGCTCAGTGCCAACTGGGTGTGCTCTCGTGTGTCTCCTGCGACTCCCTACAACCCGAACTGCACTCGAACTGCGACTGGAATGGCGTGTCCTCTCCAACTCTCCACCACCGCTCAACTCTCTGGTGCCTGCCTGCGTCTGCCAGTGCCTGCCACGAACTCAACTCAACTCAACTCAACTCAACTCCTGAAATGGCGTCCGACCGTCGCCTATATTGGTGGCCGATGACGTCACATTGCGCACTCCTCAGCCAATCAAAGCCTCCCGCGACTCCTGACATCTCCCCCGTTACGCGACCCTGCGGTCCTGGCATAACACGTGCCGGCCAGGTTTGTAGGCCTTTGGAGGTGTACACGGTGGCGGCCAATCGTGGCGGTGTTTTTGACCTGGTTTCCTGTCAATTTATTACGAAGTCCTTGTCAGGGAAAGGGGGATTATTTAATGTTGCGCTAAGGACCTAACTAATGTTTATGTGGTTTGCAGTGCCATAAAGGACAAAGGTTTGATTACTAGGTGAGACTCACAGGGGTGTTACCTTTAACCCCTCACTATTTAACACTCGAATCTCCAGGTAGATCCACACTCATACATCTTACCCCGACAACCGCCTAAACATCAAGAACTTATTACATGTAGAGTCCCTGTCACGACAGCCGAATACCTACCTATTCAGATCTACCTAGCTCTAGATGTTGCATTACCAAATTCATAACAGTATGTACCATTAAAATGTGATCAGTTTGTCTATAAGGGATGTATGGTGCAATTAGAATGTGAGTACGTCTATAAAGTATGTAGCATTAAAATGTGATCAGTTCATCTATAAGGGATGTATGGTGCAATTAGAATGTGAGTACGTCTATAAAGTATGTACCATTAAAATGTGATCAGTTTGTCTATAAGGGATGTATGGTGCAATTAGAATGTGAGTACGTCTATAAAGTATGTAGCATTAAAATGTGATCAGTTTGTCTATAAGGGATGTATGGTGCAATTAGAATGTGAGTACGGCTATAAAGTATGTAGCATTAAAATGTGATCAGTTCATCGATAAGGGATGTATGGTGCAATTAGAATGTGAGTACGTCTAGAAAGTATGTACCATTAAAATGTGATCAGTTCGTCTATAAGGGATGTATGGTGCAATTAGAATGTGAGTACGTCTATAAAGTATGTACCATTAAAATGTGATCAGTTCGTCTATAAGGGATGTATGGTGCAATTAGAATGTACTCAATAAAATACATGTGATAAACCACACAAACCAAGTCCGGGCAAGGGTATGGAATCTTTGATTGCTCGTTCTTGTTAATAATTGCATGGCTTCCTTTTTCTCTTCCTGCCCCTTGTTGTTCCAAAATACACTTTATAAATTCACTTCGTTAATTGGTGAATTTGAGTGTTTTGATTACCAGTATAAAAGTCATATATATCTGTTAAAAGACAGATAGGGTTTGGGTGATTAGCACCCAGTACATGACCTTCCTTTTTTCTCCATTTTGAACACCACATCTTCTTCTTCATCACAATTTCTTCTCCTTCTTCATCTTCTTCTTCTTCTTCTTCTTCTTCTTCACAAGGCTTACTCCCAAACCTGCTTCACTCGTCAACGTTTTTCCCATCAATCCTCCTCCCGCACCAACAGCACCACTTTCTTCTTAACAAGGCCCTGGTGTTGGGCTAGCGGCCAGGGTGCCAGCTTAGGATCCTAGGATCCTGGTGTTCGAATCCCGGTCGATCGCTGAATCTAACGCCAGGGGGGTTGACTCAGCCTGTCATCCTTCCGAGGTCGGCTAATTGAGTACCAGCTTGCTGGTAATTCCCTGTTTGTCGTTAAAGGCGGCAAAAAGGGTTGGCGTCAGGAAGGGCATCCGGCCGTAAAACATTGCTTCAAAAAGGGGACCAAAAAACAACAACAACCACGGTTCCCGAAAAAGGCCAACCCCTGCTTTGGGGGGAAAAATGGCCTCTAAAGGTGGTTATTTTTTTTTTTTTTTACATGACCCCATACTGATTATCACCCAGTACATGACCGTACTGATTAGCACCCAGTACATGACCCCGTACTGATTAGCACCCAGTACCTGCGTCTGGCGATTTTCACTCGGATCGCTAATTTGGATAATCGGACATACGGCACCAATTAGCGCGTTGCTTGATTGGATCGGGCGTTCCACTGAAGTTCGGCAACGTGGCAGACGAGCCCGATAACTTGCTCGGAGCACCAGAATCAGTTGGCCGGTGCAACCGCTTTGGCATGTTTCATCGGGATTTGGGTCGGATAACGCTGACGAACCTGACGACTACATAAATAGCTTGATTTTACAATGTCTCATTCGCGTATTTAAGGACTCGCAGCATAACTTAAGGTTGTGCGTACTCACCCATGAGCTGTCTAGCCTGGGTTTGAATCTCAACGCAATTACGCTGGTGTCTCATAATCCCGGGCAATGTATCAAGGTGTTTGCTATCCATGGGGATTAAACCCATGGACCCATCTACCAACACTGGTCGTTGGTTGAACCTAAAATCTATTTGTGTCTTTTGGAAAGGGTAGGCAAAGACTCTGTGTGGTACCTTGATGGTGATTATTCTCTTATTTGCTTATTCCTACAAGGCCTGTGCATGAATGTATATTCAAATATGTAGTGATAGTGTAAGGCAATAGATATGGTAACTTTACAAACTCCATGCTTTATAATGTTTATCATTCAACCTACAATAGTTTACTGGCCTGAGACTAGGCCTCTGGAAGGTAACCTACTATTTGTAGGTGCTAAGGTAACAAGGCAGGCTCACAGGTCAAACAAAACATCCATCTGTGTGCATTCTCGATGGCAAAGCTGACGTTAGGCTGCCCTTCTCTCTCTCTCCCTCTTTCTTTCTGTTTGTTTTTGCTGTCTTGAAACCTTCTGGACTAGCGCCTTGAAAAGTCCTGGCCCTTGGGGTGCAGACCCTGCCTTGGCTGAGCCCTGAGCTAGCATAAGCACTTCCAGCTGCCATACTCATTTCATAAGCTCCTGTAGATTTTCCTATTTCAGAACCTCCTCCACAGGCAACATACAAGTCCTTCTTTAACAACTAACAAAGCTCTTCTCAAGTCCTGTGTATATCCACAAGAGTTTCCCCATTGGGCAATTCCTATAATTTACTTTCCTGCATAACATTAAGACTCTTAAAATGTGACGATATTAATGGTTCGTTATTATGAAACAATACAAGGTAAAGAAATGAACAATACACGTAACTATGGTTTACGAAAGTCGCCTGGAAAACCATTCATGATTTGAGGATCCACCAGGAAAAGCACAGAAAGACAATGAATAGGGTATTATTTTTGCCAGTGTTATAATGTACGTATGAGAAATCACCTCTTCACAACGTTATATATACCGTACTTACTTGTACATTTTTTTCGGAGCAATTACTAAATACCTGAAGAACCAACGTGTAAAAGATTGAAGTGTAAATGTGAAATGTGAGTTGGTCTGTTTGCCTGAGCCAAAGAGCCTGGTCAGTCACCTGCAGGAACCTGGGCCGTGGGCTGTGTGTCATGTGGAATCAAAATGTATTTATGATTATTTAATAATAATTTTATTTTATAATATTTTATAATAATAATATACAGTGTGGTCCAGAAACCCTGGGCACATTTTGAAGAACGATACCTGCAACAAACAACAAAGTTTATTATTGTTCTTTGATGCAAAACAAAACATGACAAGTCAGGAGACGACGATGGTTCACGAGCGAGCGGTATTCTTCGGTTCGATTTGGAAAATTCAGTTCGATTCCGACAACTTTGAAAATTTGACCTTTGTGACCTTGAAATGTCAAAACGAAGGTTACTGACCTTGAAATGAGATAGAAAATGATGTATAATCAGTTATGAGGTTAGTTAGCTACACAATGCCGAAAATTCTGGGCGATTCCGACAACTGAAAATTTGACCTTTGTGACCTTGAAATGTCAAAACGAAGGTTACTGACCTTGAAATGAGATAGAAAAGAATGTATAATCAGTTATGAGGTTAGTTAGCTACACATTACCGAAAATTCGGTTCGATTCCGACAACTTTGAAAATTTGACCTTTGTGACCTTGAAATGTCAAAACGAAGGTTACTGACCTTGATATGAGATAGAAAATAATGTATAATCAGTTATGAGGTTAGTTCGCTACACAATACCGAAAATTCGGTTCGATTCCGACAACTTTGAAAATTTGACCGGTGTGACCTTGAAATGTCAAAACGAAGGTTACTAACCTTGAAATGAGATAGAAAATAATGTATAATCAGTTATGAGGTTAGTTAACTAGACAATACCGAAAATTCGGGTCAATTCCGACAACTTTGAAAATTTGACCTTTGTGAACTTGAAATGTCAAAACGAAGGTTACTGACCTTGATATGAGATAGAAAATAATGTATAATCAGTTATGAGGTTAGTTCGCTACACAATACTGAAAATTCGGTTCGATTCTGACAGCTTTGAAAATTTGACCTTTGTGACCTTGAAATGTCAAAACGAAGGTTACTGACCTTGATATGAGATATAAAATAATGTATAATCAGTTGTGAGGTTAGTTAGCTACACAATACCGAAAATTCTGGTCGATTCCAACAACTTTGAAAATTTGACCTTTGTGACCTTGAAATGTCAAAGATTCTGAAATTTGTTGGAAAACTTGAATTTCATGATGTATGTGATAATATAAGATCATGTACGACATTTCACTCTATCAGGAAGCGAACAATGTAATAAAACCATCAAAAATCGACTTTTCTAAATTTCGTGACCTTGTGACCTTGACCTTGGGGCGAAAATGAAAAATCAAGCTCCGTGGGGCTAGACACGTGACATTGGCCGAACCAAATACCGAAACCCCTGTCAGATTCCACCAACTCCCTCGGAGAAGATGTAGCTTGAACTCGATTACCCTCTAAAAAGACATCTTTTGCCGGCGTGGCTCCGCCCACAATGGGTGCAATACGCCCACTCTGGGTAGGACACAACTAGATCATGATATCAACCTCCCACCCAAGTTTCATCAAGATCGGATGATATCATCGGGTCGTTATGCTGCGGACAGACAGACAGACACACACACAGACACACACCCATGACGAATATAGTGGTCACTTGATAACTCGTGAACCAATAACTCGTAAATGGATGTGACCGCTTCAACACGCACAGGCATCACGTGATACGCAACAGGGTGAGGTGCACATCACGTGATATGGATCAGGGTGAGGTGCACATCACGTGATATGGATCATTGGATCAGGGTGAGCTTTGCTCACTGTGCTGCACGCGTTTGTCTTTGCATTAGTTCAGTTCATTATGAATTAGACGCCATAATATGCATTAGTTTGTGAAGTTTTCCTATTCTCAAAGTTTTGTTCCAAGGGCTCTTTTGAGAATCGCCATCGAGCCTCAGACAGCTTCCAACTGCAGTTCGTTTGTTGTAATATACCCAGGGATGTTTTTCAGATCTCTCTGAGGCTCTTTTTATCATTCCCATTGCTCTAATACAACAACAACAACAACAACAACAACATGCATTTTAAGGCCATTTTCCCTGCTAGAGCGGGGGTGAGCCTTGCGGTCCCCATGACAATCTTCTCCATTTTGCCCTATTTTCTGCATCTCTCCTTGTTAACCCCCTTGCCCGCATTTCTTCTTCCACCATCTTTAGCCAAGTCTTTCTCGGTCTTCCCCGTCTTCTACTTCCTTCTACATTCATTTCCATCACTCTTCTCAACCAGTCACTTTCATCCTTCCTCAATACATGACCAAACCATCTCAACCTGTTCCTCTTCACAGCGTCCATCACAGGCAATATTCCCATCATCTTTCGCAATTCATCATTTATCTTCCTCTCTCTCAACGATACTCCGCACATCCATCGAACCATTCGCATTTCCACCCTTTCCAGCCTTCGTTGCTGCTCTACGTTCATTACCCATGTCTCGCTCCCATAAATCATAACACTTCTCACACATGCAGCATACACCTTTCCCTTCAGCTTTAACGACACTCCCCTCATCATCAGCACGCCACTCAATTCCCGAAACTTCTTCCATGCACATCTCACTCCAGCAACCGTTGCCGAGTCTGATCCACCTTCTCCATTCAGCATGTCTCCGAGGTAGCAAAATGTTTTCACACCTTCCAGCTTCACGCCGTCTCCAAGATCCAACTCAACATTTCCTCCATCTGCAGCTCCCTCTGTGCACACCTTACATTTGAATGTAGCTGCCACACTAGTTAATGACCCTCTCAGACCACTACATTTTTGATGAACCCACTCAGCGCACATTGTACACTGAATGGAGTTCACTCCGACACCCTTCCTGCACACAGCACACGGCCACTTCCCAGTTCTTTCCACCTCACCACATGCTTTACCACTTGCCATCACCTTTGATTTCCACCATTGCTCTAATAATCACTGATACAATTTCGGCACTCTTTTGTTCCCTTCCAGGATCTTTTCACTTCACTTTTGAGGGCTTGGTATTTGGTCATTTTCTTGATTTCTGTGTTGTTTAGGGCAATATCGCTCAGGACTGACACTTCAATTAGCAATGCCTTCTTTTCTTTTATGTACCTCAGCACTATATCCGGTCACAATGCTTTGCTGTCTGTTCCCCCGCTTGATGGGATCATTAGGTCATATGTGAGCATCTCTTCCTTGTTTTCAGTGATTGCTTTTGGTTCATGTTTCCATGAGTTTTCTGGAACTGGGATATTGAGACTTTTGCAGATGTGCCAGTTGATTACTCGACATACTTTGTTGTGCCTTTGGATGTACAGTTGCTCTTTTTTTTTGGATACAAGATCGAGGCTCGTGTAAGAGCGGGAGACAAGATCGGGGGGAGAGAGAGAGAAGCACACAAGTACAACATTTGAGAGCAGGAACATCGGGAGATCTGTGGGAGGGAGAGGGCTTGGGGGGAGGAGGCACGGGAAGAGGGGGTGGGAGAGGAAACATGGACACTACAGAACACATGGATACTGCTAGGACTTCCAGGAAAGAAGTTGGTATTTCAAAAAAGTGGATTTGGGGTGAATTAACGGGGGAAGAAAAGATCATGGTTTTGGATGGGGGAAGATAAGAGATAGTGGTGAACAGCTGTTTTAAAGACCTGGAGGGAGGAGTGGGATTCAAGGGAGTGGGGGAGTTTGTTCCAGAGGCAGGAGAAAAGAGGAATGAAAGGATGATGGTGAATAGAGAGTCTTGATTTTGGCAGTTTAACCAGAAGAGGGTTGCTGGCAGATCTTGTGCGACCTGATGGAATATTTGGGGGGCAGAGCACAGAGAGAGCTGAGGGAGCAAGGCCGGAGAGGAGTTGGTAGAAGACAGAAAGACCACCAACCTGCCTGCGGTGAGTGAGTGAAAGGCCCTCAGAGTTAGCTTCAACGCAGGAGATTCCAATGATTCTGAAAGCTTGGGTTTCAACAGCGTGAAGCCGAGCTGGGTGTGAGGCAGGAACACCGGCCCAAAGAGGAAAACAGTATTCCATTGAGCTGTGGATGAAAGCCTTGTATGTGGTGAGGAGCTCGGGTGTGCCAAGGAAGGACTTCACACGACGGAGGATGCCCAGTCGGCGACTGGCTTTGGAGGCCAGCTTGGAAATATGGTTTTCCCAGGAAATATCATGGCAGATAGTGAGACCCAAAAGCTTGAGCGACAGAACTTCTTGGAGAGGATTGTTGAGAAAGTAGATGGGAGGGTTGTCCTATCGGTCTTTTCAGAGAAACATTGTAAGAGTGTGAGATTTGACAAGATTGAAAGACATGTTCCACTTGTTTGACCAGTTTGTGATTTTGTCCAGGTCTGCAGAGAGTGAGGAGGCTGCAGACTGCCGATCTGAGGGATGAGGTATGGAGCGGCAGAGAGTGGAGTCATCAGCAAAGAGAGAGAGGGGATTTTCCAGAGAGTCAGAGAGATCATTGATGAAAACCAGAAAAAGCACAGGGCCCAGAACTCTGCCTTGGGGAACTCCAGCCTGAACAGGAAGGGGAGATGAGAGAAAACCATTCAGGGCCACACGTTGACTACGACTAGAGAGGAAGTCCACAAGCCATGCGTGGAGATTTCCATGGATACCATAGGAGGAGAGTTTGGTGAGCAGAGCGGGGTGCCAGACCGTATCGAAGGCACGTGATATATCAAGGGAGACAGCTCTAATTTCCTGTTTGACATTGAGGACCTCCATCCATTGTTGAGACAGCAGAAGCAGCATGACCAGAGTAGAATGACCTGGTCTGAATCCAAATTGATGATCCGAGATCAAGCCATTGGAGAAGAGGAAGGATTTAATGTCAGAAGCGATGATTGATTCCATGACCTTGCTGATTATTGGGAGCAGGCTGATTGGTCTGTAGTTGCAATAATCTATTTTTGCACCTTTCTTGTGTAAAGAGGTAATGTTGGCTGATTTCCAAGCAGCTGGCAGATGACCTCCGCAAAAGTGAGAGTGAAGAGAACAGAGTGAGAGTGAGATAGAGCAGCAGAGCAGGATTTTAGGACCCGTGGGCTGATGCCGTCTGGTCCAGTTGCAGAATCAGAGTCGAGGTTTGACAGAAACTTCTCCACCTTGTCAGGAGAGGATGACACAGAGTCCAGGAGCAGCTGGGTTCAACTGGGAAAGGTGGGTACAGAGAGAGATGGGTTCAGGATGCAACGCAAACGCAGAGTTGAGGCATTTGGCTTTTTCACGTGCGGTGTCAGCTGTGTAGCCATTTGAGGTGAAGGAGGGGATGGAAGCAGAACAAACACCAGAAATAGCTTTGACCAGACGTCACCAGGATTTGGCAGAGGGAGACAGGTTTGAGAGTTCAGTCTTGAGAGTGGAGAGGTATTATTTCCTGGATCTCCTGAGGGTAGGCACACACTTATTCCGAGCTTTGTGAAAGGAACTGAGATTACCTTCAGTTGGATTAGCCTTCCAAGAGGCAAAGGCAAGTTGTTTCAGGACAACTGCCTCACCACAACCTTCAGTGTACCATGGACGGGAGGAAGGGTATGACAACTGAAGACGAGATGGGATAAATCTGTGCATGAGAGAGAGAAAGCAGTTTACTTTGGAAGAATTCCCAGGAAGAGTTGATGTCAGAGGCAGTAGAGATGGGAGACCAGTCCATATGATTGATGGCTGCTTTAAGACCGTGCAAGTCAGCCTGAGTGAAATGCCAGACTCGTCGGCGCTGAGAAGGCTCTCTGAAAATGGCCAGAGAGATGTCCACTTTAACATGGAAATGATCAGAAGAACCTATTGTAGCAGAAGAAGAGCAGCAGACATTTGCAGGGAAGTTAGTCATAACCAAGTCTAGAAGAGAAGATACTCCATTGACTGAGATCCGGGTCGGGAAATTGACAGATTGTGTCAGTCCCAGTGAGTCGCAGAAGTCCTTTGCTGACGTCTCATGGCTGTTGAGAAAGGAACCCACACCCAGCCAGCTGGCATGATGACAGTTGAAGTCGCCACATATGAGGAAGAGAGAGTTGGGATGAGTGGATAGAAGTTGGTCCATGTTGTCAGACAGGGAGATGTGAATGGAGTCATCACTGTTTGGAGGACGGTACAGAACACATATGAACAAAAGGTGTGAGAGGACAGGAAGCCATAGCCAGAGGTACTCCTGGGGGTGTGGTGGAGAGAGGGTAGTCCTTGGAGAGTGACGAATATAGTTTTTTATAAAGATAGCAACCCCACCACCAGGACGAGGCTCAGGTCTATCATACCGGAGGAGGGAGTAACGAGGAAGAGATATTAAGGAATCAGAGACATTATGAAGGAGGAAAGTTTCTGTTAAGCAGATTATGCCTAGTTTGTCAGAAGCAACCTGTATGGAGAGATCAATCAGGTTTGAGTGAAGGTCCTGGATGTTTGAGGTCCATATTGTTAAGGAAGAGGGAGGGGAACATCGGGTACAGGACAGGATAGTGGCGGTGAGGGTAAGATGATGGGTAAGAGGGGGGGTAGGGTGAGCTGTTGATAGTGTGTCGGAGATTGCAGAAGAGTTAGGAGAAAGGGAAGGATGAGGAGGACAAAGGGTTTGATGGTGATGGGAAGAGGCACAGTGAGGTGTTGTTTGAGGGGGTGGCAGAGCAAAGTCGAGGGTTGGAGGAGGTGGAGGTATGTGATGGAAGGGAGGGGAAGTGGGGAGGAGGCAGCTGTGAGGAGGAGAAGGAGGGGGGAGAATTGGAGGAAAATAGAAGGGGGGGGGGGAGTTTTGAAGGGGAGGGTGAGGAGGGAGTTTTGAAGTGGAGGGGTGAGGAGGGAGATTTGAAGGGGAGGGGTGAGGGGGGAGTTTTGAAGGGATGGGACAGGTGGGGAAATTAGAGGGGAGAGGCGAGGGGGGCATTTAGGAGGGGAGGGGCGAGGGGGGAGAATTGAAAGGGAGGGGTGAGGGGGGAGTTTAGGAGGGGAGTGGTGAGGGGGGAGTTTCGGAGGGGAGGAGTGAACGGGGAGTTTAGAAAGTGGACAATTAATGAAAAACAAACATTTATTACAAACTGAGTTTATTGTGATTTTCAAGTCAGAGATCCGTTTGAAAACGATAGAGGAGGGGTGGAATGAAGGTGAGTTTAGAGAATGTAGAAAGGAATGACTGTAGGAGATTGAATTTTTTTTTGAAATGGAATGATTTGATGAGGAAATTGAAAAAAGCCTTTTAAGTAGGAAGAAAAACAGCGTGTTGTAATAAACCACTGAATAAAACACTGCAGGGGAAAGTTTAAACATATTTAAACAAAACCGTGAAAAACAATCTGGGAAAAGTCCCTGAAGTGAGGGCGTGGATCAGAGAAAGGAGAAAGGGTGAAATGAAATGGAGGAAACTAGAATTGGAAAGGTGATTTTCGGCTGGAGATGGAAGGAAGAGGTGGAAGAAAAGGAGATAAAGGGGGCGGGGCGACACATCAAGCACGTGTCCGCGAGTAGAGAAGGAAATAATAATTTTTAAAAAAATTGTATTTAAAACGTTGGACAAAGGGTAGATGTTCGGGAAAGTTAGGGGTAGAAGAGAAAATCTAAGAAGTAAGCAATACAGCGAAGGAAAGAACTTAAATTCACAAAACACCGACGGGGGGGGGGGGGGGGGGGCGGGAGGGAAGGCTAGAGAGACCAGGCCACGCACATGGTGAGAACAGAAAACGATTATACACAAGTTTGCACGAATTGCAAACGAACACTAACTAGAAACACACAGTAACACATACACAATAAAATAACGAGTGGATATTTGACAAACACACGAATGGGAAAATACTTAAACTTTGATGCCGTGCAGAGGTCGAAGTCGCTTCCTTGCTCGAGGGACCGGAAGCGGAAGTCTAACGGACCAGAAGTCAAACGGGCCAGAAGCGGAGGTCCAGAACTCTGACATGAGTTTTCGTTGTACGTCCTGATTGGAGGTGGCTCGTACTTTCTGTTTCTACCTTGCAGAACCTCCACTTGTCTGATTGACTCAGTCCTGCCATTTCCTTAAAGCCATTGGTGTAGTGTCCTTGGTCTTGGGCATGATTCATTCTCCTTCCCAGTTGAGTTGACCTCTTCTTAGCCATTCCAAAGAGTCCTCTTTGTCTACTCCCAATCTGTCCAACTTTTTTTTATACCATCCTGCTCTTTTATCATTTAAGATATATTGGTTGTAACAGATTCACAACAATTAGGGTGACAATCTATTTCTGGTTTTTTTCACCCCCAAAAGTCATTGTAGTTGTCCCTGGTCTCCAGTGGAACTAAGGACAGTTAATGGATTTACAAAGGAATTACTGTGAGGGAGAAAGAATGGCAGATACAGGCAGGTAGGGTTGTAGGCAGGTGTGGGTTCCACCTTCTTGTAGGGTCGACCAGAGAAAGTTTTTGTCCTAAGTGTTTCACGAACTGACTGGACAGGCCCGGTGTTCAATTGAAGATGACTTGGACAGGAATTTGGGCCTCGTCCCGGCGATAGTTTGCCTGCTCTCCACGAAAGACACCGTGGGTTCTTTAACATCCACCAACTAATGCTAGCATACAGCACACGCAGATTAATGTCTATCCAACAGACGGTACACCTTGTGATGAACCACCCTGTCTGTGAAGCACCAATCCTACAGTTTATATTCAACTTGGGAATCAAACTCAGACTTTAGACAACCTCAAGGCAAGTACTCTGCACCATCCTATATCACGACGGGTGCAGGATACAGTATCCATGGACAGAATCGTCTTTTTCTGAATCTGCTATTCCTTGTATTTCCTTTGTAAAAATCCCTCTTTTCCCCGTTCAGCACACCAAGCTAATGAATCATATAATAGGTGACATTTTCTCCCCTGAGGTTTTGAACTTGCCTGCCTTCTGGCAGCATCAAGCAGATTATTATCAGAAGTTTACATTTCATCTTTTAGGGTAGTAAATGTGATTTATAATTCGTGAGTGCCAAGTCTACAGTCTGTCTGACTTAATGGAATAAACCTTAAATCCTTGCATGAACAATTTGAGATATATGGAGGAATCGTCATCATCTATTCTATCGTGTATAAGAGAGCCGTTTGGCCATGTGTCTGTGTTGCCATTTTTCTCAGACATGGCTGAACGGATCATCGTCAAATTTTCAGAACTTCATCAGCGAGTGCTGGAGAATCTTAGGCAAAAAAAAAAAAAAAAAAAAAAAAAAATAAATAAAGAAATAGTTCCTGAACCTTTGTAGCTCTGTCAAATGTAATATTTTGTGTCTCTTTCATCTTACTATAATTCACCAAATGTCCGTCCGTCTGTCTGTCTGTCTGTCTGTCCGTTCGAAGGTAGCGCAAAATCGGCTGAACCAATCGCAACGATATTTTGGGTGGGTAATCCTGGGATTTCCAGGAGTAAAATAGGGTATTTAGTTTTTCCAATTTCAGCTTTGGTCTCCAGCATTCTCAGGTTTGGACTCCCGCATAACATTCGCGTTCGCATAACGTTCATTGTGACGATGTTTCCATTGTGACGATGTTGTTTTCCCGGGTGCCGCACAAACGGCTGCACCGATCGCTGCACGGCTGCACCGACCGGACTCAGTGACCTCTGACAAAGACCTTTTATAAGGACACGGGTTGAATCCCTGCTTGAGAGAATTCCAACCCCCTCCCCGCCATCACGGCCGTCTCTCCAACTTACAATCCCACAAGATATGCGGAAAGGACGACCCAAAACCAAAAAAACATCATTCATATATAAACATCATTAAAAGTCTCCATCACTGTCTCCATCGATCTTGCCAAGGCCGTAACACCTATCGGCTCAAAATCCTTTTAACTGTTGATTTGGTAGTTTTTACAATGAAGGAAACACGTATCAGGAGTACATATGACATCGGGAGGACTAACTGCACGCGTCTTCAGTATCAAGCTTAAATCTCTCATGGCGGATCTGTAGAGCGGAATGCTTGGAGAAGTGGTGGGCTACTTCGGCATGAAGGAGGATCAGAAACGTGGACGCCCACACTGCCACATCCTGCTGATACTTTCTCCTCCATGACGTTATTTTCCCGGGTGCCGCACAAACGGCTGCACCGATCGAGATTTAACGGATGTTTATATAAATCGTTTAAAAGAAAAAAAGCCTGCAATTTCCGATATTTAGCCTTTTCATTTGGGCCTCCCAATTGAAGCCCCGCCCGTAGGGCGGGTACCGTTGCTAGTAGCACTAATTTACCGTTGTTCAAGATGAAGGGGGGACCCTTTATTATGTCCATCTAACACAGGAGTAACGAATTGAACAGACATTGAAGGTTTTTGAAAATGTGGTTGAAAGAATACGAAAAAAAGTGGTAAATGTAGCCAACAACAGGTTTGATTTTAGGCCAGGAAGATGAACAACAGGAGCGATTTTTATTTTAAATAGATAAGTATTTAGCAAAAACGAAATACTGTACACAGGATGCAATGGTCATGAAAGGAAATGGAAAAGAGTTCAGGTGGGCAAAGGAAGGACTTTGCATGACAGAGGATGCCCATTTGGCGGATGTCTTTGGGGGCCAAATTAGACATTTGGTTTACCAGAGAAGGATCATGGCTGATAGTGAGACTGAGTTTGAATGACTGAACCTCCTCAAAAGGATTATTAAGAAAGTAGCTGGTAGGGTTTGCCAGATGGTCATTTTGGAGAGAGAGAGAGTTTGAGTGAGTGAGTGAGAGAGAGTGGGTGATTTGTCAGGATTGAAAGGCATATTCCAAGTGTTTGACAATCATCATCGTTTAATGGCCGTTTCCATGCTTGCTGTGTAAGCTGTGATTCACCTAATGGCTGCTTCGACAAAAGGCATATTTGAGGCATGTTTTTTTGTGGCCGGATGCCCTTCCTGAAGCCACCACAGAATCAGCTGTGGACCAAGCCTTTGTCTAAAGAGACATAACCTGCAAGACAGCAGGGGGATCTGCAATCATAGTTTCCTTCTCCTAGGTGGACAGCCTACCAAGGCTAAAGAGCTCCACCTACCCTGGTTGGATTGGTGAGTGTCACAGCAAGTCCTCACAGTGGAGGTACCAATGGAGGTTTGTCTCGTTTGCCTCACAATGGAGGTACCCATGCACACTACACCTCTAAGGTACCAACCTACTGCGAGATCCTCCAGACATTTAGTCAGTGCCCTCAAGAGCACTGTTACCATGGTGCACCACAAGGAGGTAGCCTGAAAGTCTTGACAAGGGTAGAGGCGATGTACCGGAAGGAAGGGCTTACACACTCGGCCTTCTTTTTGCTCGCCGACCGATTTGGCGGCCATAGCTAAAAGCAACGAGAGGTAAACCACATCGCACCCTATTACAGCACTAGACGTGTATACCTGCCCTGTGAAAAACACACAAGCACCAAACAAGTACAGTTTATGATTAAGTTTGTTTATTAAGGTTTGAAGAGAGAGGGAAGAGGATGCAGCTTGCCTGTCTGAAGGATGAGGGACATCATGGTAAAGGGAGGAATCATCACCAAATAGTCAAATACGATTCTCCAGAAAGTCAGAGAGATTGGTGAAGATTAGGAACTAGAACGGCACTCGGTAGAGAGCAAACCTCCACCTGGTGAACAGTTTACGTTTTGTATCCCACTGATAGGCCAGATCTGGATTCGGACCTGAACCAAAATCTAATCCACTTGTTCTTGTCACCTTACCAACTCGTCCACCTAGTTTAGTCATAACTCGTCCATAACTTCTTTAAATATCATGTTCTATATCGCTTTTCGCCCGATCTCCCAATGGTGAAGATTCACTTAAAAATTAAATAACTCTTGTAGTCGAATCCATATTCAGATCTTCACCAAAATCGAATCGAATCGTCCTTGTCAGACACACAACCGGTCCAACAATTTTAGTCCGAATCCGTCCACAACATTTTGAGATATCCTGTTATATATCATTTTTGGCCCAATCTCCCAATGGTGAAGAATTACTTTAAAAAATTAAATAATTCTCATGTCCGAATCCATATTCAGATCTTCACCAAAATCGAATCGAATCGTCCTTGTCAGACACCGAACCGGTCCACCATGTTTCGTCCAAATCCATCCCTAACTTTTTGAGATATCCTACTATGTATCGTTTTTGGTCCGATCTCCCAATGGTGAAGAATGACTTAAAACGGCGGCCATAGCTGTAAAATTCTAGTAGCCGGATCCGAATCCGGATCTTCACCAAAATCTAATCATTTCGTCCTTAATAATCTTTGCCAAATTTCGTCCGAATCCGTCCACAACTTTTTGAGATATTTTGTTCATAAACGGACAGGGGTGAAAACACAACCTGCATCCACCTTTGGTGGCGGAGGTAACAAGACAACTTCACAGGTTGGTCCTGCATGAATCGTGTTCCTTCACCTAAACGGGGGTGGATACTTCGAGCCCTGGTAGGTCTCCGTTCCACCTCCTGAAACCTACCCACGTGTGGACACAGCAGCCAACAATAACAACCAACGACACGTGCACGCGAACTCCACCGTGGCAGATCCTGCGAGACTAAGAAATCCCGCGATATTGAGCACATTATAAAAGCAGGTCACACACGTGGTTTGCGACTGCGAGCGCAGAAACGCACAAACCACGCAGAGTGAAGAACATGGCGGTTTGCAGAAGCACAATCAGCCCGAGCTCCTAACGACGTTCGGGCTTCAAAAAGAACACATTTTGTGCATCTGGAGAGCGGGTTTCGGGGCGACCTCTTACACTTAGGTCCTGCGCTACCATCGCAGTGACAGCATTTACATCCCCATCTGTGCACAAAGGCCTAATCTAATGTTTATTCTTCCTCATGAATGATCGCATTCAATTGGCCTCGTAGAAAAGTCGAACAAAAACTTCCTTTTAAAAACGCTCAGACGTTTACCCAGACCATCCAAATGTTATTATTCTTCGAGCATGCCTGGCTTCAAGCCATGCGAGAGAGAGGGGGGAAAAATTAAAACAAGCACCAGATGGCGGGGTTGCCGCCATGATAGCGCCCGGGCCTGCTCTTCAGACAGCCTGTAGCTGTACGTCATGTTTTGCTTACTCTGGGAGCAGATACAGATGTGAGGCCGAAGGAGCAGGACATTGGATGGTGACGTTATATAAGCGGTGTGTGTACGACCCATGCAGAAAGGTCTCGCTCTTCATCTCAAGGCCCATTTAAAGATGAGAAATCATTGCAAGGCCAAAAATATATAAAATTTTTAAAATTAAATTTAAATTTAAAATTTAAATAAAATAAAATTTAAAATTTAAATAAAATTTAAAATAAAATATATATTTAAATTTTTAAATTTTAAACAATTTTTTAAACGTTTTTTGAGATCCAAATGATGCCAAGATCGGATCCAAATGAATCTGGCTGTGGCAGCTCGTTGGTAACGCTTATTGGGGTTGGGGTTCAACTGAGGACCCGATTAGTATCCGAAACTGTCCGATTGGTACTTTGCAGGTAAGGCGTTACATTACAGTAAGTCACGAAATGTGCTAACGTCAGATGGATGTTAAGCTGGCCGTCCCGTGTCTGCTGGCATTAGTTGATGGACTTTAAAAGATCCCACGGTGAATTTCATGAAGAGCCGGTGAGTTATCGCTGGCATCCTGGGCAGGTTACAAATTCCCGCCAAAATAACCCTCAGTCAAACGTCACATCTGGCCTGATGGATCCTGAGACTCGGGCCACAAACCTCCCCCACATCTGACCACAAAAGAAGAGTGGATTAGGCTTGTTAACTGTAGTAGTAGTAGTAGTAGTAGTAGTTGTTGTTTTTTTCTATGTTGTGGGGGTTATTGGGCCTTGTGTGTGGTGGGACCGTTTACTTTCCCTGTGTCTTCTTGGGGAGCAGCACTGTCTGGATGTTAGGCAGTACACCACCTTGCGCCATCGTCACCCCGCTCAGCAGTTTGTTCAATTCCTCATCGTTGAGGACAGCGAGCTGCAAATGACGCAGGGTGATTTTCTTGTTATCTCGTGCAGCGTTACCTGCGAGCTCCAGGATCTCTGTAGCCAAGTACTCGAGCACAGCCGCCAGGTAGACTGGAGCACCGGCACCGATGCGCTCGGCGTAGTTGCCTTTGCGAAGATGTCTATGAACACGACCCACAGGAAACTGCAGCCCAGCACGAGAAGAACGTAGTAGTAGTAGTAGTAGTAGTAGTAGTAGTAGTAGTAGTAGTAGTAGTAGTAGTCGTAGTAGTAGTAGTAGTATTAGTAGTAGTAGTTGTCTCGTGGGGAGTGAAAGTGATCGACGCGAGTTAATGGTGCAGCAAGCTGTGTGTAGTAGTAGTAGATGTACTACAGTAGTAGTAGTAGTAGTAGTAGTAGTAGGAGAGTAGTAGTAGTAGTAGTAGATGTAGGTGTAGAGTAGATGTAGATGTAGTAGTAGATGTAGATGTAGTAGTAGATGTAGTAGTAGATGAGTAGTAGTAGTAGTAGTAGTAGTAGTAGTAGTAGTAGTAGTAGTCGTAGTAGTGCTGGCATTCTTCGATTTACAGATTATTTCATACTCATTACCTCCGCCACAGAAGGTCGATGGAGGTTATGTTTTCACCCCTGTCTGTTTGTCTGTGAGCAGGATATCTCCAAAAGTTATGGATAGATTTGGACGAAACTTGTTGGACAGGTTGTGTGTGTGGCAAGGGAGAATCGATTCGATTTTGGTGAAGATCTGAATATGCATTCAGATATGATAATTATTTAATTATTTAAGTGATTCTTCACCATTGGGAGAAAGGGCCAAAAACGTTACACAGCAGGATATCTCAAAACGTTATAGATAGATTTGGACGACACTTGTTGGACGGGTTGTGTGTGTGTTGCAAGGGAGAATCGATTCGATTTTGGTGAAGATCTGAATATGCATTCGGATATGAGAATTATTTAATTATTTAAGTGATTCTTCACCATTGGGAGAAAGGGCCAAAAACAATACATAGCAGAATATCTCAAAAGGTTATGGATGGATTTGGACGAAACTTGTTGGACAGGTTGTGTGTGTGTTGCAAGGGAGAATCGATTCGATTTTGGTGAAGATCTGAATATGCATTCGGATATGAGAATTATTTAATTATTTAAGTGAATCTTCACCATTGGGAGAAAGGGCCAAAAACGATACATAGCAGGATATCTCAAAAAGCTATGGATGGATTTGGACGAAACTTGTTGGACGGGTTGGGTGTCTGACAAGGAAGAATCAATTAAATTTTGGTGAAGATCCGGGTCCGGATCCAGCTAGTATAATTTTTAAAGTGATTTTTCACCATTGAGTGATATGGCCAACCAGGTGGAGGTATGCTCTCGACTGAGTGCCGATGTAGTTCTCAAAGTTTTGTTCCGAGGGCTCTTTTCAGGATCGTTACCGAGTCTAGGAGAGCCTCAAACTGCAGTTTGTTTGTGGTAATGTTCCCAGGGATGGTTAGCTCACATGGAACGAAGTATGCGATTTTTACCTTCGCAAAAGCGGAAGGTTATGTTTTGATCGCTGTGTATTTATTTGTATGTCTGTGTGTGTGTGTGTATGTTATTCGCATAACTCAAAAAGTATTCAACCGAATTGCATGAAATTTGGTGGGATGATTGGTTATTATACGGGACACATTTGATTAGATTTTGGGAGCAATCGGGTCAAAGGTCAAGGTCAAGGTCACGAAAAGGTCAAAATCGTATTTTTGTTGTTCTGTTCCCTACACTCCCATGCCAAGTACAGAACAGTAGCTGCGGCGAAGGTATGCGCTCTACCGAGTGCCCGTTCTAGTTTTATATGCGATGGCGCATCGTCCGTCCATCAGTCCGTAAACATTTGCAACTTCTCCGAAATCTCTGATGGGATTTCTGACCAAATTTGGCACAAATGATATTTGGTATGTTGTGACTAAAGTTTGTTCACGGCATTAAAAAAAAAAATCGAGGTCTAAGGGGGTCCACCGGGGGTCAAAGTGGGTCCAGGTTTGACCGTCCTCCCAAAATAGGTATTTGCTTGTTTCTCAGAAACTACACATGCAATTCCGATGAAACGTCACCACAACCTTCATCATCCGTGATGTACCAAAGTTTGTTCACAACATAAAAAAAAAATCTGCCACTGTAGGGGAATAGGGGGGTTGCTCCCCAAAATAGGTGTTTGCTTTCTTCTCAGAAACTACACATGCAATTCCGATGAAACTTGACCACAACTTTAATCACCTGTGTTGTACCAAAGTTTGTTCCTGGCATTTAAAAAATCAGGGTCTAAGGTGGTCGAAAGGGCATTGGGGGGGGGGGGGGCTTCCCCCCAAAATAGGTATTTTTTAATGATTTATGTTGGTATGATTCTACATTTTGCCCTGTCTTCTAGCAAGCATTGAAATCGGTTTGAAATACCTTTAGTCGGTGCAGTATAGTGTTTATTCTACCAGGTGAGCGGCAGGGGCATTGCCCCTATGTTTACTCTACTTCATACATTCTATTTTTCCTCAAAAATTGTGGTCCATATCTATCAAAGTCGTGCTGAGACAACTTATGTACCTGATTGATGAGACAATGGCGCAGCCAAATGAGAACCTTCAACAGGAAGGTCTACAAATCGACTTAATCCAGAAACAGAGCCACTGTCCGAGGAAGCAGCTCCGGTGGTGATTGCAATGTGCGCAACTGTGCTCGACCATCTGGCGAGGAGACGAGAGCTTGGGGTTCGGGTTTCCCGTGGTGGATCCCTGCGGAAGGTCCGAACCACCTGCCTGTCTGATTCTCTACCCACACCAGGCTCTCATTGAGCGCAAGCCATGTGGAGCCAGGACGCGGCCCTCGTGGAATTCAATTTGGAAAGGGAATCTTTTTTTGCTTTCTCTCCAAAACGAAAATCTAGCAGCAGCTGCAGTTCTGGGTTTCTTTGCTTTTCTTCCACACAGAGCCTGTTAAATCGGATATGACGTATGTTTAGGACCTTAAGTGATGACGTAACAGTAGGTCAATATTTTCATTGAACAAAGGCAAGTCGATTTACATCGTCTTCTTTTATTCTCCTTTTTCAGAGTTTAAACTCGATTTATTTTGACATCTACATTTATGTTATTCTAATATCATCACACAATCTACTGCTACTAATGCTGCTGTGACGACTATGACAATAACTATTTTAACAGTCCTCAATTATTCATTCCCATATTGTGGTGTCAGCCAGGGAATGTTTTTCAGGACCGGCTGGCCAGGCCTGACGTTTGACTGGAAGTGATTTGGGCTGGAATGTGTAATTTGTTCAGGGTTTTGGCAGTAACTTGTGTAATCTTCACAAAAAGACACGGTGGGGTCTTCAATGTCCACCAACTACCAGTGTCAGATCTTCCAGTTGTAATGGCTTTTCGATGGACGACACACACTTTGATGAATCGCCCTGGATGCGAAACATAAGGATGACCATTTAAATAATTTCACCCCAATTCCACTTTTTTGAAATACCAACTTCTGTCCTGGAAGTCCTTGGTGTCCTTGTGTTTAATACTTCTCCCACCTACCCCCCCCCCCCCCTTCCCACGCCTCCTCCCCCCCACACACATCTCCCTGCTCTTAAATGTTGTGTGCTCTCAAGTGTTTGTGTGCTTCCCATTCTCTTGTCCTCCGCTCCCTCTTTTTATATATTTTGTTTGTCTGGTTGATTTGTTTGTGAAGTAAATGTCAGCTCTTTCACGAGCCTCGATTCAGTATACAAAAAAAAATAAAAAATAAAAAATAAAAAAATAGCTGGGCCGTGATTTGAACTCAGGATAGACCGCTCAGAAGATAGGGTGTATACTCTTCGGCTATCCTACGAGCCCCAATGTCATTGCCACAATCATGTAAATTGAATTATTTAATAACTAGAACGGCACTCAGTAGAGAGCATACCTCCGCCTGGTTGGCCATATCACTCAATGGTGAAGAATCACTTAAAAATTAAATAATTATCATATCCGAATCCACATGCAGATCTGCACCAAAATCGAATTGATTCTTCGTTGTCAGACACCCAACCGGTCCACCAAGTTTAGTCCAAATCCGTCGACAACTTTTTGAGATATCCTGCTATGTATTGTTTTTGGCCTTATCACTCAATGGTGAAGAATCACTTAAAAATAAAATAATTCTCATATCCGAATCCACATTCAGATCTTCACCAAAATCGAATTGATTCTTCCTTGTCAGACACCCAACCGGTCCACCAAGTTTAGTCCAAATCAGTCGACAACTTTTTGAGATATCCTGCTATGTATTGTTTTTGGCCTTCTCACTCAATGGTGAAGAATCACTTAAAAATTAAATAATTCACATATCCGAATCCATGTTCAGATCTTCACCAAAATTGAATCGATTCTTCCTTGTCACACATACAACCGGTCCAGCAAGTTTCATCCAAATCCGTCCACAACTTTTTGAGATATCCTGCTATGTATCGTTTTTGGCCCCATCTCCCAATGGTGAAGAATCACTTTAAAATTATACCAGCCGGAAACGAATCTTCACCAAAATCTAATCATTTCGTCCTTGTCACATACGCTACATCTCTGCCAAAGTTCGTCCGAATCCGTCCACAACTTTTTGAGATATCTTGTTCACAAACGGACAGACAAATGGACAAACAGACAGACAAGGGGTGAAAACATAACCTCCATCCACCTTTGGTGGCGGAGGTAATCACACCGCGCTCGAGAAGCGATAAGTGGGGTTAAGCGATCTGCTCTCCTATGTACGTATTGCGTACGTACGTGTCTGCATTTTAAAATTCATTTTCCCATCAACCGTTGGTCCAAATGAAACGGAAGTTTCTCCATAAAAAAACTATGCAACTACCCTGTATCATTTAAAAAATGATTATGAAGTCATAGGTCACGTGGTATGTGCGCCACCTTGGAAAAAAATCTTAAAACGTCATACCTATCTCTGAAACCGCTCCATGGAAAAAATTGAAACGTGGCTCATTGTAAAGAACTGCATGGGGAATAAGTCTCGTTAACGATGACGTCATTGGTACCTTAATTATGACGTCATAATTCGACAAGTACAACGTTTGGTTAGAACAGTTTGAAATTTATTGAGCGTGATCTACGCAACAATTATATTGGAGAATGTAAATTAATGACGTCATCGGTCACGTCGTCTGGCAGCCTTATTGGATCAAAGACAAAAAAAAACCTTTTTAAAATGTTGGCTCACACCAAGTCGACTGCATGGGTAAGTATTCTCTGAATACCGTCTAATTTAATGAATGCAATGACCTCATTAACCCTTGGTAGGTGTACCCTTTGGTATTATACTCTTTCGTACAGAATGGGTATACCCAGGGATACAAATATCTAGATTTATGTGGTCTAATACCGAATCTTTAAGGTTGAAGGAGCTGCGCTCCAACGCGAGTCGAAAGAAGTGACGCGACCAAAGACGGAATTCGTCCGAGTTGCTTTATTGAAACAAAACAGCTCAGGTATTCTGACAAAAGCCCGTTTATCGGGCAGCAATATATATACACATTTATGTCGGGAAGTTTGCCCGGCAAAAGCTATACCGGGCATGCCCGGGTGTCAAGGGCGAGCCTTGGAAAGGCGAGTCTGGACCTGCCCGGGCGTGTTTGGCTGCGGCCTGGCAAGTCGAGGCTGGGCGTGCCCGGGCGCTCTGGACGAGCACTGGAAAGGCGAGAGCGGGCATGCCCGGACGCTCTGGGCGAGCCCTGGAAAGGCGATAGCGGGCATGCCCGGACACTCTGGGCGAGCCCTGGAAAGGCGATAGCGGGCATGCCCGGACTCTCTGGGCGAGACCTGGAAAGGCGAGAGCGGGCATGCCCGGGAAAGACGAGACCGGGCGTGCCCAGGAGGTTCGGGCGTGCCCGGGAACAGTGAGTCCGGGCATGCCCAGGAGAGGCGCGTCTGGCCGTGTTCTGGCCGGTGCAAGGCGATTGTGTGCATCCAGCGGTAACCGCTACACACGCACCTCCAGAATCGACCTGCACCGGCAGGGTCAATTTAAGGGGGGTCCGGATGACCCGGCCGAAGCGACCCCTGGAGGGTCGTAGGGAGGGGTCCGACGTGGTGGTGGGTGGTCGAGCGGGGGGAACTGTGGACGGGGGGCGGCCTCGCCGCGGAGGAAGGGCCAACCGTGGTGGTCGGTCGACGTCCATGTGCGCCGGTTTGAGGTGGTCCACAGAGATCCGGTCCGACTGGCCGCCAACGTCGACGACAAAGGACTTGTCGCCCCGTCGCAGGACCCAGAAGGGCCCGTCGTACGGCGGCCGGAGTGGACCCCGGTGCACGTCATGACGCACAAAGACGTACTCCGCTGTGCGAAGCGCCGGGGGGACGTAGGACTGTGGGCCACCGTGGCGGGACGTTGGCACGGGGGCAAATCGGCGGGCGGCCTCCTGGAGGTCCGAGCGCTGGTGTGCGGCGGACCAGGGACTGGTAGCGTCGGGCACGAACTCGCCCAGGACGCGGAGCAGCTGGCCGTAGACGAGCTCGGCGGCGGACGCCCGGAGGTCCTCCTTGGGGGCCGTGCGGAGGCCCAAAAGGACCCACGGCAGCCGGTCGGTCCAACCGTCGTCCTGAAGGCCGGCCATGAGTGCGGCCTTCATGGAGCGGTGAAACCGCTCGCACAACCCGTTGGCTTGGGGGTGGTAGGCCGTGGTGCGGTGCAGCGTGACCCCCAACGAGCGGGCGACAGTGCCCCAAAGTTCGGACGTGAACTGTGGGCCGCGGTCGGACGAGATGTCCGCCGGTGCGCCAAAGCGCGCGACCCAGGTGGCGATGAACGCCTGCGCCACGTCGGTGGTGGTGGTGGAGGTGAGGGGCACGGCCTCCGGCCACCTGGTGGTCCTGTCCACCATGGTGAGCAGGTGGGTGAACCCCCGCGATGGGGGCAGGGGACCCACCAGGTCCACGTGGACGTGGTCGAAACGCCGTGCAGGCATGGTGAAAGGTGCCAGCGGGGCCTGGGTAGCTTCTGAGAAGCTTTCCGGCCCGGGTGAGAAAGGCCGTGGATGGAGGCGAAGATGCGGCGCTGCCAGGAAACAGGCACGATGGGGCGAGGCTGGCCCTGGGAGACGTCGCAGAGCAGGACGGTGCCCGCGAAAGGGATGTCGGCCAGGCGGAGGCCCGTGTCTGCCGCCCGGAGGGCCTGCACCGAGGTGTCGGTGGTCTGGTCGGCCGCCATGAGCGCGAAGTCCACGCCGAGGTGGACCGCGTTCGCGCTGGCCCGAGAAAGACAGTCGGCCACAGCGTTGTCTTTGCCGGCGACATGCCGGATGTCCGTGGTGAATTCCGACACGGCGGAGAGGTGGCGCTGCTGGCGGGCCGACCACGGCTCCGTGACTTTGGCCATTGCGTAGACCAACGGCTTGTGGTCGACGAAAGCCGTGAACGGGCGGCCCTCCGGGAGGTGTCGGAAATGGCGAACGGCCAGGAATAGACCGAGCAGCTCGCGGTCGAACGTGCTGTATTTTAACTCGTTCGGCCGGAGCTGCCGGCTGAAAAATGCGAGTGGCTGCCAAACCCCGTCCACCCATTGTTAATGGACGGCGCCCACCGCGTAGTTGGAGGCGTCCGTAGTGAGGGCGATGGGCGCGTTGAGCACCGGGTGAGCCAGCAGCGTTGCGTCGGCGAGGGCCCGTTTTGCGCTCGCGAAGGCCGCGTCCATGGCCGCAGACCAAACGATGTCATGCTTGGCCGGCTTGCCCCGGAGGGCCTCGTAAAGGGGCCGCATGAGCTGAGCAGCGCGGGGCACGAATCGGTGATAAAAATTCACCATGCCGAGGAACTCTTGTAGGGCCTTGATGGAACGGGGACGCGAGAACGTGGTGATGGCCTCGACCTTGGTCGGCAGCGGCACGGCCCCGGTCTTGGTGATGCGGTGGCCCAAAAAGTCAACGGTCGTCGTGCCGAAGTGGCATTTGGCCGGGTTGACAATTAAGCCGTGCTCGCTGAGGCGACCGAACAGTGTTCGGAGGTGGAGGAGGTGCTCGGCGTGGGACGTGCTGGCGACGAGGATGTCGTCCAGATAGACGAAAAGAAATGGCAGGTCGCGCAGCACGCCGTCCATTAAGCGCTGGAACGCCTGGGCCGCGTTCTTGAGGCCAAACGGCATCCTCAAAAATTCAAACAGGACGAACGGCGTGATGACGGCCGTCTTCGGGACGTCGGCCGCCCGGACAGGTACCTGGTGGTATCCCCGTATCAGGTTAATTTTGGAAAATATGACCCGTCCTGCCAAACGGGCGGAAAAGTCCTGGATGTGCGGGATCGGGTACCTGTCGGGGGTGGTAGCATCGTTGAGGCGGCAGTAGTCGCCACACGGGCGCCATCCGCCCCCCGGGTTTGGCACGATGTGCAGTGGTGAGGCCCACGCGCTATTGGAGCGCCGCACGATGCCGAGGTGCTCCAACGCGTCAAACTCGGCCTTTGCCACGGCGAGCTTGGCCGGGTCGAGGCGGCGGGCCCTGGCGTAGACCGGCGGGCCCGTAGTGGGTATGTGGTGCTCGATCCCATGCCGCACTGCGACGGCCGAAAACGTCGGCCGTGTGAGGGCCGGGAATTCCGCGAGCAGGCGAGCGAACTCGTTCGCCGTCGGGAGGGCGCACGCCAGTTCGGTCGGCGCGGAGCTGCTCATCGTGCACGCCAGGGAGCTGAAGGTCTCGGCGTTGACAAGGCGACGACGTTTGACGTCGACCAGCAGCCCGTGCGCGCAGAGGAAGTCGGCGCCCAGCAAAGCCATGGGGACGCAGGCGGTCACAAAGGTCCACTGAAAGCGCTGGCTGCCGAAGCAGAGGGTGACGTTGCGCGGGCCAAAAGTGCGTATGGCCGAGCCATTAGCAGCGACCAAAGAGGGGCCGCAAACGGCGTCCCGCCTGTCCTGCTCGGAGGCGGGAATGACGCTCAGTTGGGCGCCGGTGTCACAAAGGAAACGCCGCCCGGACGCTTTGTCCCGAATAAAAAGCAAGTTGCCCGAGTGGCTGGCGCTCATGGCTGGGAATGAACGCCGGCCCGGCCGTTTCCCGACTTGCCGAAAGTGCACGGGGGTCGGCACGTCCGAGCCTTGTGTCCGAACCTGGCGTGGTAATAACACCACGCCTGGTCAGGTGGAGGTCCCGGCCGTCGTGTCGGAAGCGGTCGGTGCGGCGTGGCGGCCGCCAGTTTCACCTGCAGTTCAGCCTCCAACCGTGCAGGGCACTCGGGCGTCGTGGGCGTCGCCTCGGACGGCGGCAGGCTCCAGGTAGCCGCGCCGATGTGTTGGCCCGCCGAGGAGATCTTATCGGCTTCCCTGGCGAGGGCGCGGGGATCGGTGATCGACGTGCCAGCCAGGGCGAGGCGTACCGGGTGAGGCAGCTGGCGAAGGAACAACTCGCGGAACAGAAAATCCGGAGAGTGCTCACCGAGCAACGAGAGCATATAGTCCATGCGCTCGGACGGGCGCGTGTCGCCGAGCTCGGGCAGGTCGAGCAGGCGCCGTGCGCTTGCCGCCGGTGAGAGGGCGAAAGCGTCGAGGAGGAGCGTCTTCAGCGCATCATACTTGTCGGCAGCCGGCGGGTGCTCGAGGAGGCTCAGGGCGCGGGCCGCGGTGGCGGAACCGAGCGCTGCCACGACGTGGTGGAAGCGGGTGTCGTCCGCGGTGATGCCTCGCAGGGCGAACTGGGAGTCCGCCTGGGCGAACCAAACAGCCGCGTGAGCCTCCCAGAAGGTAGGCAGTTTAAGAGTCACTGCCGTGTCCATGTCGGTAGGTCACCAGTGAAGGAGCTGCGCTCCAACGCGAGTCGAAAGAAGTGACGCAACCAAAGACGGAATTCGTCCGAGTTGCTTTATTGAAACAAAACAGCTCAGGTATTCTGACAAAAGCCCGTTTATCGGGCAGCAATATATATACACATTTATGTCGGGAAGTTTGCCCGGCAAAAGCTATACCGGGCATGCCCGGGTGTCAAGGGCGAGCCTTGGAAAGGCGAGTCTGGACCTGCCCGGGCGTGTTTGGCTGCGGCCTGGCAAGTCGAGGCTGGGCGTGCCCGGGCGCTCTGGACGAGCACTGGAAAGGCGAGAGCGGGCATGCCCGGACGCTCTGGGCGAGCCCTGGAAAGGCGATAGCGGGCATGCCCGGACGCTCTGGGCGAGCCCTGGAAAGGCGATAGCGGGCATGCCCGGACGCTCTGGGCGAGCCCTGGAAAGGCGATAGCGGGCATGCCCGGATGCTCTGGGCGAGCCCTGGAAAGGCGATAGCGGGCATGCCCGGACGCTCTGGGCGAGCCCTGGAAAGGCGAGAGCGGGCATGCCCGGGAAAGACGAGACCGGGCGTGCCCGGGAGGTTCGGGCGTGCCCGGGAACAGTGAGTCCGGGCATGCCCGGGAGAGGCGCGTCTGGCCGTGTTCTGGCCGGTGCAAGGCGATTGTGTGCATCCAGCGGTAACCGCTACAAGGTTATCTAGAAACAAGAGAGTGCTGGACAGAAAACCTTGAAGCAGAATTGTTCTTTCATATGTATGGAAATGGTTTCCAGAAGAATAAACCAAAATTCACGTTGTGATGCGGTGCCATAGTTTACATGGGTATTGACGATCTTGTAGCGGTTACCGGAAGCATGACACAATTACCGTGCACCGGCCGATGACGCAACCGGCGAGCGGTCACGTGTCCAGACTTGCTCTTCTCGGGCGAACGCATGCCTTCCATACCACGCCCCGTCGAGAGGCGTGACTTACCTATTTTGCATACCACGCCCCGCCTGAGAGGCGTGGCTTTTGTGTGTTCAGTTTGCGATATAAATTGCCGACCGTTCGAGGGGCGGATTCAGTGTGCTTTTGAGTTCTTTGGTTTTGAGCTAAATAAATAGCTCGGTGAAACTTCGTTCCTGTGTCGTCCATTTTGTCTGGCTTTATCGTGCGAGCACAGCTCCCACAATTGGTGACCCCTTTCTAAGAACACGGCGATGGAGTCAGCTGCAGCTTTGAAGCTCCCGGGCTTCTGGGAGTCGCACGCGGCCGTTTGGTTTGCCCAAGCGCATTCTCAATTCGCCCTGCGAAAGATTACGAAGGACACGACGTGCTACCACCATGTGGTCTCTGCGCTCACCGCCTCCTCCGCTGCCCGGGTCCTGAGCTTCCTCCAGCACCCACCGAACGCCGACAAATACGGCACGCTCAAAGGCCTACTCCTCGGTGCGTTTGGACTCACGGAGACCGAACGCGCACGACAACTACTACACCTCCCGGAGCTGGGCGAGGCCCGTCCATCCGAAAGCATGGACCACATGCTTGCTCTTCTCGGTGACCACAGCCCGTGACCACAACCGTGGCTTCCTCTTCCGCGAGCTGTTCCTCCAGTGGCTACCCGGGCAGGTACGGTTAGCTTTGGCTAATTCGCCCATCACGGATCCTCGCGCCCTGGCAAGGAGGCCGATAAATTTTTCTCTCGGACATGTCGGAGTGGCCGCCTGGGACCCTGGGCCGACCGAGGCAATGCCCGCGCCACGACCGGCACCTCCACTGGCCGAGTCCGCGCCACTGACGGCAACGGCCGCCGCGGCACCCCGTCGACCGAACCCGATGCGACCGCCGGAGCCTCAACCAGAGCGGACCATGTGCTATTACCACGCCAGGTTCGGGCAGAAGGCCAGAACGTGCCGCCCACCGTGCACTTTCGGCAGGTTGGGAAACGACCAGGCCGGCGCTCGCTGCCTGCCATGAGCGTCGGCCTTTCAGGCAGCCTTGTGTTTATCATGGACACGGAGTCCGGGCGGCGTTTTTTGTGTGACACCGGTGCTCAGCTGAGCGTGATACCCACCTCGGTGCAGGACAAACAGGCCGCGCTTTGCGGTCCCGCCTTGGTCGCCGCAAACGGTTCCTCCATCCGCACCTTCGGTTCGCGCAGCGTCGCATTCTGCTTCGGGGGCCAGCGCTTCAGGTGGGACTTCATCACGGCAAACATGCCCATGGCCTTGATGGGTGCAGATTTTCTTTGTGCGCATGGGCTTTTGTTCGACGTCAAACGGCGTCGGCTCATCAACGCGGAGACCTTCAGCTCGCTCGCTTGCTCATTAAGCGGCTCCGCTCCGACCAAGCTAGCCTGCGCGCTCCCGGCCGTGGACGATTTCACCCGCCTACTTGCCGAGTTTCCCGCCCTCATGCAGCCGACGTTTTTGGCCGTCGCCGTCAAGCACGGCGTCGAACACCACATCCCGACCACAGGTCCACCGGTCGACGCCAGGGCTCGCCGCCTCGACCCGGTCAAACTCGCCGTGGCGAAGGCGGAATTCGACGCGCTGGAGCGATTGGGCATTGTGCGACGCTCGAATAGCGCGTGGGCCTCGCCCCTGCACATCGTGCCCAAACCGGGTGGCGGATGGCGACCATGCAGCGATTACCGCCGCCTCAACGACGCCACCACCCCCCGACCGGTAACCGATACCACACATACAGGACTTTTCCGCCCGTTTGGCGGGGCGGGTGATCTTCTCCAAGGTCGACCTTATTCGGGGCTACCACCAGGTACCTGTCCGGCCGGCCGAAGTTCGAAGACGGCTGTAATTACACCTTTTGGCCTCTTCGAGTTCCTTTGAATGCCGTTCGGCCTTAAGAACGCGGCCCAGGCCTTCCAGCGGCTGATGGACAGTGTGCTGCACGATCTCACCTTTCTGTTCGTCTACCTGGATGACATTCTCATCGCCAGCACTTCCTGGGCCGAGCACCTCGTCCACCTGCGCACGCTTTTCGAGCGCCTCGGCCAGCACGGCCTCATCATCAACCCGGCGAAATGCCAGTTTGGCGTAACGGCCATCGACTTCCTGGGGCACCGCATCACGAAGCACGGGGCCGTCCCGCTGCCTACCAAGGTGGAGGTAGTCACAAGTTTCCCGTGCCCCCGCTCCATCAAGGCCCTACAGGAATTTTTGGGGATGGTAAATTTCTACCACCGGTTCATGCCTCGCGCCGCCCAACTCATGCGCCCCCTGTACGACGCCCTCTGGGGCAAGCCGGCCAAGCACGACGTCGCCTGGACCATAGAGATGGACGCGGCATTCACGGGCGCTAAGCTGGCCCTCGCCAACGCGACCATGCTGGCGCACCCGGCGCTCGATGCACCCATCGCCCTCACCACGGACGCTTCCGACTACGCGGTGGGTGCCGTGCATGAACAGTGGGTGAACGGGGCTTGGCAACCGCTGGCCTTCTTCAGCCGGCAGCTTCGCCCTAACGAGCGCAAGTATAGCGCTTTCGACCGCGAGCTCCTCTGCCTTTGCCTGGCTGTTCGCCATTTCCGCCATCTTTTGGAGGGCCGCCCATTCACGGTGTTTGTGGACCACAAACCCCTGGTCTTCGCTATGGCCAAGGTTACGGAGCCGTGGTCGGCCCACCAGCAGCGCCACCTCTCCGCCGTGTCCGAATTTACGACGGACATCCGGCACATCGCGGGCAAGGACAATGCTGTGGTCGATTGCCTCTCCCGGTCCGGCGCGAACGCCGTCCACCTGGGTGTGGACTTCGCCCGCATAGCGGCCGACCAGACCGCCGACCCCACGGTGCAAGCCCTCCGGACAGCGGACACAGGCCTGCGGTTGGCCGACGTCCCCTTCGAGGACACAGGCACAGTTCTCCTGTGCGACGTTTCCCTGGGCCAACCTCGCCCCATCGTGCCCACCGGATGGCAGCGGCACATTTTTGACGCCGTCCACGGCCTTTCCCACCCGGGCCGGAAAGCATCACAGAAGCTTGTGGCAGCAAAGTTCGTCTGGCACGGGCTCCGTAAGAACGTCCGCGACTGGGCCAATGCCTGTGTCGCCTGCCAGCGCGCGAAGGTCCACCGGCACACCCAGGCCCCGTTGGCACCATTCGAAGTGCCCGCGCGGCGCTTCGACCACGTCAATGTGGACCTGGTGGGACCCCTTCCCTCCTCGCGGGGCTTCACCCACCTCCTCACGATGGTGGACAGGACCACCAGGTGGCCGGAGGCCGTCCCGCTGGCATCAACAACATCCGCCGACGTGGCGCAGGCCTTCATTGGCACTTGGATTGCCCGTTTTGGCGCGCCCTCGGACATCTCCTCCGACAGAGGCCCGCAATTCGCCTCCGAGCTTTGGGGCGCGGTCGCCCAGGCCTTGGGGGTCAAGCTTCACCAAACCACGGCCTACCACCCCCAAGCCAACGGCTTGTGCGAGCGGTTCCACTGCTCGATGAAGGCTGCTCTCAGGGCCAGCCTCCAGGACGATGGTTGGGCCGACAGGCTCTTGTGGGTCCTATTGGGCCTCCGAACGGCCCCTAAAGAGGACCTCCAGGCTTCCACCGCCGAGCTGGTCTACGGCCAGCCACTGCGCGTGCCGGGCGAATTCATCCCTGACACCACCGGCCCCTGGTCCGCGGCTCGCCAACGCTCGGACCTCCAGGAGATTTGCCCCCGTGCCCACGTCCCACCACGGCTGCCCCCAACCCCACGTCCCCCCAGCACTTCGCACTGCGGAGTACGTTTTTATCCGGCACGACGCACACCGGGGACCGCTCCGGCCGCCGTATAATGGACCTTTCCGGGTCCTGCAGAGGGACGACAAGTCATTCATCGTCGACATCGGCGGCAAGCCGGACCGCATCTCCGTGGACCGCCTCAAGCCGGCCCATTTGGACCTCAACCAACCTCCACGGTTGGCCCTTCCTCCACAACGGGGCCGTCCCCCTTCAACCAAGCCCCCCGCCCGACCATCCACCGCCACGCCGCCTACCACCCCCACACGAATCACCAGGGGTCGTTTCGGCCGGGTCATCAGGACCCCCCCTCAAACTGACTCTCCCGGTGCAGGTTAATTCTGGGGGGGCGCATGTAGCGGTTACCGGAAGCATGACACAATTACCGTGCACCGGCCGATGACGAAACCGGCGAGCGGTCACGTGTCCGGACTCGCCCGGCGTGTCCAGACTTGCCCTTCTCGGGCGAACGCTTGCCTTGCATACCGCGCCCCGTCGAGAGGCGTGACTTACCTATTTTGCATACCACGCCCCGCCTGAGAGGCGTGGCTTTTGTGTGTTCAGTTTGCGTTATAAATTGCCGCCCATTCGAGGGGCGGATTCAGAGTGCTTTTGAGTTCTTTGGTTTTGAGCTAAATAAATAGCTCGGTGAAACTTCGTTCCTGTGTCGTCCATTTTGTCTGGCTTTATCGTGCGAGCACAGCTCCCACAATCTCGTCATTCTTTTGTGAAGTCCATGGCCGGACACAAAAATCAACAAAAGCAAGGAAACGATCATTATTATACAAATCCTTTAAAACCAAATAATTTTTTTAAATCCTGTTCTTCCTTTACTTCTGCCTCTGCTCTTCTGCTCTTTCTCCTTTGGCGACCTCTTATCTTCCTGGAAGATTACAAATATAACTCCTATCCACAAGAAGGGTGCAAGAAAATGTAAACATCACAGACAGATGTGTGGACACTTTTTTTTCCTTTTTTTTAACCGATTCTCCTCCAGTCTTGCTCCGTCTGGCCCTTCGCAGAATCCCCATCCGATGCAAGTGTTCTTCCATAACAAACGCTCTCCTTGTTAAACTTCCAAAATCCAGGCTGACTGTCCATCTCAACTCCTTTATTACCTCCGCCACCGAAGGTGGATGGGGGTTATGTTTTCACCCATGTCTGTGTGTTACTTGCAAAATCGAAGATTTTTCAAGTATATTGGTCGGTTGCATTTGTTATTCTGTCTGTTTGTTTGTCACCGGCCTACAGGTCACAATTCTAAACCCATCATCACGAAACGTCACCAAGTTGTAGAGGTCGTCACAATTGAGAAGCCTATTGATTTTGAGGTCAAAGGTCAAAGGTCATCTGGAGTTCACATTTCTAAAATCACCAACTTTAAATCCGATTGACTTGAAAATTGAACAGCATTTGTATATTGAGTCAATAAATTGGGAAACCAACTATTTTTGAGGTCAAAGGGTCAAAGGTCAACTCAAGGTCAAATTTCCAAAATCATCAATTTTCATCTGAAAAACAGTCAGTTTTCATCCGATTCACTTGACAATAGAACAGCATTTGCATACTGCCTCACTGAATTTGGAACCGTACTATTTTGAGGTCAAAAGGTCAAAAGGTCAACTCAAGGTGAAACCTCTAAAATCATCAATTTTCATTTGAAAAATCGTCACCTTTCATCGTATTAACCCGAGCTTTGATCGAGATCAGCAATTTTAATCTGGATGAAATGAACAATTTGATGAATCAATGACATCCTTTTTGGGGGGGGGGGGGGGGTGGATTTTGCAAGTATGGTGCTCCGCATGACGTCTTCTTGTTTGTTTGTCTGTTTGTGAATAAAATATCTCAAAAAGTTGTGGACGGATTCGGACAAAATTTGGCAGAGATATAGTGTATCTGACAAGGACGAAATGATTAGATTTTGGTGAATATCCGAATCTACTTCAATTTTTAAGTGATTCTTAATCATTGGGAGATTAGGGTCAAAAACGATACATAGCAGGATATTTCAAAAAGTTGTAGACGGATTTGGACGAAATTTGGTGCCCAGTTTGTGTGTGTGACAAGGAATAATCGATTCGATTTTGGTGAAGATCTGAATATGGATTCGGATATGAGAATTTTTTTAAATGTGATTCTTCACCATTGAGTGATATGGCCAACTAGGCAGAGGTATGCTCTCTACTGAGTGCCGTTCTAGTGTTCCTCTTGTATCCCATTTGTACAGGAATTGCTTTCGTGATCTGCTGTTCCATCCTACCCTTTCCTCTGGGGCTTCAAGTAGGTGGTGTACTGATATACAGATTCTGATATGTGAACCTCGGTTATAGAAGTAATATATTGGCAAGGAATATACTAGGTGGTTTGCCATTGCCATCTTTGGAGTCGTTTAGTCAGTAATTTGGAAATTGTTCAGGGTGCCGGCGATAACTTGCCGACTCTACACGAAGTACACAGTGGGATCTTGAACGTCTACCAACTCATGATAGCAGATGAGAAGCATGTTTAATCTCCTTCCGAGAGACGGTACACACATTGATGGATCACCCTGCCTGTGAAACACTGGGATGAGAATTTGTATAGCTAGGTCACAATGCAATTTGTATAGCTATGTTTGTATAGCAAAGGGGGGGGGGGGGTTGACTCAGCCTGTCATCCTTCCGAGGTGGGCAAATTCAGTACCAGTTCACTGGTAATTCCCTGTGTGTCGCAAGAGGTGACTAACAGGGTTGGTGGCAGGAAGGGCATCCGGCCGTAAAACATTGCTTCAAAAAGGGGACCACGGTGCCCGAAAAAGGCCAGCCCCTGCTCTGCGGGGAAAAATGGCATCTAAAGGTGGTTCTGTTTCTGTATATTCTCTAACTGTGAGAGCATAATGTGCTGGTGCACCATCTTGTTGCAGGATAGCTGTTGCCTCGCGACCTCTCACGCAGTTGTGGAACAAACCACGTCTGAAGCATGTTCAAATAAGCAGTATGATTGACACTTGTATCAAAAAAATATGGCCCTATCAAGTGATCTTCTGAAATTGCTGCCCACATCATGACATGCGAGGATGCTGTACAATTTCCTCATAAAAATGATTTTCTTTGCCCCAAAAATAAACATTCCTGAATCGACTGCTGAGGTGAATAGCACATTCATCCGAAAAAAATACGCATCGTCTTGATTTAATGGTGGAAAATTCGCTGCAGAAGAGCCTTACTCGAAATCAAGTCAAATCAAGGACACACCCTGTTGAAAAAGCCTTAGTCTCCCATGCCCGCATCGTGTCGCACGTAGGAGCTGGTTTATCGAAACTCTGCGGAAATCTTGTCCTTATGTCTTCAAAATTTGCTCCCTCTTGCGCACGGTCGTGAACCCAACCTCAAGTAGTCTGTCTCTCTTCTATCGTTTACTCATTTGTGTCCGTCATGTTGTTGAAGCCGTTCCTGGAAAACAAATAAAACAAACAAGAAGACGTCATGCGGAGCACGATACTTGCAAAATTGACAATCTTTATCAAAACTTGGGTCAATAGGAAGAAAGGTGACAATTTTTCAGATGAAAAATGATGATTTTGGAAGGTTGACCTTGAGTTGACCTTTGACATTTTTACCTCAAAAATAGTTAGTTTCCCTATTTAGTGACTCAATGTGCAAATGCTATTCAATTTTCAAGTCAATCGGATGAAAATTGAGGATTTTTGAAACTTGGTCTATGTTGACCTTTTGGCCTATGTTGACTTCAAGAATACTTGGTGGTTGAATTCAGTGACCAGATATGCAAGTCCTCTTCAAATGGATGAAAATTGAGGATTTTAGAAATTTGGCCTATGTTGACCTTTTGGCCTATGTTGACCTCAAAAATACTTGGTGGTTGAATTCAGTGACACCAGATATGCAAGTCTCCTTCAGATTTCAAGTCAATTGGATGAAAATTGAAGCTTTTAGAAATTTGGCCTATGTTGACCTTTTGGCCTATGTTGACCTCAAAAATACTTGGTGGTTAAATTCAGTGACCAGATATGCAAGTCCTCTTCAAATTTCAAGTCAATCGGATGAAAATTGAGGATTTTAGAAATCTAGCAAAGTTGGTGACCTTTGGCCTATGTTGACCTTTTGACCCCAAAAACAATAGGCTTCTTGCTTTTGACCAACTCTACCATTTGGTGAAGTATCGTGAAGATAGGTTGAAAATTGTGACCTGTAGGCCGGTGACAAACAAGCAAACAGACAGACAGAACCACAAACGCAACCGACCAATATACTTGAAAAATCTTCGATTTTGCAAGTAATAAGTAACAAATGACAAACTATTACGCATAGGGACCTTGTGGCCACTCTGTGTATATATATACAGTCACGTGAAAAAGTAAGTACACCCCACGGAAAGTTTTGGCTTTTTCAACGTATTTCAACATACAGCTATTTGATCTTCATTTCAACAATATTGATAGATAAAGGTGATATTGTAGCGGTTACCGCTGGATGCACACAATCGCCTTGCACCGGCCAGAACACGGCCAGACACGCCTCTCCCGGGCATGCCCGGACTCACTGTTCCCGGGCACGCCCGAACCTCCCGGGCACGCCCGGTCTCGTCTTTCCCGGGCATGCCCGCTCTCGCCTTTCCAGGGCTCGCCCAGAGCGTCCGGGCATGCCCGCTATCGCCTTTCCAGGGCTCGCCCAGAGCGTCCGGGCATGCCCGCTATCGCCTTTCCAGGGCTCGCCCAGAGCATCCGGGCATGCCCGCTATCGCCTTTCCAGGGCTCGCCCAGAGCGCCCGGGCACGCCCAGCCTCGACTTGCCAGGCCGCAGCCAAACACGCCCGGGCAGGTCCAGACTCGCCTTTCCAAGGCTCGCCCTTGACACCCGGGCATGCCCGGTATAGCTTTTGCCGGGCAAACTTCCCGACATAAATGTGTATATATATTGCTGCCCGATAAACGGGCTTGTCAGAATACCTGAGCTGTTTTGTTTCAATAAAGCAACTCGGACGAATTCCGTCTTTGGTCGCGTCAATTCTTTCGACTCGCGTTGGAGCGCAGTTCCTTCATTGGTGACCTACCGACATGGATACGGCAGTGACGCTTAAACTGCCTACCTTCTGGGAGGCTAACGCCGCTGTTTGGTTCGCTCAGGCGGACTCTCAGTTCGCCCTGCGAGGCATCACCGCGGACGACACCCGCTTCCACCATGTTGTGGCGGCGCTCGGTTCCGCCACCGCGGCCCGCGCCTTGAGCCTCCTCGAGCACCCGCCGGCTGCTGACAAATACGACGCGCTGAAGACACTCCTCCTCGATGCTTTCGCCCTCTCACCGGCAGCACGCGCACGGCGCCTGCTCGCTCTGCCCGAGCTCGGCGACACGCGCCCGTCAGAGCGCATGGACTATATGCTCTCGTTGCTCGGTGAGCACTCTCCGGATTTTCTGTTCCGCGAGCTGTTCCTTCGCCAGCTGCCGCACACGGTACGCCTCGCCCTGGCTGGCACGTTGATCACGGATTCCCGCGCCCTCGCCAGGGAAGCCGATAAGATCTCCTCGGCGGGCCAGCACATCGGCGCGGTTACCTGGAGCCCGCCGCCGTCCGAGGCGAAGCCCACGACGCCCGAGCGCCCTGCGCGGTTGGAGGCCGAACTGCCGGTGTAACTGGCGGCCGCCACGCCGCACCGCCCGCTTCCGACACGACGGCCGGGGCCTCCACCTGACCGTGCGTGGTGCTATTACCACGCCAGGTTCGGACACAAGGCTCGGACGTGCCGGCCCCCGTGCACTTTCGGCAGGTCGGGAAACGGCCGGGCCGGCGTTCATTCCCAGCCATGAGCGACGGCCACTTGGGCAACTTGCTGTTTATTCGGGACAAAGCATCTGGGCGGCGTTTCCTGTGTGACACCGGCGCCCAACTGAGCGTCATACCCGCCTCCGAGCAGGACAGGCGGGACGCCGTTTGCGGCCCCTCTTTGGTCGCTGCTAATGGCTCGGCCATACGCACTTTCGGCCCACGCGTCGTCACCCTCTGCTTCGGCAGTCAGCGTTTTCAATGGACTTTTGTGACCGCCTGCATCCCCATGGCTTTGCTGGGCGCCGACTTCCTCTGCGCGCACGGGCTGCTGGTCGACGTCAAACGTTGTCGCCTTGTCAACGCCGAGACCTTCAGCTCCCTGGCGTGCACGATGAGCAGCTCCGCGCCGACCGAACTGGCGTGCGCCCTCCCGGCAGCGAACGAGTTCGCTCGCCTGCTCGCGGAATTCCCGGCCCTCACGCGGCCGACGTTTTCGGCCGTCGCGGTGCGGCACGGGATCGAGCACCACATACCCACTACGGGCCCGCCGGTCTACGCCAGGGCCCGCCGCCTCGACCCGGCCAAGCTCGCCGTGGCGAAGGCCGAGTTCGACGCGTTGGAGCACCTCGGCATCGTGCGGCGCTCCGATAGCGCGTGGGCCTCGCCACTGCACATCGTGCCAAAGCCGGGGGGTGGATGGCGCCCGTGTGGTGACTACCGCCGTCTCAACGACGCTACCACCCCCGACAGGTACCCGATCCCGCATATTCAGGACTTTTCCGCCCGTTTGGCGGGACGGGTCATCTTTTCGAAAATTGACCTGATACGGGGCTACCACCAGGTACCTGTCCGGGCGGCCGACGTCCCGAAGACGGCCGTCATCACGCCGTTCGGCCTGTTCAAATTTTTGCGGATGCCGTTTGGCCTCAAGAACGCGGCCCAGGCGTTCCAGCGCTTGATGGACGGCGTGCTGCGTGACCTGCCGTTTCTTTTCGTCTATCTGGACGATATCCTCGTCGCCAGCACGTCCCGCGCCGAGCACCTCCTCCACCTCCGAACACTGTTCGGTCGCCTCAGCGAGCACGGCTTAATTGTCAACCCGGTCAAATGCCATTTCGGCGCGACGACCGTTGACTTTTTGGGCCACCGCATCGCCAAGACCGGGGCCGTGCCGCTGCCGACCAAGGTTGAGGCCATCACCACGTTCCCGCGTCCCCGTTCCATCAAGGCCCTCCAAGAGTTCCTCGGCATGGTGAATTTTTATCACCGATTCGTGCCCCGCGCTGCTCAGCTCATGCGGCCCCTTTACGAGGCCCTCCGGGGCAAGCCGGCCAAGCATGACATTGTTTGGTCCGCGGCCTTCGCCAGCGCCAAACGGGCCCTCGCCGACGCAACGCTGCTGGCTCACCCGGTGCTCAACGCGCCCATTGCCCTCACTACAGACGCCTCCAACTACGCGGTGGGCGCCGTCCATGAGCAATGGGTGGACGAGGTTTGGCAGCCACTCGCTTTTTTCAGCCGGCAACTCCGGCCGAACGAGTTAAACTACAGCACGTTCGACCGCGAGCTGCTCGGGCTATTCCTGGCCGTTCGCCATTTCCGACACCTCCTGGAGGGCCGCCCGTTCACGGCTTTCGTCGACCACAAGCCGTTGGTCTACGCAATGGCTAAGGTCACGGAGCCGTGGTCGGCCCGCCAGCAGCACCACCTCTCCGCCGTGTCGGAGTTCACCACGGACATCCGGCACGTCGCCGGCAAAGACAACGCCGTGGCCGACTGTCTTTCTCGGGCCAGCGCGAACGCGGTCCACCTCGGCGTGGACTTCGCGCTCATGGCGGCCGACCAGACCACCGACGCCTCGGTGCAGGCACTCCGTGCGGCGGACACGGGCCTCCGCCTGACCGACATTCCCTTCGCGGGCACCGTCCTGCTCTGCGACATCTCCCGGAGCCAGCCTCGCCCCATCGTGCCCGTTTCCTGGCAGCGCCGCATCTTCGCCTCCATCCACGGCCTTTCTCACCCGGGCCGGAAAGCTTCTCAGAAGCTGGTGGCGGCGCGTTTCGTCTGGCACGGCCTTCGACGAAACATCCGCGACTGGGCCAACGCCTGCACGGCCTGCCAGCGGGTCAAGGTCCACCGCCACACCCAGGCCCCGCTGGCACCTTTCGCCGTGCCTGAACGGCGTTTTGACCACGTCCACGTGGACGTGGTGGGTCCCCTGCCCCCCTCGCGGGGGTTCACCCACCTGCTCACCATGGTGGACAGGACCACCAGGTGGCCGGAGGCTGTGCCCCTCACCTCCACCACCACCACCGACGTGGCGCAGGCGTTCATCGCCACCTGGGTCGCGCGCTTCGGCGCACCAGCGGACATCTCGTCCGACCGCGGCCCACAGTTCACGTCTAAGCTTTGGGGCGTGGTCGCCCTTTCGTTGAGGGTCACGCTGCACCGCACCATGGCCTACCACCCCCAAGCCAACGGGTTGTGCGAGCGGTTTCACCGCTCTATGAAGGCGGCACTCATGGCCGGCCTTCAGGACGACGGTTGGGCCGACCGGCTGCCGTGGGTCCTTTTGGGCCTTCGCACGGCCCCCAAGGAAGACCTCCAGGCATCCGCCGCCGAGCTCGTCTACGGCCAACCGCTCCGCGTCCCGGGCGAATTCGTGCCCGACGCTACCAGTCCCTGGTCCGCCGCTCGCCAGCGCCCGGACCTCCAGGAGGCCGCCCGACGATTTGCCCCCGTGCCGACGTCCCGCCACGGTGGCCCCCAGTCCTACGTCCCCCCGGCGCTTCGCACAGCGGAGTACGTCTTTGTGCGTCATGACGCGCACCAGGGGCCACTCCGGCCGCCGTACGACGAGCCCTTCCGGGTCCTGCGACGGGGCGACAAGTCTTTCATCGTCGACTTCGGCGGCCGGCCGGACCAGATTTCTGTGGACCGCCTCAAACCGGCACACATGGACGTCGACCGACCACCACGGTTGGCCCTTCCTCCGCGGCGAGGCCGCCCCCCGTCCACAGTTCCCCCCGCTCGACCACCCACCACCACATCGGACCCCTCCCCACGACCCTCCAGGGGTCGCTTCGGCCGGGTCATCCGGACCCCCCTTAAATTGACCCTGCCGGTGCAGGTCGATTCTGGAGGGGCGTGTGTAGCGGTTACCGCTGGATGCACGCAATCGCCTTGCACCGGCCAGAACACGGCCAGACGCGCCTCTCCCGGGCATGCCCGGACTCACTGTTCCCGGGCACGCCCGAACCTCCCGGGCACGCCCGGTCTCGTCTTTCCCGGGCATGCCCGCTCTCGCCTTTCCAGGGCTTGCCCAGAGCGTCCGGGCATGCCCGCTATCGCCTTTCCAGGGCTCGCCCAGAGCGTCCGGGCATGCCCGCTATCGCCTTTCCAGGGCTCGCCCAGAGCGTCCGGGCATGCCCGCTATCGCCTTTCCAGGGCTCGCCCAGAGCGCCCGGGCACGCCCAGCCTCGACTTGCCAGGCCGCAGCCAAACACGCCCGGGCAGGTCCAGACTCGCCTTTCCAAGGCTCGCCCTTGACACCCGGGCATGCCCGGTATAGCTTTTGCCGGGCAAACTTCCCGACATAAATGTGTATATATATTGCTGCCCGATAAACGGGCTTGTCAGAATACCTGAGCTGTTTTGTTTCAATAAAGCAACTCGGACGAATTCCGTCTTTGGTCGCGTCAATTCTTTCGACTCGCGTTGGAGCGCAGTTCCTTCAATATAATAGAACAAATATCATGAAACATTTATATTTTGTAGACCATTGTATAATTTAAATAAAGATAAATGCAAATTTCGCATGTGGAAAAAGAAAGTACACCCTTGGTTCTAATAGGTGGTATTGCCCCCTGTGGCAGAAACAACCTCAAGTAGGCGTTTCTTATAACTGTCTACGAGTCTCTGACATCGACTGGGAGAAATTTTTGCCTACTCCTCCATGCAGAATTCTTTCAGCTGTGCGATGTTTGAGGGGTTTCTTGCATGCACAGCTCGTTTCAAATCCCCCCCACAACATCTCGATGGGATTTAGATCCGGGCTTTGACTTGGCCATTCCAGAACCCTCCATTTCTTTCTTTTCAGCCATTCCTTGGTGGATGTACTGGTATGTTTAGGGTCATTGTCATGTTGCAAGGTTCACCTTCGGTTGAGCTTCAACTTTCCGACAGATGGCCTCACATTATCCTCAAGCACCCTCTGGTACAATGAAGATTCATAGTGGATTCTATGATGGTGAGCTTCCCAGGCCCTGAAGCAGCAAAGCTGCCCCAAACCATAATATTTCCACCACCATGCTTTACAGTTGGTATCAGGTTATTGTAATCAAATGCTGTCTTTGGTTTTCGCCAAACATGTCTTCTGGTACTGTGACCAAATAGCTCTAACTTTGACTCATTTGTCCAGAGCACATTGTTCCAGAAGTGTTGGTCTTTGCCGAGGTGTTCATTGGCAAACTTTAGTCTTGCCCTGATGTTCTTTCTGGACTGCAAAGGTTTCCTCCTGGCACACCTCCCATGTTGATCAAATTTGTGCAGCCTCTTTCTAATGGTAGACTCGTGCACTTTGACATCAACACTGGCAAGGGCTACCTGTAGGTCCCGTGATGACATTCTGGGGTTCTTAGAGACCTCCTTCAGCATCTTGCGGTCTGCTCTCGGGCTGAACTTGCTGGGGCGGCCTGGCCTGAACAAGTTGGCAGTTGCTTGGAATCTTCTCCACTTGTAGATGAACTTCCGGACAGTCGAATGATTGATTTCAAATTGTTTGGAGATCTTTTTAAATGCCTTCCCAGACTCGGAGGCATCTATAACCTTCTTTCTGAAGGCCGCAGAGAGCTATTTTGATCTAGGCATGGTGACGCCGCACACTTCAACAACAAAGAGCAAACCAAACTAAATGTCTGAGGTTTAAATAAGACAGGTTCCTCCAAGATCCTCTCTATCGATGTTCTAATCATTTGCACTTGAGCTGGAGCACCTGATTCTAATTTTAGGTATTTGAAGTAGTGATAAATGTAAGGGTGTACTTACTTTTTCCACATGCGAAATTTGCATTTATGTTTATTTAAATTATACAATGGACTACAAAATGTAAATGTTTCATGATATTTGTTATATTATATCACCTTTATCTATCAATATTGTTGAAATGAAGATCAAATAGCTGTATGTTGAAATATGTTGAAAAAGTCAAAACTTTACATGGGGTGCACTTACTTTTTCACGTGACTGTATGCTGCTGCCTTGATTACCCCCAGAAATGGGCAATGCAAGGTGCCAACACTGACAGAAATATGATGAATAAATGTGGTGTGATTTTTTTTTTTCTGAACTTGTCAAGTGAGAGGACAACGGGGCAAGCTTTTAGAAGGGTAGGCCTTTCGGCCAAGTCCCAGATGCTCTGTCCGGATTCAAATGTCATGTTCACTACATTGCTTCAAAGGATCTTTTACCGCCACAAATGACAAATGACGAGACTTCAATGAGAGATAAAACCAGAACAATTGGACAGTAAAGTTCATTAAAGTACCCAAACTCCAAACATAGAGGACAAGCCCTCCAATGAGGGATCGTGTGGTCTGCGGCATCGAAAGAATCAGTTAAAGTTTGAATCAATCTTTTTGAGATTCTGGTAACAAACGAGTGTATTCGGTCCATTAGCAGATCCTTCGGAATGTCGCGTCCTTGATCCACAAGACAAATATAGTTCACAGACCAAAGGGAAAGCGATCAGAGAGGCTCCTTATTCTCCCGCTATTGGGCCTGACATTGGTCATTTATGGTGCAGCTGTCTGGGCGACTACGGAATGTGAGGAAACACTTGTAGCTGTTCATGTGGAAGCCACAACATACAATGGTCAATGGAAGAAAAGAAAATCTTACTTAAGCACGCATGACCCGAGGCCTAGATCACTGGGTGCGGAGTGAAGGGTTCGTCTGTACGAAAGCCTCTACGTCATATGTCCGTTTCACACAAACTGCTCGTTTCACGATTGTTTCCACGTGACCAAAGATGTATGCATATACCATTGTTTTTAGAACATTGGTGAACGAACCTGCCTCACTTCGAGATCACCGAGGCCTTTTTCGGAGCCCGAATGGGTTCACGGATCACTAGACTTGTTTAACTTTGCACCGAAAGGCCTGAAAGCACGGCCAGGTCTTCCTACATTCCAGTTATACGGTTTATGTGGTGGGAAAGGGTTACAGTCCATGTAGTGTTTGCGATGGGGGCTCCGTGTAGGTTGATTTCAGAGCTGGCTGGCGCCACAGTCGAGGGCCGCGTTTCCGGCCTGCGCAGGCGGCCTGATTAGAGCCAGCTGTGCCAGGCAGCGAGGCCTTAAAGCCGCATGTGTTACGCATTGCCCAAGAATCGGGTTCAACTGAACCCAAACCCTCCAGCCGAGCAAAGCTGGACAAGGCGAAGCCCACTCAAGCTACAAAAGTGATTGTTACCCTGCGCTCGCGAAGTGAAAACCGGGGTTAAGCATTCATCTACGTATTGTACGTACATACATGTGTGCCGTGTCTGCATTTTAAAAATTCATTTTCTCGGCAACCGTTGTTCCGATTGACACGAAATTTTCACCATAGGAGCGCCTCCACCTGTAGAATATTTAATGATTATTATGACGTCATAGGTCACGTGGTACAGGCGCCATCTTGGAAAAACTTCGCACCTCTATATCTCTGAAACTACTCCATGGAAAAAATTGAGACCTGGCTCATTGTCAACTACTCCCCATGGGGAATAAGATATGTTAATGATGATGTCATCAGTGCCTTCCTTATGACGTCATAATTCGACAAATTCAACACTTATCCATCCGATCATTATGAATTTTTATTCAGCAACTGTTGGTCTGATGGACACTAAATTTTCACGATAGCAGCGCCTCCTCCTTTAGAATATTGTAATGATAATCATGACGTCATAGGTCATGTGGTACAAGCGCCATCTTGGAAAACTCGAAAAATGTTGCACTCACAGAGTTCTATAAACTAGGGCATGCCCGTACTATATATATATCTAAAATTATATCCCCCCCCCCTCTATTTACATGAAATGGTTTGGTCCAAAGCGAACGGCTTGCGAGTACGGTGACAATCCCCCCCCTCTATTTACATGAAATGGTTTGGTCCAAAGCGAACGGCTTGCGAGTACGGTGACAATCCCCCCCCCCCTCTATTTACATGAAATGGTTTGGTCCAAAGCGAACGGCTTGCGAGTACGGTGACAATCCCCCCCCTCTATTTACATGAAATGGTTTGGTCCAAAGCGAACGGCTTGCGGAGTTTGGTAAAGAAATCGCCATAGCTCGGTAACTACTTGTCCGATTAATATGAAACCTTGAAAAGGCACATCCTCAGGTCCCCAGCAATATACCTGGCAAGTTTCAAGTATATCGGACCCGTGGTTGTCGAGAAACAGCGGTCACAGACAAACATACAAACATACAAACATACAAACATACAAACATACACACAGAGATTACTGGAATTATAGATAGATAAACTATTTATTTATAGAACTAGATAGAATTCGATTTATAGAATTAGATTTATAGATTTATAGTTTATTTATACAACTCTGTGGTTGCACCTCTATATCACCAAAACCGCTGCTTGGAAAAAATTGAAACATGGATCATTGTAAAGAACTCCATATGGGGAATAGGTGTTGTTAACGATGATGTCATTGTTGCCATAATTATGACGTTGTAGGAGTTACAGGCAACAAAAGTCTGAAACTTCTTGAACAGCTCAAGGCTCCTTTATTCCAACAAAACCTCACGAAACCAAACCGGAACTCCTCTAAATAAACCCCCGTCACTTCCGCCCGATCCTCTTAAAGGGGCGTGGCTCCAATAACCGAGCGCACGCAACACCCATACCGTCAATAATCCCATTGGTAACGTGACAGTGAATTATGAACCCAGCCTCTATGGGGTATCCCCCACAACGTCATAATTCGACAGGGAGAACGCTTAGTCTGATCAGTTTGAAATGTATTGAGCGTGATCTATGCAACAATTATTTAGAGAATATAAATTGATGATGTCATCGCTCACGTGGTCTGGCAGCCATATTGGATCAAAGAAAAAAAAATGTTAAAAAAACAGAAGAGTGGGCTCGCAACAAGTTGATTGCGCAGGGTGAGTATTCTATGAATACCATCTAGTTCGATGATGTTCTCAGGTTCTTCAAGTACTATACCTGGATGTAGTTCAGGTGATTTCCTTGGAAATACATTTCGCATAATAACCCTAACCCTAACGTTGTCATTATTATGAATAGCAGGACCTTGTTGCATTTAATATTGAAAAAGATGAATCGGTTTTGGTAACGAATATCTATTTCCATTGTCCAGCTGAAGTTGAACTACCAGGAGCCTCCATTGAAAGGCCATGCTATGATAGGAGCATTCTGTTACAGAAATGTCCTTTGGTTTTTCATGAGATCGGAGAGATTTCTGATAAAAATTTCATCAAATCACATGAGAGAATGTTCTGGAAGGGTTATTTTAGATTGGGTCTGCAGGACACCCAGTAATTGAAAATGCCTCGTCCATGTTTCACGAACGAAACCTTGAAACAACAGAAGCACAGAATACATCAATACGACTTGAATGCGTAAAATCATGGTTTTCAGTGTCTTTTCAAAGCTGAAAAGAGTCAAATTTTTCAAGGCAGGCCTGGATCCAATTAAAAGCAACTTATTGGACACAAACTGGATAAATTAACCTTTAGGAGTTTCCACTCAGCTCAAAATGGGGTCATAGGTCAGTTTGTTCCATATGCAACAGATGTCGGGCAGCATTTTGCAGTCTGGCCTTGAACTGACTTCCTGTCGTTAATCAAGTTTGTCTTTTTATCGGAGCCTTCACTCCTTCCTTCAATTTCTGAAGCCACTCATCCCCGCTCTCCCCCAACACCTCAAATAAGGATCATCCTTCATCCATATGTCTGAATGGTAGCTTTCCCCATTTGTAGATGAAGGAATATTTTATTTTATTAACACCATGGATTTCTCCCTTGTTCAGTAAAGGAAAGTTCAGTTCAGTAAAGGTTCAGTAACGTAGATGCTTATGTTATTTAAATAAGGAGTTTTTAACTTTCCCCAATCCTATTAATCACCCACAGAATGTCAAATATATTTTGTTCAATTGAATGAATTACCTTTGGTCAGGACTGTACGACACACTTCTGCACAGAAATACATCAGTTGTACACCGATAATAACCCCAAACCTAATGGAGGTGTGTCATCTGTTATACATCCGTGTTGTTACCCTTGCCAGAGGATAGGAGAGGGTATTACATTTGGGTCCGTTTGTCACTTGGCAAAAAAAAAAAATTTTGGACAAGTATGTTGATCACTCCGGTTTGTGTGTGTGTTTGTTTGTCTGTCCGCTCACTTATACTTTCCTACAGGTCACAATTTTCAACCGATCTTCACGAAACTTCACCAAATGGTAGCGTTCGTGTTCCAACAAAATTCTATATATTTTTGAGGTCAAAAGGTCAACATAGGCCAAAGGTCAACCACTTTTTTCAAATTTCTAAAAACCTCAATTTTCGTCCGATTGACTTGAAATTTGAATCGGATTAACATATCAGCTAAATTAGTTCAACCGCCAACTATTTTTGAGATCAATATTGGTCACAAGGTCAACATAGGCCAAAACGTCAACGACCTTTTCAAATTTCTAAAAACCTCAATTTTCGTCTGATTGACTTGAAATTTGAATCGGATTTACAAATCAGCTAACTGAATTCAACCACCAACTATTTTGGAGATCAACATGGGCCATAAGGTCAACATAGGCCAAAAGGTCAACAACCTTTTCAATTTTCTAAAATCCTCAATTTTCATCCGATTGAATTGAAATTTGAATAGGTTTTTCACATCAGCTAACTGAATTCAACCACCAACTATTTTGGAGATCAACATGGGCCATAAGGTCAACATAGGCCAAAAGGTCAACAACCTTTTCAATTTTCTAAAATCCTCAATTTTCATCCGATTGACTTGAAATTTGAAATAGATTAACATATCAACTAAATTAATTCAACCACCAACTATTTTTGAGATCAATATAGGTCACAAGGTCAACATAGGCCAAAGGTCAACCACTTTTTTTAAAATTTCTAAAATCATCAATTTTCATCTGATTGACTTGGAATTTGCATGGGATTTTCATATCAGCGAACGGAATTCAACCACCAACTATTTATGAGATCAACATAGTCAAAAAAGTCACCATAGGCTAAAGGTCAACCACTTTTTCAAATCTCTAAAATCCTCAATTTTCATCCGATTGAATTGAAATTTGAATAGGTTTTTCACATCAGCTAACTGAATTCAATCGCCAACTATTTTTCATATCAAAATCGGCCAAAAGGTCAACATCGGTCAACCACTTTTCTCAAATTTCTAAAATCCTCAATTTTCATCCGATTGACTTGAAATCTTAATCGGATTTGCACATCAGCTGACTGAAACTAACCACCAACTATTTTTGAGGTCAACATAGGCCAAAAGGTCAACATAGGCCGAATTTCTAAAATGGACAATTTTCATCTGATTAACTTAACATTTGAAGACAATTTTCATATCAGCAAACTGAATTCAACCAACAATTATAATTTGTGAGGTCAAAAGGATGCTCTACTGAGTGCCATTCTACTTTGTTATCTTTTGCCAAGTGTCACTCTATGAGTGATTTTTCATTTGTTTGTCTGTCTTTCTGTTTGTTTGTCCACACAGAACGTGAGTATGCTTTTCATTGCAACCGTTGGTCCAATTGACAAGACATTTTCACTATATGAGCAATATACACAAGAAATATTGACCTCCTGTAGAATTTTTTGTGATAACTATGATGTCATAGGTCACGTGGTACAGGCACCATCTTGGAAAACCCGAAAAACTTTGCACCTCTAACCGCTCCTTCGAAAAAATTGAAACATGGCTCATTGTCAAGTACTCCCCCATGTGGATTAACATCTATTCATGATGATGTCATCGGTGCCTTCATTATGACGTCATAATTAGACAAGTAGAACGCTTGATCTGATCAGTTTGAAATTTCTTGAGGATGATGTACACAAAAATTGTACAGGATAATTAAATTGATGACGTCATCGCTCACAGGGTTCGGCAGTCATATTGGATTGAACATAAATCTACGTCGTCAATAAACCACACAAACACAGCAGCTAATAAACACCACACAAAATACACCACACAAACACGTCCTGACGAGGGTCTGCGATCTCTGATTGCTCTTTCTTGTTGTAAAATGTAAAGGTTTGGCAGTATGTATGTACCTTGGGTTTCTTGACATTGGCATAAAGGGACAACGACATATTTTCTGATGTAACTATACCTTCAGGGTTGTGGTTCCACAATAAGTAATAAAGTCAGAGTAGAGTTTAGTGTGGAGATATCATACGACCTTAGTAGGGTTACGCACCTGCATGCTCAATAAGTGTCATCTACATATTACGTGCGCAAAAAAATGGCATATCCTTTCCAAATACACCCCAACTGTATACCTCATAAAACCCCCTCCTTTTGCTTATATTTCTTCCCAAACTACTTTCATTTCCCCCATCTTCCTTCTCTCACCATCCTCTGACGTTCTCTTCATTTTATACGTATAACCTCGCATACCTAAAACGTAGATGCCTCATTTGAGGACCCCACATAACAGCATAAAGCCCGGTGTTGGCCTAATGGTTTAGGCTGGAGATCTTAGGGTCCTGAGTTCGGCTGTTAAATGAATGCCAGGTGGGTTAACTCAGCCTGTCATCCTTCCGAGGTTGGCAAAATGAGTACCAGCTGACTGGTAATGGGGGGCGTTGCATCAGCGCACAGCCACGGCCTCAGAAGATGATGCGGCCAAGGAGCTACAGGCTGCATACGAACCCACCACCACCACAGCAAATTGTTGCATCAAACTCAAACTTTTTCACACCTGTTTTTTATTTTCAATTCACTTGGTATTTCTTTAGACATTGAGCAACGGTGTGCAGATCACCTTATTTGTGAGGAACGAGTTGACTCCGACTGCTGCTTGGCAAATCAAAAATGAGAGATGCTCAAAGACAAGTGGAGATGATGACTTATGCATTTGCTAAATAACATTTTGCTGATCCTGCAAAAGTTTCTTCTGTCTGCAGAAAAATAACACCTGATGTTCAAGTGCTTGTCCATTACGGGCTTTGGCTGAAGAAATTATTGCTTCTCCATTGGCAATCAAAACACTTTTCAGGAAAGGCATGTCGCGTCTGTCCTCAAGCACACTCTTTAAAGCCACTTACAAACTGTTTGGTCAAGTCTGCCTCTGGTCTGTCTTTCCTTTCTGTTCATTTCTCACTCGTGAAAGCACTACAATGAACACGCTCTCTCTATTCGTCACCACTAAAGTTACCGGTTGAACGCTTCAACCACCAGTCTCAGCCAAACCTCCTTCATAGCTAATGCACCGGGTGACTGACTCTCCCAACAAAACGTGATTCTTGTCTGTCCTGGAAATCTCCTCCGCTTATCAAGGGTCAAGTCCACATTTCTCTGCTGCAGCATGAATTTCCCAGATGGTAAACTTCAAGACAATCTTTCATTGTTCTGATCACATTTACCTTATCCACCTGAGACTACTTTTTTAACATCTAAATTATCCTTTTATCTAATGAGGATGTGGGTGTAAGATGTAAATTCTTCTGATTTTTCTATTCTCTTTTTCCAGTTACCATTCCAGATCAGTATGTTCACATGGAGCACTTCACAACAATACGATGACGCAAGTCTAGGCTGGAATGGAACTCTGTACAGCGTATACCTCCGCCAGGCATGAAGAGTTTACGTTTTTTATCCACTGAAAGGCCGGATTTGTATCCGGACCTGAACCACAATCGAATTGGCTTGTTCTTGTCACCTAACCAACTCATCCACCAAATTTTGTCATAACCTGTCCACAACCTTTTGAGATATCGTGCCTTATATCGTTTTTGGCCCTATATCTCAATCGTGAAGAATCACATCAAATTGTAGTATCCTGGTTCGTATGTAGATTTTCACCAGAATCCAATCAATTCGTCCTTGCTACACACCGAACCTGTCCAACAAGTTTTGTCCAAATCCGTCCATAACTTTTTGAGATATCCTGCATACAGACAGACAAACAGGAGTGAAAACATAACCTCTGTCCACCTTCGGTTGCGGAGGTAGCATGGCTGATGAAAGTCTGTCTGACGATCTCCCACAGCATCACAAAACACGCGGTACCAGGAATAGTAGCGCTGATTTGTCACTATCCATCAACCCTGGAGAATAAGAGGACGCACTTGTGTTTTTAAGTTTGGATATTCACAGTATTTAAGAAAGACCTTCACAGTGAGCAAAGAACCATAGTTACACCACAAAACGTTCTCCAAGCAGTTGCTTCACGTCCACTAACCTGTATTTTGAAAACAACGCATGAAGGGTCTCCAGTCTCATTGGGTTATCACCAAACCTTTGCCTCTCAGTGCAAAACAGCTTGAATTGCAAACATGTCTGCACACGTAATCAATTTCCATTTGTGTCAACAGTTTCTGCACCACCATTTGGTTAGAGAGAAGTGATGTCACAGCTCGTTACCCTGCGCTCGCGAAGCGAAAAGCGGGGTTAAGCATTCAGGTACGTACGTACGTGTGCCGTGTGCCGTACGTGTCTGCATTTTAAAAATTCATTTTCTCAGCAACCGTTGGTCCGATTGACACGAAATTTTCACCATAGGAGCGCCTCCTCCTGTAGAATATTTAATGATTATTATGACGTCATAGATCACGTGGTACGGGCGCCATCTTGGAAAAACGTTACACCTCAATATCTCCCAAAGCACTCCATGGAAAAAATTGAGACCTGGCTAATTGTCAACTACTCCCCAAGCGGAATAAGATATGTTAATGATGATGTCATCGGTGCCTTCGTTATGACATCATAATTCGACAAATACAACACTTATCCATCCGATCATTGTGAATTTTTTTCAGCAACTGTTGGTCTGATGGACACGAAATTTCCACCATAGGAACGCCTCCTTTAGATTATTTTAATGATAATCATGACGCCATAGGTCATGTGTTACAGGCGCCATCTTGGAAAAACTTCGCACCTCCATATCTCCGAAACCACCACATGGAAAAAATTGAGACCTGTCTCATTGTCAACTACTCCCAATGGGGAATAAGATATGTTAATGATGATGTCATCAGTGCCTTCGTTATGACGTCATAATTCGACAAATACAACACTTATCCATCCGATCATTATGAATTTTTTTTTCAACAACTGTTCGTCTGATGGACCACGAAATTTGCACCAGAGGAGCGCCTCCTCCTTGAGAATATTTTAATGATAATCATAATGTCATAGGTCATGTGGTACAGGCACTATCTTGGAAAAACCGAAAAATGTTGCACCTCTATATCTCCAAAACCGCTGCATGGAAAAAATTGCAACATGGTTCATTGTAAAGATCTCCATATGGGGAATAGGTGTTGTTAACGATGACGTCATTGATGTCATAATTATGACGTCATAATTCTACAGGGACAACGCTTAGTCTGATCAGTTTGAAATGTATTGAGCGTGATCTATGCAACAATTATATTAGAGAATATAAATTTATGATGTCATCGCTCACATGGTCTGGCAGCCATGTTGGATCAAAGAAAAAAAATGTTCAAAAACATAAAAGTTGGCTCACAACAAGTTGACTGCGTAGGGTGAGTATTCTATGAATACCATCGAGTTCTGCATTTTATCAATCTGTCAGCCTTCCACCCAATGTCCTTCCGAGCTCTTACATGAGGCTCAATTTTAAAAAAAATGATGGTTTTACATTTTAAACTTAAGTTCAGGAAGTTTTCTTTATCCAAACAGATGTGCAAAAACTCACCTTTCATGCTGTTCCCATTTTGCAGGGCTATTCAAAAACTTATTGTAGCAGTGACAAGGTCGCTGCGTCCCTTTGCTAAATCAAATCTCCATAGCTTTGCCTAAATCCGACACCCTAATAGGGTAGCAAAAGAATAAACACACATGGATGTTTGGCCATTTGTATAGTCACTTTGTGTTCCCGCAAGCACAGCGCAGATAATGTGATTATGTCCTTCGACGGAATTGCTGTAATAGTAGAACCTTGGGAATCCAGAGAAAAGAAGTCAAATTTATCTCATTTCTGGAAGCCTGCCCGTTCCCAGTCTGACCCAAACACTTGGCTGGTGAATTCAGTCTGCTTCAGCACCAGGTTTCCAAGGTAACCGATTAGACCTTGACACCATATTCATCCCATTTGGAATATGCTCCTTGAATCTCTAATTAAATCCACCTTGCTGAATGTGGGGACAGCCTTTGTTGCCACAACCGCTGCAGAAATTTCCTTTGGAAATGCCTTTTTATTTGTACACTTTGCAGGAAACATGTTCCCCCTGTTTTTGCCAAAAACTTGCCAGTTATCATGTTCCAAGACTCGTACAATGTACATGCTTATCCTTATACCAGTGGGTTTGCTTGCTGTGATGACCACTTCCAGGTGTTGTTCTGTCATCTATTGGATAATCGATATGGGGCGAAAACTCCCAGGTCTTGCATCCAAAGAGCAAAGTTGGAATTTGAAAGAAATCATTTATAAATCCAGCTTTGAATCCATCTGACAGTTCATTTAATGAGCTCTAGACCCTTTACAAGTCTAAAAGGACACGCAAGGCTCTTGGACAAATGGTTGACTTGGAGGACATTTAGACAGGAGAGGAGTGGGGGGGGTAAAAGGCTTGAAATGTTTGAATTGTCACTTAGAGTTTGCTGGCTATTTTGTCCAACTTGGTGGTAGTACGAGTTTAATGGACAATGATTTCATGAGCGAGAAATGCATAGATAGCGGGTGAGGTGTTTGGTGAGGTGTCAGGCTATCCGTGGCGGTTGACAGTGGCACGTGCTAGGCTGTGTGCCATTTGGCACGCCGAGGCCTGGCATGCAGTACCTACTTTGGCATGGTCTGGTCATGGTGGTTCTATAAGCAGCTGTCAGTTTAGAAACTTCGATGGACATCAGCAACGTGTCTGTGTCCCGATTTGCACCCAGTGCTGGCGTGAACTACAGGTCCCAGGAAAATGCAAGTGTTATAGAGTTAAAACTTCCATTAAAGAACACACCTGGTTAAGACAAGGTAGCTATTGTAAGCTGGGAATATGTCAGAATGGGTGACTTCCCTCAATGAAAAGGAAAGTTATTTGCCTATGGTAAGGGTACTATAGGGCTCCATCATACCTTCTCAGCGTATTTTATCAATGTTTGAGGGTAGTTTAAGTATCAAAAACATTCGGTGCTTCACTGTGATAGAAACCAGAAAATTTCTACCACCGTTACCAATATCAACTAGATGGTATTCATGGAATACTTACCCCAGCAGTCAACTTGGTGCGAGCCAACTCTTCTTTTTTTGAAGGTTTTTTTTTATTTGATCCAATATGGCTGCCAGACCATGTGAGCGATGACATCATAAATTTATATTCTCTTATACAATTGTTGCGTAGATCACATTCAATAAATTTTACACTGATCAGACTAAGCATTGTCCCTGTCGAATTATGACGTCATAATTAAGGCACCAATGATGTCAACGTTAGCAACACTTATTCCCCATGTTCTTTACAATGACATGTTCAAATGTTCAAAGTTCAAACTTCTTTACATGTTCAAAGTTCTTTACAATGAGCCACGTTTCAATTTCTTCCATGTAGCGGTTTCAGAGATATAGAGGTGCAACGTCTTTTGGTTTTTCCAAGGTGGTGCCTGTACCATGTGAACTATGATGTCATAATTATCATTAAATATTCTGCAGGAGGAGACGCTCCTATGGTGAAAATTTAGTGTCCATCAGACCAACAGTTGCAGAGAAAAAAAAGTCATATGGATCGGATGAAGTGTTATACTTGTCGAATTATGACGTCATAACAAAGGCACCGATGGCATCATCATTAACATGTTTATTCCACATGGGGAGTACTTGACAATGAGCCATGCCTCAATTCTTTCCATTGAGGGGTTTTGGAGATATAGAAGTGTCATGTTTTTTCCAAGATGGCGTCCGTACCACGTGACCGATGACGTCATAATTATAAACAAAAAAAATTATACAGGCGGAGGTGCTCCTATGTTAAAATTTCATGTCAATCGGACCAACGATTGCCGAGAAAATGAATTTTAAAAATGCAGACACGGCACACGTACGCACTCGATTGCCTAACCCTGCTTTTCGCTTCGCATACTGATCGAAGTGTTGCACTTGTCGAATTATGACGTCAGAATGAAGGTACTAATGACATCATCATGAATATATCTTATTTTCCATGGGGAGTTCTTGACAACGCACCACGTTTCAATTTTTTCCATGGAGCAGTTTCGGTGATCGAGAGGTGCAACGTTTTTCGTTTTTTCCAAGATGGCGCCTGCACCACGTGACCTATAACGTCATAATTATCAATTAACGAATTCTACATGAGGAGTCCCTCCTATGGTGAAAATTTCGTGTCTGTCAGACAAACAGTTGCAGAATTTTTTTTCATACTGATTGAATCAAGCATTGTACTTGTCGAATTATGACGTCATAATGACGGCAACGATGACATCTTCATTAGCATATCTTTTTCCCCATGGGGAGTACTTGACAATGAGCCATGTTTCAATTGTTTTCCATTGAGCGGCTTCAGAGATATAGAGGTGGAAGGTTTTTCCAAATTGACATCCGTACCACATGGCCTATGACGTCATAATCATGAATAAAAAGATAATACAGGCAGAGGCATTCCTATGGTGAAAATTTCGTGTCAATCGGACCAACGTTTGCCGAGTAAATGGATTTAGAAAATGCAGACCCGTACGCGTACGCCACACGTATGTACGCAACCGATCGCTTAACCTTGTTTTCGCTTGGCGAGCACAGGGTAATGACCTGGGAATTTGGATCATGTGTCATTCGACGTGATAGGTTGGATCATTACTGTCTACCTGGGATTTTGAAGAGGTGCCATACTTATACCCAACTGTTTTTACCTGGCATTTAAATGCAATGGAGTGAGGTCAGCAGTGAAAATGGCACCAAATGAGTTTTAGTTTATTATCTACACTACAGTAATGTCTGCTTGGGCTGCTATTCCACTTGGCCACAAATCAGAAGATCCATACTGTTCTCATGGAGTGTTCTTTGTTCCTTCGGCATAGTATATGTGGAAAAATGAAATAAAGAACTTGTATACGGCCTGTAATTCGTCAAGGAGACTCGCAAGGAATTAATGAACCCTTTTCATGTCAGGAATATCATATTCTCATGTTTCCCCCGCAATCTGCCTCATAGCAACGCCATCAAAATAGCCACACGACACGAACTTATCTGACTGCATGCAATCTCAGCCTCTCCTGTTTTAGCTTCTTCCAAGTGTTTTTTTTATCTGTAGCAGTGGAACATTCAAACTGTATGCAATTGGGGGTGTGGGTGGACATTTTAGCTCCTGAGTATACATGCTTCCATGGCTTGCAATAGAGGCATCTGTATAGGATGTGCCAAATGTTGAATGGCAGCCATTTTGAATGACTGCAAAGACGAGGCCAAGATTGAAAATGGGATTCAACATTCGAGTGGAAAAGGGGGATGAGGATGGTGAGATTGAGAGGAATGCGCAAGGACATGTGCATACTCCAGTATTAGTGACCATGACACACTAGTGCAGATAGTTAACTCTGGATCAAGATGCTTTGTTTGAGTTGGGACTGAACCCTGACCGCCCCCCACCTTGCCAAGAGCTGCAGTTCTGATCTGTAAACAGGAGCAGAGCCTGTGGGGATTTGGATAACAGTGGTCGTGTGTCTCTGAGAGGGCCTTGAGAGCAAGGCATGCTGGGATATACAGACTAGGGAAACCATTACTGAATCAATAGCTTCTTTATCAATAGGCCAAACCATAAACTATATTTGAATAATATCTGGACATTGTTCAATTTTTAAGTTAAAAGTTTGCTTCGTGTTCTGAATATGACAATACTCTGATCCAAAATATATTACATATCCATACGTTTTGAGCGAAGGTGCTGTCAAAGCAGTGTAATGGCAGGTACTATGTAGAATAAGGTGACAGTAGTCACATATTCAAATACATAACTTGTTTTCTTTATAATACTAGAACGGCACTCAGTAGTGAGCATACCTCCACCTGTTTGGCCATATCACTCAATAGTGAAGAATCACTTTAAAATTTCTACTAGCTGGATCCGGATCCGGATGTTCACCAAAATTGAGTCGATTCTTCCTTGTCACACACCCAGCCGGTCCAACAAGTGTCGTCCAAATCAGTCCACACCTTTTTAAGATATCCTGCTATGTATCGTTTTTGGCCGTATCTCCCAATGGTGAAGAATCACTTTAAAATTCTAGTAGCCGGATCCGAATCTGGATCTTCACCAAAATATAATCATTTCATCGTTGTCACATAAGCTACATCTCTGCCAAATTTCGTCCGAATCCGTCCACAACTTTGTAAGATATCCTGCTATGTATCGTTTTTGGCCGTATCTCCCAATGGTGAAGAATCACTAAAAAAATTAAATAATCCTCATATCCGAATTCATATTCAGATCTTCATCAAAATCTAATCGAATCGTCCTTGTCAGACACCCAACCCGTCCACCAAATTTCGTCCAAATCAGTCCACAACTTTTTAAGATATCCTGCTATGTATCGTTTTTGGCCCTATCTCCCAATGGTGAAGAATCACTTTAAAATTCTAGTAGCCAGATCCGAATCCGGATCTTCACCAAAATCTAATCATTTCATGGTTGTCACATAAGCTACCTCTCTGCGAAATTTCGTCCGAATCCGTCCACAACTTTTTAAGATATCCTGCTATGTATCGTTTTTGGCCGTATCTCCCAATGGTAAAGAATCACTAAAAAAAACTCAATAATCCTCATATCCGAATCCATATTCAGATCTTCACCAAAATTGGATCGATTCTTCCTTGTCACACACACAACCTGTCCACCAAGTTTCGTCCAAATCCGTCCACAACCTTTTGGGATATCCTGCTATGTATGGTTTTTGGCCCTATCTCCCAATGGTGAAGAATCACTTTAAATAATTCTAGTAGCCGGATCCGAATCTGGATCTTCACCAAAATATAATCATTTCATCGTTGTCACATAAGCTACATCTCTGCCAAATTTCGTCCGAATCCGTCCACAACTTTGTAAGATATCCTGCTATGTATCGTTTTTGGCCGTATCTCCCAATGGTGAAGAATCACTAAAAAAAAAAAAAATCCTCATATCCGAATCCATATTCAGATCTTCATCAAAATCTAATCGAATCGTCCTTGTCAGGCACCCAACCTGTCCACCAAATTTCGTCCAAATCAGTCCACAACTTTTTAAGATATCCTGCTATGTATCGTTTTTGGCCGTATCTCCCAATGGTAAAGAATCACTAAAAAAAAATCAATAAACCTCATATCCGAATCCACATTCAGATCTTCACCAAAATTGGATCGATTCTTCCTTGTCACACACACAACCTGTCCACCAAGTTTCGTCCAAATCCGTCCACAACATTTTGGGATATCCTGCTATGTATGGTTTTTGGCCCTATCTCCCAATGGTGAAGAATCACTTTAAAAAATTCTAGTAGCCGGATCCGAATCCGGAACGTCACCAAAATCTAATCATTTCATCGTTGTCACATAAGCTACATCTCTGCCAAATTTCGTCCGAATCCGTCCACAACTTTGTAAGATATCCTGCTATGTATCGTTTTTGGCCGTATCTCCCAATGGTGAAGAATCACGAAAAAAATTAACTAATCCTCATATCCGAATCCATATTCAGATCTTCATCAAAATCTAATCGAATCGTCCTTGTCAGACACCCAACCTGTCCACCAAATCAGTCCACAACTTTTTGGGATATCCTGCTATGTATCGTTTGTGGCCCTATCTCCCAATGGTGAAGAATCACTTTAAAAAATTCTAGTAGCCGGATCCGAATCTGGATCTTCACCAAAATATAATCATTTCATCGTTGTCACATAAGCTACATCTCTGCCAAATTTCGTCCGAATCCGTCCACAACCTTAAGATAACCTGCTATGTATCGTTTTTGGCCGTATCTCCCAATGGCAAAGAATCACTAAAAAAAACTCAATAATCCTCATATCCGAATCCATATTCAGATCTTCATCAAAATTGGATCGATTCGTCCTTGTCACACACACAACCTGTCCACCAAGTTTCGTCCAAATCCGTCCACAACTTTTTGGGATATCCTGCTATGTATGGTTTTTGGCCCTATCTCCCAATGGTGAAGAATCACTTCAAAAATTCTAGTAGCCGGATCCGAATCCGGATCTTCACCAAAATCTAATCATTTCGTCCTTGTCACATACGCTACATCTCTGCAAAATTTCGTCCGAATCCGTCCACAACATTTTGAGATATTTTGTTCACAGTCAAACAGACAGACAAGCAGACAGACAAACGGACAGACAAACAGACAGGGGTGAAAACATAACCTCCATCCACCTTTGGTGGCGGAGGTAATAAAATGAACATTTGAAAGAGGAAGGGAGCGAATGGCAGAGAGAAGGAAAGAAAATAAAGTGAAAGAAACTAGATGCATATATAGTACAAAAGATGGCGGAAGATGGACAGACAACTAAGAAAGATGTAAGAAAAAAAGACACAGAAATCTATTCACAAAGAATGAAGAAAGGTGGAAAATATTTTCTCCAAAAACTCCGCAACAACCCCGAAGGGTCTGCGCTCAAATCAGCATTTTAAAGATTCATTCTTGACTTAGACAGAAGAAAGGCGGAAGAGACAGGGACATATGGGGGAAATGAGGGTAGGTTAGGAAAGAGATATGACAGAGACAGATTGTTGTTCTTCCATGGGGTCATGACCCTTTAAAAATCAGCATCATAAGAGGAAATGAAGACCAGGCCTGGAGAAAGCAGACGCGTCTGAGGAGGCTTTGCTTGGGTTGTATGTCCCCTTACAAACATCAGGAGTGGAAGAGTGAAGAGTGGAGTTTGAGTTGAAGCTGCTGTGTTTAAGTGTAGTCTCAGGTCCATCACCCTAAGAATTACGATTTGGCAGAGGATAACTCTCGGCCCAAACTCCCTGTTGGACGACGTGCTAACAGATATTGCTCCCTAATGCTTCCCTGAAGGCTAATCCAATGTCTGGTGGCCTTTCGAAGTGCTATCCGGTTACCTTTTTCGATCCACCAAAGGGTAACCTTAGGATGATCTCCAGATAAGGCGGGGGTCACCGGGTCCCAAGACACCTCCTCTAGTTGACATCTGGTGCCCAATAGGGATTTGGCATCCTCGTGTATTACTTACTCGACAAGATTAATGGTTAAAACAAACAAAATTATAACTATAGTGATGGAAAGCAAAGCATTGGAGATCCACCGTCGCCGTTGTTGCTTCATCGGAGTTTCATTGAAGTGTTATTGAACTATTTAAACTCATTTTGGGGGTAATAACCTCCAGCACCGAAGGTGGATGTAGGTTATGTTTTCACTCCTGTCTGTCTGTTTGTGAACAAGATATCTCAAAAAGTTGTGAATGACATGACAAAAGTCGGTGGATGAGTTCGTTAGGTGACAAGAACAGGTGATTCGATTTTGGTTCAGGTCTGAATCCAGATCTGGCCAATCAGTGGGATACGAAACGTAAACTGTTGAGCCTGGCGATGGTATGCTCTCTACCGTGTGTCGTTCTAGTTGATTAAAGTGTAACCTTGGAGTTTCCAACACATGCAAGTTGAGTGGAGGAATCATTAATGTGCTGTACTTTTAAAGGTGTTTTCGCGCACAAAAGACAAAAATTTGTACAGAGTGTAGCCTGTTTGGACAGATCATCAAATGTGTCACGTTGACCACTGCACCACGTGACACAATTCGGCCTTGACATCCTCTCTTAAACGTCGTTTGCAGGTTATCAAGACCAAGCCTGTCATAGTTTAACCTCCATGTATGAGTCAATAACATGGGGTTTCGTATTCTTCCCTTTACAGTCTGCCTTCCATTCAAATGGGAAGGGATTGTGCGGTCTTTCAGAAGACAAATCAAACCAGTGTCATCAATTGCAGGCTCTTGTAGCTGCCTCAATGGGTTAACCCTTTCAAGTGCTCTTCGTGCAAACACAACCACAACACTCGACTTTGTGCCAGTGGAGCACCTAACAAAATGCAACTAGGCATAGATCTTTACATTGGACATCCGCATGAAAACCAACAAATACCCATCAACTAGGTATAGATCTTTACATTGGACATCCGCATAAAAGCTAACAAATACCCATCAACTTGGTATATATCTTTACATTGGACATCCGCATTAAAGCTAACAAATACCCATCAACTTGGTATAGATCTTTACATTGGACATCCGCATGAAAGCCAACAAATACCCATCAACTTGGTATAGATCTTTACATTGGACATCCGCATAAAAGCTAACAAATACCCATCAACTTGGTATAGATCTTTACATTGGACATCCGCATAAAAGCTAACAAATACCCATCAACTTGGTATAGATCTTTACATTGGACATCCACATAAAAGCTAACAAACACCCATCAACTTGGTATAGATCTTTACATTGGACATCCGCATGAAAGCCAACAAATACCCATCAACGTGGTATAGATCTTTACATTGGACATCCGCATAAAAGCTAACAAATACCCATCAACTTGGTATAGATCTTTACATTGGACATCCACATAAAAGCTAACAAATACCCATCAACTTGGTATAGATCTTTACATTGGACATCCGCATGAAAGCCAACAAATACCCATCAACTTGGTATAGATCTTTAGATTGGACATCCGCATAAAAGCAAACAAATACCCATGAACTTGGTATAGATCTTTACATTGGACATCCACATAAAAGCTAACAAATACCCATCAACTTGGTATAGATCTTTACATTGGACATCCGCATGAAAGCCAACAAATACCCATCAACTTGGTGTAGATCTTTACATTGGACATCCTCATGAAAGCCAACAAATACCCAGCAACTTGGTATAGATCTTTACATTGGACATCCACATAAAAGCTAACAAATACCCATCAACTTGGTATAGATCTTTACATTGGACATCCGCATGAAAGCTAACAAATACCCATCAACTTAGTATAGATCTTTACATTGGGCATCCGCATAAAAGCAAACAAATACCCATCAACTTGGTATAGATCTTTACATTGGACATCTGCATGAAAGCCAACAAACACCCATCAACTTGGTATAGATCTTTACATTGGACATCCACATGAAAGCTAACAAATACCCATCAACTTGGTATAGATCTTTACATTGGACATCCTCATGAAAGCCAACAAATACCCACCAACTTGGTATAGATCTTTACATTGGACATCCGCATGAAAGCTAACAAACACCCAGCAACTTGGTATAGATCTTTACATTGGACATCCGCATAAAAGCTAACAAATACCCTTCAACTTGGTATAGATCTTTACATTTGACATCCTCATGAAAGCCAACAAATACCCATCAACTTGGTATAGATCTTTACATTGGACATCCGCATGAAAGCTAACAAATACCCAGCAACTTGGTATAGATCTTTACATTGGACATCCGCATAAAAGCTAACAAATACAAATCAAATTGGTATAGATCTTTCCATTGGACATCTGCATTAAAGCTAACAAATACCCATCAATTGGTATAGATCTTTACATTGGACATCCACATGAAAGCTAACAAATACCCATCAACTTGGGATAGATCTTTACATTGGACATCCGCATGAAAGACAACAAATACCCATCACTAGGTATAGATCTTTACATTAGACATCCGCATGAAAACCAACAAATACTCATCAACTTGGTATATATCTTTACATAAGACATCCGCATGAAAACCAACAAATACTCATCAACTTGGTATATATCTTTACATTGGACATCTGCATGAAAGCCAACAAATACCCATCAACTTGGTATATATCTTTACATTAGACATCCGCATGAAAACCAACAAATACCCATCAACTTAGTATAGATCTTTATATTGGACATCCGCATGAAAGCTGACAAATACCCATCAACTAGGTATATATCTTTACATTAGACATCTGCATGAAAGCCAACAAATACCCATCAACTAGGTATAGATCTTTACATTAGACATCCGCATGAAAACCAACAAATACCCATCAACTTGGTATATATCTTCACATTGGATATCTGCATGAAAGCTGACAAATACCCATCAACTAGGTATATATCTTTACATTAGACATCCGCATGAAAACCAACAAATACCCATCAACTTGGTGTATGTCTTTACATTGGACATCCGCATGAAAGCCAACAAATACCCTTCAACTTGGTATAGATCTTTACATTTGACATCCGCATGAAAGCTAACAAATACCCATAAACTAGGTATAGATCTTTACATTTGACATCCGCATGAAAGCCAACAAATACCCATCAACTTGGTATAGATCTTTATATTTGGACATCCGCATGAAAGCCAACAAATACCCATCAACTAGGTATAGATCGTTACATTGGACATCCACATAAAAGCGAACAAATACCCATCAACGTGGTTTAGATCTTTACATTGGACATCCTCATAAAAGCCAACAAATACCCATCAACTAGGTATAGATCTTTACATTGGACATCCTCATGAAAGCGAACAAATACCCATCAACTTGGTTTAGATCTTTACATTGGACATCCTCATGAAAGCAAACAAATACCCATCAACTAGGTATAGATCTTTACATTGGACATCCGCATGAAAGCTAACAAATACCCATCAACTTGGTATATATCTTTACATTGGACATCCGCATGAAAGCCAACAAATACCCATCAACTTGGTATAGATCTTTACATTGGACATCCGCATAAAAGCTCACAAATACCCATCAACTTGGTATATATCTTTAGATTGGACATCTGCATAAAAGCTAACAAATACCCATCAACTTGGTATAGATCTTTACATTGGACATCCACATAAAAGCTAACAAATAGCCATCAACTTGGTATAGATCTTTACATTGGACATCCGCATGAAAGCCAACAAATACCCATCAACTTGGTATAGATCTTTACATTGGACATCCTCATGAAAGCCAACATATACCCATCAACTTGGTATAGATCTTTACATTGGACATCCGCATGAAAGCTAACAAATACCCAGCAACTTGGTATAGATCTTTACATTGGACATCCACATAAAAGCTAACAAATACCCATCAACTTGGTATAGATCTTTACATTGGACATCCGCATGAAAGCTAACAAATACCCATCAACTTAGTATAGATCTTTACATTGGGCATCCGCATAAAAGCTAACAAATACCCATCAACTTGGTATAAATCTTTACATTGGACATCTGCATGAAAGCCAACAAACACCCATCAACTTGGTATAGATCTTTACATTGGACATCCTCATGAAAGCCAACAAATACCCATCAACTTGGTATAGATCTTTACATTGTACATCATCATGAAAGCCAACAAATACCCAGCAACTTGGTATAGATCTTTACATTGGACATCCGCATGAAAGCTAACAAATACCCATCTACTTGGTATAGATCTTTACATTGGACATCCTCATGAAAGCCAACAAATACCCATCAACTTGGTATAGATCTTTACATTGGACATCCTCATGAAAGCCAACAAATACCCATCAACTAGGTATAGATCTTTACATTTGACATCCACATAAAAGCTAACAAATACCCATCAACTTGCTATTGATCTTTACATTTGAAATCCGCATGAAAGCTAACAAATACCCATCAACTAGGTATAGATCTTTACATTTGACATCCGCATGAAAGCCAACAAATACCCATCAACTTGGTATAGATCTTTACATTGGACATCCGCATGAAAGCCAACAAATACCCATCAACTAGGTCTAGATCTTTACATTGGACATCCACATAAAAGCGAACAAATACCCATCAACTTGGTTTCGATCTTTACATTGGACATCCTCATAAAAGCCAACAAATACCCATCAACTAGGTATAGATCTTTACATTGGACATCCTCATGAAAGCGAACAAATACCCATCAACTTGGTTTAGATCTTTACATTGGACATCCTCTTGAAAGCCAACAAATACCCATCAACTAGGTATAGATCTTTACATTGGACATCCGCATGAAAGCTAACAAATACCCATCAACTTGGTATATATCTTTACATTGGACATCCGCATGAAAGCCAACAAATACACATCAACCTGGTATAGATCTTTACATTGGACATCCGCATAAAAGCTCACAAATACCCATCAACTTGGTATATATCTTTAGATTGGACATCCGCATAAAAGCTAACAAATACCCATCAACGTGGTATAGATCTTTACATTGGACATCCACATAAAAGCTAACAAATACCCATCAACTTGGTATAGATCTTTACATTGGACATCCGCATGAAAGCCAACAAATACCCATCAACTTGGTATAGATCTTTACATTGGACATCCTCATGAAAGCCAACATATACCCATCAACTTGGTATAGATCTTTACATTGGACATCCGCATGAAAGCTAACAAATACCCAGCAACTTGGTATAGATCTTTACATTGGACATCCACATAAAAGCTAACAAATACCCATCAACTTGGTATAGATCTTTACATTGGATATCCGCATGAAAGCTAACAAATACCCATCAACTTAGTATAGATCTTTACATTGGGCATCCGCATAAAAGCTAACAAATACCCATCAACTTGGTATAAATCTTTACATTGGACATCTGCATGAAAGCCAACAAACACCCATCAACTTGGTATAGATCTTTACATTGGACATCCTCATGAAAGCGAACACACACCCATCAACTTGGTATAGATCTTTACATTGGACATCCTCATGAAAGCCAACAAATACCCATCAACTTCGTATAGATCTTTACATTGTACATCATCATGAAAGCCAACAAATACCCAGCAACTTGGTATAGATCTTTACATTGGACATCCGCATGAAAGCTAACAAATACCCATCTACTTGGTATAGATCTTTACATTGGACATCCTCATGAAAGCCAACAAATACCCATCAACTTGGTATAGATCTTTACATTGGACATCCGCATGAAAGCTAACAAACACCCAGCAACTTGGTATAGATCTTTACATTGGACATCCGCATAAAAGCTAACAAATACCCATCAACTTGGTATAGATCTTTACATTGGACATCGTCATGAAAGCCAACAAATACCCATCAACTTGGTATAGATCTTTACATTGGACATCCGCATGAAAGCTAACAAATACCCAGCAACTTGGTATAGATCTTTACATTGGACATCCGCATAAAAGCTAACAAATACCCATCAAATTGGTATAGATCTTTCCATTGGACATCTGCATTAAAGCTAACAAATACCCATCAATTGGTATAGATCTTTACATTGGACATCCGCATGAAAGCTAACAAATACCCATCAACTTGGGATAGATCTTTACATTGGACATCCGCATGAAAGACAACAGATACCCATCACTAGGTATAGATCTTTACATTGGACATCCTCATGAAAGCTAACAAATACCCATCAACTAGGTATAGATCTTTACATTGGACATCCGCATGAAAGCCAACAAATATCCATCACTAGGTATAGATCTTTACATTAGACATTAGCATGAAAACCAACAAATACTCATCAACTTGGTATATATCTTTACATAAGACATCCGCATGAAAACCAACAAATACTCATCAACTTGGTATATATCTTTACATTGACATCTGCATGAAAGCCAACAAATACCCATCAACTTGGTATATAACTTTACATTAGACATCCGCATGAAAACCAACAAATACCCATCAACTTGGTATAGATCTTTACATTGGACATCCGCATGAAAGCTGACAAATACCCATCAACTAGGTATATATCTTTACATTAGACATCCGCATGAAAGCCAACAAATACCCATCAACAAGGTATAGATCTTTACATTAGACAGCCGCATGAAAACCAACAAATACCCATCAACGTGGTATAGATCTTTACATTGGACATCCGCATGAAAGCTGACAAATACCCATCAACTAGTTATATATCTTTACATTAGACATCCGCATGAAAACCAACAAATACCCATCAACTTGGTGTATGTCTTTACATTGGACATCCGCATGAAAGCCAACAAATACCCTTCAACTTGATATAGATCTTTACATTGGACATCCCCATGAAAGCCAACAAATACCCATCAACTAGGGATAGATCTTTACATTTGACATCCGCATGAAAGCTAACAAATACCCATCAACTTGGTATAGATCTTTACATTGGACATCCTCATGAAAGCCAACAAATACCCATCAACTAGGTATAGATCTTTACATTTGACATCCGCATAAAAGCTAACAAATACCCATCAACTTGCTATTGATCTTTACATTTGACATACGCATGAAAGCTAACAAATACCCATCAACTAGGTATAGATCTTTACATTTGACATCCGCCTGAAAGCCAACAAATACCCATCAACTTGGTATAGATCTTTACATTGGACATCCGCATGAAGCCAACAAATACCCATCAACTAGGTGTAGATCTTTACATTGGACATCCACATAAAAGCGAACAAATACCCATCAACTTGGTTTAGATCTTTACATTGGACATCCTCATGAAAGCCAAAAAATACCCATCAACTCGGTATAGATCTTTACATTGGACATCCTCATGAAAGCGAACAAATACCCATCAACTTGGTTTAGATCTTTACATTGGACATCCTCATGAAAGCCAACAAATACCCATCAACTAGGTATAGATCTTTACATTGGACATCCGCATGAAAGCTAACAAATACCCAGCAACTTGGTATAGATCTTTACATTGGACATCCGCATAAAATCTAACAAATACCCATCAACTAGGTATATATCTTTACATTGGACATCCGCATGAAAGCTAACAAATACCCATCAACTAGGTATAGATCCTTACATTGGACATCCGCATGAAAGCTAACAAATACCCATCAACGAGGTATAGATCTTTACATTGGACATCCGCATGAAAGCTCACAAATACCCATCAAATTGGTATAGATCTTTACATTGGACATCCGCATGAAAGCTAACAAATACCCATCAACTTGGTATAGATCTTTACATTGGACAGCTGCATGAAAGCCAACAAATACCCATCAACTAGGTATAGATGTTTACATTGGACATCCGCATGAAAGCCAACAAATACCCATAACTAGGTATAGATCTTTACATTGGACATCCGCATGAAAACCAACAAATACCCATCAACGAGGTATAGATCTTTACATTGGACATCCTCATGAAAGCTAACAAATACCCATCAACTTGGTATCGATCTTTAAATTGGACATCCGCATAAAAGCTAACAAATACCCATCAACTTGCTGTTGATCTTTACATTGGACATCCGCATGAAAGCCAACAAATACCCATCAACTAGGTATAGATCTTTACATTGGACATCCGCATGAAATCTCACAAATACCCATCAACTTGGTATAGATCTTTACATTGGACATCCACATGAAAGCGAACAAATACCCAGCAACTTGGTATAGTTCTTTACATTGGACATCCGCATAAAAGCTAACAAATACCCATCAACTTGGTATAGATCTTTACATTGGACATCTGCATGAAAGCTAACAAATACCCAGCAACTTGGTATAGATCTTTACATTGGACATCCGCATGAAAGCCAACAAATACCCATCAACTTGGTATAGATCTTTACATTGGACATCCGCATGAAAACCAACAAATACCCATCAACTTGGTATAGATCTTTACATTGGACATCGTCAGGAAAGCCAACAAATGCCCATCAACTTGGTATAGATCTTTACATTGGACATCCTCATGAAAGCGAACAAATACCCATCAACTTGGTGTAGATCTTTACATTGGACATCCGAATGACAGCGAACAAATACCCAGCAACTTGGTATAGATCTTTACATTGGACATCCGAATGAAAGCTAACAAATACCCATCAACTAGGTATAGACCTTTACATTGGACATCCGCATGAAAGTGAACAAATATCCAGCAACTTGGTATAGATCTTTACATTGGACATCCGCATGAAAGCGAACAAATACCCAGCAACTTTTTTTTTTTTTTTTTTTTTTTTTTTTTTTTGTATACTGAATCGAGGCTCGTGAAAGAGCTAAGATTGGTATAGATCTTTACATTGGACATCCACATGAAAGCCAACAAATACGCATCAACTTGGTATAGATCTTTACATTGGACATCCGCATGAAAACCAACAAATACCCATCAACTTGGTATCGATCTTTACATTGGACATCCTCATGAAAGCCAACAAATAACCATCAACTTGGTATCGATCTTTACATTGGACTTCCGCATGAAAGCCAACAAATACCCATCAACTAGGTATAGATCTTTACATTGGACATCCGCATAAAAGCTAACAAATACCCAGCAACTTGGTATAGATCTTTACATTGGACATCCGCATGAAAGCTAACAAATACCTATCAACGAGGTATAGATCTTTACATTTGACATCCGCATGAAAGCTAACAAATACCCATCAACTAGGTATAGATCTTTACATTGGACATCCGCATAAAAGCTGACAAATACCCATCAACTAGGTATAGATCTTTACATTGGACATCCGCATGAAAGCGAACAAATACCCAGCAACTTGGTATAGATCTTTACATTGGACATCCGCATGAAAGCGAACAAATACCCATCAACTAGGTATAGATCTTTACATTGGACATCCGCATGAAAGCGAACAAATACCCATCAACTAGGTATAGATCTTTACATTGGACATCCGCATGAAAGCGAACAAATACCCAGAAACTTGGTATAGATCTTTACATTGGACATCCGCATGAAAGCGAACAAATACCCATCAACTAGGTATAGATCTTTACATTGGACTTCCGCATGAAAGCGAACAAATACCCAGCAACTTGGTATATATCATTACATTGGACATCCGCATGAAAGCGAACAAATACCCATCAACTAGGTATAGATCTTTACATTGGACATCCGCATGAAAGCGAACAAATACCCATCAACTAGGTATAGATCTTTACATTGGACATCCGCATGAAAGCGAACAAATACCTATCAACTAGGTATAGATCTTTACATTGGACATCCGCATGAAAGCTAGCAAATACCCATCAACTAGCTATAGATCTTTACATTGGACATCCGCATGAAAGCTAACAAATACCCATCAACTTGGTATAGATCTTTACATTGGACATCCGCATGAAAGCTCAGTTTGAAGGCATTTTGAAGGCAATCTCAGTTCCTTCCACCAAGCTCGGAAGAAGTGTGTGTCTCCCCTCAGGAGTGCCAGGAAGCACTATCTCTCCTCACTCAAGAATGAACTCTCAAACCTGTCTCCTTCCTCCAAATCCTGGTGGCGTCTGGTCTTTCACCCTATCTTTTGCTCAAGGTCATCTGCCAGCATCCTGGAAATCAGCAAACATTACCGCTTTACACAAAAAAGGTGCAAAAACAATTCCTTGCAACTACAGACCAATCAGCCTGCTCCCAATTATCAGCAAAGTCATGGAATCCATCATTGCTTCGGATATGAAATCTTTCCTCTTCTCCAATGGCTTGATCTCTGATCATCAATTTGGTTTCAGACCAGGTCACTCTACTCTGGACATGCTGCTTCTGCTGTCTCAACAATGGATGGAGGTCCTCAATGCCAAACAGGAAATCAGAGCTGTCTCCCTTGACATATCACGTGCCTTCGATACGGTCTGGCACCCAGCTCTGCTCACCAAACTCTCCTCCTATGGTATTCATGGAAATCTCCATGCATGGCTTGCGGACTTCCTCTCTGGTCCTAGTCAACGTGTGGCCCTGAATGGATTTCTCTCATCTCCCCTTCCTGTTCAGGCTGGAGTTCCCCAAGGCAGTGTGCTGGGCCCTGTGCTTTTTCTGGTCTTTATCAATGATCTCTCCGACTCTCTGGAAAATCCTCTCTATCTCTTTGCTGATGACTCCACTCTCTGCCGCTCCATTCCTCTTCCCTCAGCTCGGCAGTCTGCAGCCTCCTCACTCTCTGAAGACCTGGACAAAATCACAGACTGGTCAAACAAGTGGAACATGTCTTTCAATCCTGACAAATCTCACACTCTTACTATGTCTCTCCGAAAAGATCGACAGGACAACCCTCCCAGCTACTTTCTCAACAATCCTCTCCAAGAAGTTCTGTCGCTCAAGCTTTTGGGTCTCACTATCTGCCATGATCTTTCTTGGGAAAACCACATTTCCAAGCTGGCCTCCAAAGCCAGTCGCCGACTGAGCATCCTCCGTCGTGCGAAGTCCTTCCTAGGCACCCCTGAGCTCCTCACCACATACAAGGCTTTCATCCGCAGCTCAATGGAATACTGTTCTCCCCTATGGGCTGGTGCTCCTGCCTCACACCTGGCTCGGCTTCACGCTGTTGAATCCAAAGCTTTCAGAATCATTGGAATCTCCCGCGATGAAGCTATCTCTGAGGGCCTTTCACTCACTCACCGCAGGCAGGTAGGTGGTCTTTCTGTCTTCTACCGACTCTGCTCTGGCCTTGCTCCCCCAGCTCTCTCTGTGCTCTGTCCCCCAAATATTCCTACAGGTCGCACAAGATCTGCCAGCCACCCTCTGATGGTTAAACTGCCGAAATCTTGGCTCGCTGCTCACCTTCACTCTTTCATTCCTCTTCTCTCCCACCTCTGGAACAAACTCCCACACTCACTTCAATCACACTCCTCCCTCCAGGTCTTTAAAACAGCTGTTCACCACCATCTCTTATCTTCCCCCATCTAAAACCTTGATCTTTTCTACCCCCACTAATTCACCCCAGATCCACCTTGTTTGAAATTCCAACTTCTTTCCTGGAAGTCCTGGTAGTGTCCATATGTTTTATACCTCTCCCAACCCCCCCTTCCCATGCCTCCCCCCAAAGCCCTCTCCCTCCCACAGTTCTCTCGATGTCTCCATGTCTCTCGGTCCCTGCTCTCAAATGTTGTGTTTGTGTCCTTCCCCCTCTCTCCCCATCTTGTCTACCGCTCCCGATGTTATTTGTTTTATGTGTCTGTTTGTCTTTCTGTGTGATTAATGTTCGCTCTTTCACGAGCCTCGATCTTGTAGACAAAAAAAAAAAAAAAAAAAAAAAAAAACTAAAATACCCATCAACTTGGTATAGATCTTTACATTGGACATCCGCATGAAAGCCAACAAATACCTATCAACTTGGTATAGATCTTTACATTGGACATCCGCATGAAAGCCAACAAATACCCATCAACTTGGTATAGATCTTTACATTGGACATCCGCATGAAAGCCAACAAATACCCATCAACTAGGTATAGATCTTTACATTGGACATCCGCATGAAAGCCAACAAATACCCATCAAGTAGGTATAGATCTTTGCATTGGACATCCGCATGAAAGCTAACAAGCATCCACCACCCCTCTCCTGGTGTATGTAGAGTGAAGCTTCTTTCCTTTCATCCTTCACAAGCTCACTGGTGGCATTGGTTGTTGGACGTTGTACAGACACACATAAGCGCACAATGATGGTGTTGTGTGCACTTCCTGTGAGGGGCAATAGCTGAGTGTGGGAAAGGATTTGTGCCTTGGAGGGAGTATCTATGGGCAGGAAGCTTGACCCAGGGGCCTGCGTGAGGGAGTGCGACCCCGGAAACCCCAAGCAGCTCGTGGTCTGGCAGTGCTCGCACGACTACAAGGAGAGTGGAAGGAAGTTTGAGATACCGTGAGCAGAATGCTGACTCTACATTAAAAACATCACACGGCTGAAAACTTTCCTTCGTTGTTGCACAGACGAGTTTATCACGTGGCCACTGATTTGCGGGGTGATGGTAAATTGAATTTGAACGTCACAGCCTGTTTACTCCAGCAAGTAAACCTTCAATAAACCAAATGCAGTGAATGAATAATTATTAGGGCTGGCAGGATGGCCTCGACCCTAGAGGTACGCAACTCACGTCTGGCCTGGGCTTGAATATCGGCCCTGCTATAAACTGACATTCCTGTGTTCCACAGGTAGATTCTAATCGAATTCCTGCTCTAACCTACAGGGGGCACTGCATCAGCAGAATCAGCATCATCAGCAGCATCAGCAGCACCCCACATCCAATGGTGCCACCCCACATCGAATGGTGCCACCCCACATCCAATGGTGCCACCCCACATCCAATGGTGCCACCCCACATCCAATGGTGCCACCCCACATCCAATGGTGCCACCCCACATCCAATGGTGCCACCCCACATCCAATGGTGCCACCCCACATCCAATGGTGCCACCCCACATCCAATGGTGCCACCCCACATCCAATGGTGCCACCCCACATCCAATGGTGCCACCCCACATCCAATGGTGCCACCCCACATGGAATGGTGCCACCCCACATCCAATGGTGCTATCCCTCAGCCAATGGTGCTACCCCTCAGCCAGTGGTGCTACTCCTCAGCCAATGGTGCTACCCCTCAGCCAATGGTGCTACCCCTCAGCCAATGGTGCTACCCCTCAGCCAATGGTTCTACCCCACATCGAATGGTGCCAGCCCACATCCAATGGTGCCACCCCACATCCAATGGTGCCACCCCACATCCAATGGTGCTATCCCTCAGCCAATGGTGCTACCCCTCAGCCAATGGTGCTACCCCTCAGCCAATGGTGTTACCCCTCAGCCAATGGTTCTACATCACATCCAATGGTGCTATCCCTCAGCCAATGGTGCCACCCCACATCCAATGGTGCTACCCCTCAGCCAATGGTGCTACCCCTCAGCCAATGGTTCTACCTCACATCCAATGGTGCCACCCCACATCCAATGGTGCTACCCCTCAGCCAATGGTGCTACCCCTCAGCCAATGGTTCTACCCCACGTCCAATGGTGCTATCCCTCAGACATTGGTGCTACCCCTCAGCCAATGGTGCTACCCCTCAGCCAATGGTTCTACCTCACATCCAATGGTGCCACCCCACATCCAATGGTGCTACCCCTCAGCCAATGGTGCCACCCCACGTCCAATGGTGCTACCCCTCAGCCAATGGTGCTACCCCTCAGCCAATGGTGCCACCCCACATCCAATGGTGCTACCCCTCAGCCAATGGTGCTACCCCTCAGCCAATGGTGCTACCCCTCAGCCAATGGTGCTACCCCTCAGCCAATGGTGCTACCCCTCAGGCAATGGTTCTACCCCTCAGCCAATGGTGCCACCCCACGTCCAATGGTGCTACCCCTCAGCCAATGGTGCCACCCCACGTCCAATGGTGCCACCCCTCAGCCAATGGTGCTACCCCTCAGCCAATGGTGCTACCCCTCAGCCAATGGTGCTACCCCTCAGCCAATGGTTCTACCCCTCAGCCAATGGTGCCACCCCACGTCCAATGGTGCTACCCCTCAGCCAATGGTGCCACCCCACGTCCAATGGTGCTACCCCTCAGCCAATGGTGCTACCCCTCAGCCAATGGTGCTACCCCTCAGCCAATGGTTCTACCCCTCAGCCAATGATGCTACCCCTCAGCCAATGGTTCTACCCCTCAGCCAATGGTTCTACCCCTCAGCCAATGGTGCTACCCCTCAGCCAATGGTGCTACCCCTCAGCCAATGGTGCCACCCCACGTCCAATGGTGCTATCCCTCAGCCGATGGTGCTACCCCTCAGCCAATGGTGCTACCCCTCAGCCAATGGTGTTACCCCTCAGCCAATGGTTCTACCTCACATCCAATGGTGCTATCCCTCTGCCAATGGTGCCACCCCACATCCAATGGTGCTACCCCTCAGCCAATAGTGCTACCCCTCAGCCAATGGTTCTACCTCACATCCAATGGTGCCACCCCACATCCAATGGTGCTACCCCTCAGCCAATGGTGCTACCCCTCAGCCAATGGTTCTACCCCACGTCCAATGGTGCTACCCCTCAGCCATTGGTGCTACCCCTCAGCCAATGGTGCTACCCCTCAGCCAATGGTTCTACCTCACATCCAATGGTGCCACCCCACATCCAATGGTGCTACCCCTCAGCCAATGGTGCTACCCCTCAGCCAATGGTGCCACCCCACGTCCAATGGTGCTACCCCTCAGCCAATGGTGCTACCCCTCAGCCAATGGTGCCACCCCACGTCCAATGGTGCTACCCCTCAGCCAATGGTGCTACCCCTCAGCCAATGGTGCTACCCCTCAGCCAATGGTGCTACCCCTCAGCCAATGGTGCTACCCCTCAGCCAATGGTGCTACCCCTCAGCCAATGGTGCTACCCCTCAGCCAATGGTGTTACCCCTCAGCCAATGGTGCTACCCCTCAGCCAATGGTGCCACCCCACGTCCAATGGTGCTACCCCTCAGCCAATGGTGCCACCCCACGTCCAATGGTGCTACCCCTCAGCCTTGTGCTGCAAACGAACGAAGAATAATTAATTATTGTCCCGCAGCTGGAACATTTTATTTTGGCTTTTGGTTGAATTGTTTTGCTGTTCATCCTGAATGTTTTCAATCCCACTTTTCTTTTTTCAATCATTGTTTGTCATTCCGAACTGATTAATTTTATACGGAGTTTGAGAACGCAAAACTTGTTATGGCTCCAACATTTAATCAAATTGAAAACAACTTTTAAAATTGGTAAATACAGTAGTTCATTTCCTTTTATTTATTTTTTTGGTCATTGTAATGGTGCAGGGCGACAATGTGTTTATAAGGCAACGTCACAAAGCAGTCTCTGTGACCTCCCTGATAAATTCACTTTTGATCCGTGTTTGGTTGAGCTGCTCGGGTCATGACCTGCTCTCAGTTCCATCACATTGCTTGAAATTGCATTTTTGGTGTCGAGACGATTTTTCTATAGCGATGTGACGTCACATTAAAGACACCATTGGTAGATGTGACCCATGACCGTGGGCTGGCAGCATCGGTAATTAGGTCTTCGAGGTAGGTACACTCACTTCCAAGCTACCTAACCTGGGTTCGAACCTCGAATGTGAAACCTGAGCTCGTTGGTCGTTCATACACATTAAATATCCCACAATGTTCTTATCGTGAGAGTAGGCGAGTTATCGCCGGTGTGCTGAATAAATGACAAATTCATCCCCACGTCCAACTCCAAACATTCCCAGCTGCCTCAACAAGAATGGGGGGGGGGGGGGGGGGGGGTTTGGAATATTTGAGGTTTTACAGATGTGGTAGTACGGGTAGTAGTATTAATAAGGGTACTATTCGTAAGGGCAGTAGTGGTAAGGGCGGTAATAGTATTAATAAAGGTAGTAGTAGTAGTAGTGGTAGTAGTAGTAGTAGTAGTAGTAGTAGTAGTAGTAGTAAAGGCAGTAGTATTAGTACGGGTAGTAGTATTCGTAAGGGCGGTTGTAGTAGTAAGGATTGTATTTGTAAGGGTAGTATGGTAAGAGCGGTATTAGTATTAGTAAAGGTAATAGTATAAGTAAAGGTAATAGTAGTAGTAGTGGTAATTAGGGTAGTAGTATTAGTAAGGTCAGTCGTAGTAGTGATTGTATTTGTAAGGGTAGTATGGTAAGGGCGATAGTAGTAGTAGTAGTAGTAGTAGTAGTAGTAGTAGTAGTAGTAGTAGTAGTAGTAAGTGTAGTAGTAGTAGTAAGGGTAGTAGTAAGGGCAGTAGTAGTAGTATTAGTTAAATAAGAGCAGTGGTATTAGTAAGTGTAGTAGATGTAGTAAGGGTAGTAGTAAGGGCAGTCGTAGTAGTAGTATTAGTAAGGGGAGTAGTAGCAAGGGAAGTATTAGTAAGGGTAGTAGTAGGTAGTGGTTGTAGTAGTAGCAGTAGTAGTAGTAGTAGTAGTAGTAGTAGTAGTAGTAGTAGTAGTAGTAGTAGTAAAGGCAGTAGTAGTAAGGGCAGCAATATTAGTAATGGTAGTATTTATTAGTAAGAATTGTAGTAGCAGTAGTAAGGGATGTAGTGGTAAGGGTAGTAGTAGTAGTAAGGGATGTAGTGGTAAGGGTAGTAGTAGTAGTAGTAGCAGTAGTAGTAGTAAGGGATGTAGTGGTAAGGGTAGTAGTAGTAGTAGTAGTAGTAGTAGTAGCAGTAGTAAGGGATGTAGTGGTAAGGGTACTAGTAGTAGTAGTAGTAGTAGTAGTAGTAGGGGATGTAGTGGTAAGGGTAGTAGTAGTAGTAGTAGTAGTAAGGGATGTAGTGGTAAGGGTAGAGGTAGTAGTAGTAGTAGTAGTAGTAGTAGTAGTAGTAGTAGCAGCAAGGGATGTAGTGGTAAGGGTAGGAGGAGGAGGAGGAGGAGGAGGAGTAGTAGTAGTAGTAGTAGTAGTAGTAGTAGTAGTAGTAGTAGTAGTAGTAGTAGTAGTAGTAGTAGTAGTAGTTGATGTGAGTAAAAGTAGATATGATTAATCGCTGTTTGTAATTTGAAGTTTTGTTTCACTTTTCCTGACGGACGATCCCATTCCATTCCCAGGTACGGCCATTCCATTCCCAGGTACGGCTGTCGGCCACCCTCTGCTTGAGTGTGAGCTCAGACTTTTGAATCACCTCAGGTGTTTTCATGGAGGAGCGGGTACGTACGCTATAGAGGAAGAAGACATTAGGAGACCATGGACAAAGCAACATGGTGTGTGAACATGGGATGATGAGCAGACTGTGCTCAGATGGAAACAGCAATAACATACCTGAATACCTGGAAACAGCAAACACATACCTGAATAACTTTCATCGCCAGTCGTGTTGTCATGGACGCAGTCGGAATCCTTATGGATGTATCTAGTTCGCAAACTATTGAACTCAAGACACCAGATGTTGATGGTAAGTCCTCTTCCTGCCGCCAGGAGGTGCCAACACCTTCATAAATGGAGAACCTGCCGGGAAGTAAGTTCGAGGGAAACCTTGTATTTCCATTTCCCTCTTCCCCTCGGTAATTACCCACTCTATGTCTCGACATGTAGGTGAACAGAGCACAGGTAGGGACATTCTTCCATGTCTTGACAGGTAAGTGAACAGAGCACAGGTAGGGACATACCTTTGAGCTGGCCAAGTCTGGATTGGTGCTTCGCGGCTTGCCATGATGTTGCATCCCAAAGCACGAGAGGGGGGTGAGGGTCACACAACATGGTTGGTTGGTTGTCGCAGAGCGATGGTAGTTTGGTAGACAATTGTTGTGGTTCATTTGTTCCTCTAATACTGACAGCAGCGCAGATCTGATGGGTTGAACATACGATCCTAGTTGCTGAGACCTTCACTGCATTACTGCCTGGTATGAATTTTTATGCTTCGCCGACAAAGTCACCATTATGAGGCATTATGTTTTCAGGTTGTCCATCCGTCCGTCCGTATGGGCTGAACCTCGTTTTTCTCAGCAACCATATGTCCGATTGAGACGAAACTTTCAGGGTAGGAGTGACACCCATGCCGAATGTTTTAATAAAATGGTGACGTTGTAGCGGTTACCGCTGGATGCACACAATCGCCTTGCACCGGCCAGAACACGGCCAGACGCGCCTCTCCCGGGCATGCCCGGACTCACTGTTCCCGGGCACGCCCGAACCTCCCGGGCACGCCCGCTCTCGCCTTTCCAGGGCTCGCCCAGAGCGTCCGGGCATGCCCGCTATCGCCTTTCCAGGGCTCGCCCAGAGCGTCCGGGCATGCCCGCTCTCGCCTTTCCAGTGCTTGTCCAGAGCGCCCGGGCACGCCCAGCCTCGACTTGCTAGGCCGCAGCCAAACACGCCCGGGCAGGTCCAGACTCGCCCTTGACACCCAGGCATGCCCGGTATAGCTTTTGCCGGGCAAACTTCCCGACATAAATGTGTATATATATTGCTGCCCGATAAACGGGCTTTTGTCAGAATACCTGAGCTGTTTTGTTTTAATAAAGCAACTCGGACGAATTCCGTCTTTGGTCGCGTCACTTCTTTTGACTCGCGTTGGAGCGCAGCTCCCTCACTGGTGACCTACCAACATGGACACGGCAGTGACTCTTAAACTGCCTACCTTCTGGGAGGCTCACGCGGCTGTTTGGTTCGCCCAGGCGGACTCCCAGTTCGCCCTGCGAGGCATCACCGCGGACGACACCCACTTCCACCACGTCGTGGCAGCGCTCGGTTCCGCCACCGCGGCCCGCGCCCTGAGCCTCCTCGAGCACCCGCCCGCTGCCGACAAGTATGACGCGCTGAAGACGCTCCTCCTCGACGCTTTCGCCCTCTCACCGGCGGCACGCGCACGGCGCCTGCTCGACCTGCCCGAGCTCGGCGACACGCGCCCGTCCGAGCGCATGGACTATATGCTCTCGCTGCTCGGTGAGCACTCTCCGGATTTTCTGTTCCGCGAGTTGTTCCTTCGCCAGCTGCCTCACCCGGTACGCCTCGCCCTGGCTGGCACGTCGATCACCGATCCCCGCGCCCTCGCCAGGGAAGCCGATAAGATCTCCTCGGCGGGCCAACACATCGGCGCGGCTACCTGGAGCCTGCCGCCGTCCGAGGCGACGCCCACGACGTCCGAGCGCCCTGCGCGGTTGGAGGCCGAACTGCCGGTGAAACTGGCGGCTGCCACGCCGCAACGACCGCTTCCGACACGACGGCCGGGGCCTCCACCTGACCAGGCGTGGTGTTATTACCACGCCAGGTTCGGACACAAGGCTTGGACGTGCTGACCCCCGTGCACTTTCGGCAAGTCGGGAAACGGCCGGGCCGGCGTTCATTCCCAGCCATGAGCGCCGGCCACTCGGGCAACTTGCTTTTTATTCGGGACAAAGCGTCCGGGCGGCGTTTCCTTTGTGACACCGGCGCCCAACTGAGCGTCATACCTGCCTCCGAGCAGGACAGGCGGGACGCCGTTTGCGGCCCCTCTTTGGTCGCTGCTAATGGCTCGGCCATACGCACTTTCGGCCCGCGCAACGTCACCCTCTGCTTCGGCAGCCAGCGCTTTCAGTGGACCTTTGTGACCGCCTGCGTCCCTATGGCTTTGCTGGGCGCCGACTTCCTCTGCGCGCACGGGCTGCTGGTCGACGTCAAACGTTGTCGCCTTGTCAACGCCGAGACCTTCAGCTCCCTGGCGTGCACGATGAGCAGCTCCATGCCGAAGGAACTGGCGTGCGCCCTCCCGACGGCGAAAGAGTTCGCTCGCCTGCTCGCGGAATTCCCGGCCCTCACACAGCCGACGTTTTCGGCCGTCGCAGTGCGGCATGGGATCGAGCACCACATACCCACTACGGGCCCGCCGGTCTACGCCAGGGCCCGCCGCCTCGACCCGGCCAAACTCGCCGTGGCAAAGGCCGAGTTCGACGCGTTGGAGCACCTCGGCATCGTGCGGCGCTCCAATAGCGCGTGGGCCTCACCACTGCACATCGTGCCAAAGCCGGGGGGCGGATGGCGCCCGTGTGGCGACTACCGCCGCCTCAACGATGCTACCACCCCCGACAGGTACCCGATCCCGCACATCCAGGACTTTTCCGCCCGTTTGGCGGGACGGGTCATATTTTCCAAAATTGACCTGATACGGGGATACCACCAGGTACCTGTCCGGGCGGCCGACGTCCCGAAGACGGCCGTCATCACGCCGTTCGGCCTGTTCGAATTTTTGAGGATGCCGTTTGGCCTCAAGAACGCAGCCCAGGTGTTCCAGCGCTTAATGGACGGCGTGCTGCGCGACCTGCCATTTCTTTTCGTCTATCTGGATGACATCCTCGTCGCCAGCACGTCCCGCGCCGAGCACCTCCTCCACCTCCGAACACTGTTCGGTCGCCTCAGCGAGCACGGCTTAATTGTCAACCCGGCCAAATGCCACTTCGGCACGACGACCGTTGACTTTTTGGGCCACCGCATCACCAAGACCGGGGCCGTGCCGCTGCCGACCAAGGTCGAGGCCATCACCACGTTCCCGCGTCCCCGTTCCATCAAGGCCCTACAAGAGTTCCTCGGCATGGTGAATTTTTATCACCGATTCGTGCCCCGCGCTGCTCAGCTCATGCGGCCCCTTTACGAGGCCCTCCGGGGCAAGCCGGCCAAGCATGACATCGTTTGGTCCGCGGCCATGGACGCGGCCTTCGCGAGCGCAAAACGGGCCCTTGCCGACGCAACGCTGCTGGCTCACCCGGTGCTCAACGCGCCCATCGCCCTCACTACGGACGCCTCCAACTACGCGGTGGGCGTCGTCCATGAACAATGAGTGGACGGGGTTTGGCAGCCACTCGCTTTTTTCAGCCGGCAGCTCCGGCCGAACGAGTTAAAATACAGCACGTTCGACCGCGAGCTGCTCGGTCTATTCCTGGCCGTTCGCCATTTCCGACACCTCCTGGAGGGCCGCCCGTTCACGGCTTTCGTCGACCACAAGCCGTTGGTCTACGCAATGGCCAAAGTCACGGAGCCGTGGTCGGCCCGCCAGCAGCGCCACCTCTCCGCCGTGTCGGAATTCACCACGGACATCCGGCACGTCGCCGGCAAAGACAACGCTGTGGCCGACTGTCTTTCTCGGGCCAGCGCGAACGCGGTCCACCTCGGCGTGGACTTCGCGCTCATGGCGGCCGACCAGACCACCGACACCTCGGTGCAGGCCCTCCGGGCGGCGGACACGGGCCTCCGCCTGGCCGACATCCCCTTCGCGGGCACCGTCCTGCTCTGCGACGTCTCCCAGGGCCAGCCTCGCCCCATCGTGCCCGTTTCCTGGCAGCGCCGCATCTTCGCCTCCATCCACGGCCTTTCTCACCCGGGCCGGAAAGCTTCTCAGAAGCTGGTGTCGGCGCGTTTCGTCTGGCACGGCCTTCGACGGAACGTCCGCGACTGGGCCAACGCCTGCACGGCCTGCCAGCGGGCCAAGGTCCACCGCCACACCCAGGCCCCGCTGGCACCTTTCACCGTGCCTGCACGGCGTTTCGACCACGTCCACGTGGACCCGGTGGGTCCCCTGCCCCCATCGCGGGGGTTCACCCACCTGCTCACCATGGTGGACAGGACCACCAGGTGGCCGGAGGCCGTGCCCCTCACCTCCACCACCACCACCGACGTGGCACAGGCGTTCATCGCCACCTGGGTCACGCGCTTCGGCGCACCGGCGGACATCTCGTCCGACCGCGGCCCACAGTTCACGTCCGAACTTTGGGGCGTGGTCGCCCGCTCGTTGGGGGTCACGCTGCACCGCACCACGGCCTACCACCCCCAAGCCAATGGGTTGTGCGAGCGGTTTCACTGCTCCATGAAGGCCGCACTCATGGCCGGCCTTCAGGACGACGGTTGGACCGACCGGCTGCCGTGGGTCCTTTTGGGGCTCCGCACGGCCCCCAAGGAGGACCTCCGGGCGTCCGCCGCCGAGCTGGTCTACGGCCAGCCGCTCCGCGTCCCGGGCGAGTTCGTGCCCGACGCTACCAGTCCCTGGTCCGCCGCACACCAGCGCTCGGACCTCCAGGAGGCCGCCCGCCGATTTGCCCCCGTGCCAACGTCCCGCCACGGTGGCCCCCAGTCCTACGTCCCCCCCGGCACTTCGCACAGCGGAGTACGTATTTGTGCGTCATGACGCGCACCGGGGGCCACTCCGGCCGCCGTACGACGGGCCCTTCCGGGTCCTGCGACGGGGCGACAAGTCCTTTGTCGTCGACATTGGCGGCTGGTCGGACCGGATCTCTGTGGACCGCCTCAAACCGGCGCACATGGACGTCGACCGACCACCACGGTTGGCCCTTCCTCCGCGGCGAGGCCGCCCCCCGTCCACAGTTACCCCCGCTCGACCACCCACCACCACGTCGGACCCCTCCCCACGACCCTCCAGGGGTCGCTTCGGCCGGGTCATCCGGACCCCCCTTAAATTGACCCTGCCGGTGCAGGTCGATTCTGGAGGGGCGTGTGTAGCGGTTACCGCTGGATGCACACAATCGCCTTGCACCGGCCAGACCACGGCCAGACGCGCCTCTCCCGGGCATGCCCGGACTCACTGTTCCCGGGCACGCCCGAACCTCCCGGGCACGCCCGGTCTCGTCTTTCCCGGGCATGCCCGCTCTCGCCTTTCCAGGGCTCGCCCAGAGCGTCCGGGCATGCCCGCTATCGCCTTTCCAGGGCTCGCCCAGAGCGTCCGGGCATGCCCGCTCTCGACTTTCCAGTGCTTGTCCAGAGCGCCCGGGCACGCCCAGCCTCGACTTGCCAGGCCGCAGCCAAACACGCCCGGGCAGGTCCAGACTCGCCTTTCCAAGGCTCGCCCTTGACACCCGGGCATGCCCGGTATAGCTTTTGCCGGGCAAACTTCCCGACATAAATGTGTATATATATTGCTGCCCGATAAACGGGCTTTTGTCAGAATACCTGAGCTGTTTTGTTTTAATAAAGCAACTCGGACGAATTCCGTCTTTGGTCGCGTCACTTCTTTCGACTCGCGTTGGAGCGCAGCTCCCTCAACGTCATAGGTCACGTGGTATGGCAGCCATCTTGGATTAAAACCAAATAATTAAAAAATATTTCTCGGAAACTGCTGAAATGGAATTTTTTTTAACTTTGTACATTGTCAAGTACTCCCAATGGGGAACAAACGCATGATTATGATGACATCATAGGTGAAGTGGTGTACCGGCCAAAATGTTTTAATCAAATTCCTTATCCTATAAATCTGAAATTGCATGCACATGATCTATGACCCATTTGTATTGAAATATTAAATTTATGACATCATAGGTCACATGGTTTGGCAGCCATTTTGGATTCAAGGAAAATAATAAATAATTATATCTCTAAAACCGCTCACCCTATTGATGCGAAATTTTACATATATCATCTAACAGCACTGTTACATATAGTTTGAAAATGATGATGTCATAGGTCACGTGGTTTGGCAGCCATCTTGGATGGAAAAATGAACCTTATCCGATCAACAGCAAAAATTCGCAAACGTGATCCCCTACCCATACATATGCAGAGTGATGGCATCTACCCGTTGTGGGAATATGCAGAGGCATATTGGCGATACAGTCGCATTGTTCTAGTTTTTTTTTGTATCCAAGATCGAGGCTCGTATAAAAGCTAACACATTAATCACAAAAAACATACACAGACACATAAAACATATAATAAAGGGAGCGGGAGACAAGATGGGGAAGAGAGACAGAAGCACACAAGCACAACAACGGTAAAGAACAGGGACATTCGGAGATGTGTGGGAGGGAGAAGGCTTGGGGTGCATGGGAAGGGGAGGTGGGGGTGGGAGAGGTATCAAACACATGGACACTGCTAGGACTTCCAGGAAATAAGTCGGTATTTCAAAAAGGTGGATCTGGAGTGAATTAATGGGGTAGAAAAGATCAAGGTTTTGGATGAGGGAAGATAAGAGATGGTGGTGAACAGCTGTTTTAAAGACCTGGAGGGAGGAGTGGGATTGAAGAGAGTGAGGGAGTTTGTTCCAGAGGCAGGAGAAAAGAGGAATGAAAGAGTGAAGGTGAGCAGAGAGTCATTATTTCGGCAGTTTAACTAGAAGAGGGTTGCTGGCAGATCTTGTGCGTCCTGCAGGAATATTTGGGGGCAGAGCACAGACAGAGCAGGGAGAGCAAGGCCGGAGAGGAGTCGGTAGAAGAAAGAAAGACCACCAACATGCCTGCGGTGAGTAAGTGAAAGGCCCTCAGAATCAGCGTCATCGCGGGAGATTCCAATGATTCTGAAAGCTTTGGTTTCAACAGCGTGAAGCCGAGCTCGTTGTGAGGCTGGAGCACCAGTCCAGAGGGGAGAGCAGTATTCCATCAAACTGCGGATGAAAGCCTCATATGTGGTGAGGAGTCCAGAAGTGCCCAGAAAGGACTTCGCACAATGGAGGATTCCCGGTCGGCAACTGGTTTTGGTGGCCAGCTTGGAAATGTGGTTTTCCCAGGAAATATCATGGCAGATAGTGAGATCCAAAAGCTTGAGTGACAGAACTTCTTGGAGAGGATTGTTGAGAAAATAGATGGGAGGGTTGTCCATTCGGTCTTTTCGGAGAGACATTGTGAGAGTGTGAGATTTGTCAGGATTGAAAGACATGTTCCACTTGTTTGACCAGTCTGTGATTTTGTCCAGGTCCGCGGAGACTGATGAGGCTGCAGACTGCCGATCTGAGGGGTGAGACATGGAGCGGCAAGAGAGTGGAGTCATCAGCAAAGAGATAGAAAGCATTTTCCAGAGAGTCGGAGAGATCATTAATGAAGACCAGAAAAAGCATAGGCCCAAAACACTGCCTTGAGGAACTCCAGCCTGAACAGGAAGGGGAGATGAGAGAATTCCATTCAGGGCCACACAATGACTGCGACCAGTGAGGAAGTCTGCAACCCATGCATGGAGATTTCCATGGATACCATAGGAGGAGAGTTTGGTGAGCAGGGCTGGGTGCCAGACTGTATCGAAGGCACGTGATATGTCAAGGGAGACAGCTCTGATTTCCTTTTTGGTATTGAGAACGTCCATCCATTGTTGAGACAGCAGAAGCAGCATGTCCATCGTAGAATTACCTGGTCTGAATCCAAATTGATGATCCGAGATCAAGCCATTGGAGAAGAGGAAGGATTTGATATCTGAAGCAATGATGGTTCTGGTGCAGTGGCAGCAGGAGGGGCAGTCGTTTTGTATGCAGTCGTTTCATAGGTTTTTCGTCAAGGTGTCCCTTCTGTGAAGTTACCGTCAAAATATCACGGTATGAGCAAGAGTAGGTCACTACTTTGGTTGAAAGATATGTGATTCGGTCTAATATCGAACATAGCATCCTCTAACCCCACCACTTATTGATGTAGCCTCACAGTGAGAGTGAAATCGTTTGTTATCATATTATTATGACATTACCAATGCGATCGGAAACATTCATAACAATAATTTCCGATATAATGAGGCAATTTTAGTGCAACACTGGTCAGTAACAATGGCAGGCTAGTCTTACCCCCTTTAGTCTATTCCTCAAACTAAACGTGGCACGGTACACATATCAACTTGGGACTCTCTCCTTCCCCGGAAAATTATCGTTAAATGCTAACCCAAACATGATATCCTGTTCACCTTTGATTAAAAAAAAAACTTTTAGAATACACAGCTCACCTCTGCAAGCATTACACAATATGTTTTGCATGAAACATCAAACCCAGCAGACATGCAAATAATCTGTATCAATATTATAGGGAATATTGTCCGGTGATATTCATATAAATAGAATATATATATATATATATATATATATATATATATATATATATATATATATATATATATATATATATATATATATATACATATACATACATATATATTGTTATGAATTTTGGGGTAGGGGAATATATAGATTTAGGTAGATCTGAATAGGTATCATGCTTCGTCTGTTGTGCTAGAGAATCTCACCTGTAATAAGTTATGTTTAGGCGGTTTGTTCGGATTAAGGTGTCTTCGTCCCCATTACGAGGAATGGGCGTGATAAATAGTTCTAGGGAATAAGGGTAAGACTCCATTGTATGTCGTTCCCTCTGTGATCATATCTGTGTCCTGTATGGCAACGCACTCTTATACATTAGATAGGCCCATTAGTGCACCACATTAATTAATCCCCCGCCGCCATAAGGACTGACCGGAAAGACCAACAGGCAGCGGCCGCGCAGTATGCCACTATAGCGATGGAACATCGTGCAAGGCAGGCTGAGGCCACGCTCACTTCATGCGTGATTGGTCAAGAGGGTTTTGATGAGAAGAGCGCACCATGGGGTAAGAAGCTGGCCACTGATTGGTGGAAGGAAGGTGGAAGGAAGCGGCAGACTGATTGGCAAACGACGGATGGCATGACATGAAGGGAAAAAACGCTCGGCCAATGAGAGGACACCAACGCGGTGAGAAGATTCGAGAAGTCGAGGGACACCACGCTAGTTGGGGGAGAGGAGGGCTGATGTCACGGGACAGCGAGTGAAACCTCTCGCTCGCCGGCATTTTCCTCTCTTCCCTTTGCCTCTCTTCCCTTGGCCTCTTGCTCTGGACTGTCAATTCGTGTTGGACCTGTTCCGCTTGGTGGACGTTGGAAAGATGGTGGGCGTTGACGGTCATCCTCGCCTGGTGCCTGTGTGCAAGTGCTGTACTGTGTTGTGTGGGACGGACCGTGCAGGAGGCCGGTGTTCGCGCCAGCAAATGGGGCCGAGTGGTTCGCGCCGACCAGAGCCGTGTCAGACAGAGCCTGAACGGACCGACCCGACATACAGACTGAGATAAGCCCGACACAAACGCGTACACGTTTCTTTTATTATTCTTCCATTTGTCTTGTATGTGAAGCGAGGTGTGCGGGATCCCAACCTAGGTTTTAGTTTTATCATCGCGTTTCCCTGTCCCGATAGTTATTTTAAATAAACCCTTTTATTATTTTCTGTTCTATTCAAAATCCCGTGTTCGTGTGAGTTCAATTGTTTTCAGGTCGAAGACATCGGGCCGTGAAGGTAAGTCGGCACTGTTCATTCCGTCTCGGGTATGATCCGCTATCAATTGAATAAACGCCTCCATTAAAGCTCAATTCCATCCTTGGTGACGCTCGGTGTTAACTGAGCAAACCACATGGCAATATTATATATATATATATATATATATATATATATATATATATATATATATATATATATATATATATATATATATATATATATATATATATATATATATATATATATATATATATATATTGTTGAGGTTGTGAGAAATAAAGATAACTCCCCCCTCTTAGTTAGTTGCACTACAACATGTAGCTTCGCTTAGTTCAGTTATTTCCTATTAAATGTAAGCATAGTCTCCTTTCCTGTGTTAGTATGCGTTGGAGCAGGCCAATAAGTGTAGACCTCAATTGGGCTAGAATGCCATGTGCTAGTAGGGCCTGGAACAAGTCTGGAAGGCCCGAGGGAGGAGCTACAGGGGAGTGGCCGGTAAGTGGCAAGCAGCCAATAGAAGCTCAGGGGAGTGGCTAACAATGACCGCCAGGGGAGGAGTTTGGAACATTCGGGTAAGACTCTGGGGAGGGGCTATAAGACCCTGCCCCGGGCCCCCAAACTCTCTCTCTGCCCCCCAGATCTCTCTGTGCATGGACTGCCCGAGACTACCCCCGAACTAGCGCTCTGTGAACGGTCTCTCTTGCTCGCTGCCCCCGAACGATCTCCTCCGTACTAAGCTCCCTCGGTCATAGAGAGGTGTGTCAAAAGAGAAAGCACGAAATCTCCCTGTGCCCTGCGCTCTGCTGCCTATTAATAGTGCTTGCGAGGACGGTCCCTCCCGGGGCCACAGATGCCAACGATCTCCTTGCCTGAGCTCCCTGCACGTGCCGCGAACATCCCAGAGACACGCCGAACGAGCTGACCGGGGCGAACGGCGCCACGACCGCGCTTGGAGCGCGTCGTCCTTCTTCTTTATCCTTTTCACGCGTGAGTGAGTGGGCCCTTGTCCGGGGATTAAGATAAGACCGATTAAGTATCTGCTCTGTGTCTCTTTACCCTGATCATTGTATAAATTGTATAATAAACCTGTGTTCTTTCGCATCCATTTGGTCGTTCACGTCATTTTCCACCATTGGCTTCGCACTGTAAGAGTAAAACCGCTCAATCGGGTTCAATAAGAATTAACGGCACGAGTCACGTGACACGCAAACCGCTCGGGCGTATCCGACTAGCATGGCTCGTTCGAGGTCCAGTCCCTGTTCTCGTGGCGGCGTGTGTATCGAAGGTACGTGGGGATTCGACCTGATACCATTCCGCATGCTCGCTACGGGGGTGGCGGCTGGAATTGCACCGCAATCCGCCCCACGAGTGTAAAGTGGGTCGCAGCCTCGTGGACTTGAAGGCCCGAGGGGGAAAAGGGTTTCACCCCCCTCTGTACGTCGACGGGCTCGAAATCCGCAACAATATATATATATACATATATTTATATATATATATATATATATATATATAAAAAACACAGTTTGTGTGTGTGTGTTACCGATAGACTCCTAAACGGAGAGGCTCACGTGCTTGATATTTGGCATAGACATGGCCAATGAGCCTGGGAAGAACATGGCCGACCTAAAAAAAAAAATTTCATAATATTTTTTTACCATATTTTTACCTCGGCGCATTTCAGCGAGAAATATTATGCACGGAATCTGACCGGTGGCAGAGCAGCGCGCTGATTCGCTCAGAGTGATCACGTGATGTTCCTTGCCGCCATTAACTCAGTTACGCGTTCGCACGTATTTCAGAGCGAAAAGCGATTGCGTTTTTTCACATTTCAGCGAGGAACATTGCCATTCACACCACATAGGTTTTTTTTTCTTTCATCTTTACGAGATCCATATTTTTTATTCATATTTACCTCGCAACATTTTAGCGAGGGATATTATACACAGAATCTGATCAGGTGGCAGAGCAGCGCGCTGATTCGCTCAGAGCGATCACGTGATGCTCCTTGCCGCCATAAACTCACAGTTACGCGTTCGCACGTAATTCACACGTTCAAAACAAACGAGATCCGCGAAGCGAGTTGGTCGAGTCGTGCTAACCAAGATGGCGACACGGCGGCTTCACTTTTCACGGAGTATGAGCGTTCTATATATTTTCAATTCAGTGCGCCCGACTCGCTCACGTACTTCATTTGTGGCATAGACATGGCCATTGGGCCTTCACGGTGTAATTTGTGCGAGGCTTTTGTCCGAGTGAGCTTGAGTCGAGAGGACGAATGTACGGGTTCGGAATATATGGGTCTGCCTTCCCCCGCCTGGCAACGCCGGTACTGGAGGGCGTCACAGGATCGGTGAGTCTCCAAATCCGCTTCGTGCTGTTGCGAAGATGCAGGACGATGTCATGATTGTTGTGCTGCTCTCCGACCATGAGAACTGCAACGTCATTGTTGGCTGTCCCTCCCCTTCCCCTCCCCCCTCCCCCTACCCCCCTCCCCCCTCCCACTCCCCCCTCCCCCCTCCCACCCCTCTCCCCCTCCCATCCCTCTCCCCCTCCCCCCTCTTCTCCCCTGTAAAAGGTGATGTAAGACTTAAACTTTGTGATGTAAATAAACAGGCTATCTTTAGTTAGTTAGTTCCTCCTGTCCCCGTTTTTGGACATTGGACAGCAAATCATCTCCATCAAATCCGGTTCCAAACCAGCACTTTCGCTCCACTACAGGTGGTTTCCCTCTCATTTAAGTCTTTTTTGAAGGTACTCCTCCAATTCTTTTTTGGCCTCCCCCACTTTCGATTACTGGCAGGTAGAGTCCATTAAATAGCGATTCTTGCAGGTCATCTCTCGGGTAGTCGGCGGACATGACCTGCCAACCTCAGACGTCTCTCCATCACAATATCACTCAGGCGTGGTTGCCCACTCTGTGCCAGCACATCCTCATTGGTGACATGGTCTCTCCAGGTGATGCCCATGATCTTGCAGAGAAATCGCTGATGAAAGTCGTTCAGCCTCTTTGCCACATTTGCCGTCTTCTTCCATGTCTTACTGGTATAGATTGCCATTTGTACCATGATGCCAATGTAGAGACGAAGCTTCATGCGTGTGTTGATGGCGGTGGATGTCCATACTTTATATAGGCGTTGGAAGACTGAGGCTGATTTTCCTTTTCTTGAGCAGACTTCAAACTCAACATTACCCTCCTTGGAAATGTTGCTTCCATGATAGGTGAAATGGTTGGCGTCTTCAACACTATGTTACCCGATGGTGATGAGTAGCCCTTGGTGTTGGTTGATGGACATCAACTTGGTCTTCTCAAAACTGATGCATAGCCCAACCTTTGCACCACATACCTTGAGGTTACTGGCCATCTCCTGGAGCTGAACAGTCTCTTCAGCCAGTAGTGCTAGGTTATCTGCAAAGTCCAGGTGCATCAGATGATGTTGTTGCCACAGGATGCCGAGCACTGGACCAACCATCACTTTCTTCATGATGAAGTCAATGACCAGGAAAAAGAAGCAGGTTGACAGGATGCAGCCTTGCCAAACGCCTGTGATTATGTCAAAGGGTCAGTGGTGTCTTTATTCGTCCTGACACAGGAGCTGGGGTTGTGGTATAGGGCTCCAAAGACGTTAATGTACCGCTTCGGGATTCCATAGTAGAGAATGATGTTCCAGCGAGACTGCCAGTGGATGCTGTCAAAAGCCTTTTTGAAATCAACAAAGTTGATAACAAGGGGCTTCTGGTATTCCAGACTCTCCTCGATGATGTTCCTGAGCATGGAGATCTGCTCACTGCAAGGCATTTTACTCCGGAAGACAGCATGCTCTCCTCGAACAGCACTGCCAGCTTCTGCTTTCACTGTATTAAAAGGTACTGTGCAGAAAACCTTTCCAGGTACTTTCCAGGACAACGCGATTCCTCTCCAATTTTTGCAGTCACTGAGATTACCCTTTTTAGCAGTTTCATTATAACTCCCTTTCTGCAGTTATCTGGGGCACAGATTCTTAACCGCCGTTCCACGGACCGCTTCCGGTCCACAGACAGAAAGCTACGATGACGATGACGCTCAGGGAATGCGATTTTTGGGTATGTTGTTTGTATGTTGATAACATCTATTATATTGTATGTTCATATATTTGGGTATATTTTTATGATATAAGAGATGTGTGTTGGTGGTAGTGCTAGCCGTTGGTCTGGTCAGCCTCACCATGTGGTGGCCCTCTTGGAGAAATATTAAAAATCTGGAAAATATCAAATAGTAAGGCGCCCTAACACGCACGAGTCGAGAAGCGACTCATTACCTATACGCTCCCTAACGCACGCGAGTCGAGTAGCGACTCTTTACCGATACACCGCCTAACTTGAGGTGGTCGACCAACGATCCTTTACCGATACACTGCCTAATGCACGCGAATCGAATAGCGATTCATTACCCATACACAACCTAACGCGCGCAAGTCGAGTAGTGACTCACTACCGATATGCCGCCAAACGCAAGGGAATCAAACAACGACCTCTTACCTATACACCACCTAAGCGCACGCAAGTGGAGTCGTGACTTGTTGCCTACGCACAGCCTAAGTCGAGGGCGATCAACCACGTTTTTTCATGATCACTTCCCGATACAACGTGTAACGAACGTCAATCGAGCAGCAACTCGCTACTTGTACGCCGCCTAACAAACAGGTGAATCAAGCAGTGATTCGTTACCTACACACCACCTAACTTGAGGCGATCGAATAACGATGCCTTACCTACATACCACCTAAGGCACACTCGAGTAGAGTAGCGACTTATTACCTATACACCACCTTTTTTTCCCCTTTTTTTTTCTTTTTTTTTTGTATACTGAATCGAGGCTCGTGAAAGACCTGACATTTACTTCACAAACAAATCAACCAGACAAACAAAATATATAAAAAGAGGGAGCAGAAGACAAGATGGGGAGAGAAGGGGAAGCACACAAACACTTGAGAGCACACAACATTTGAGAGCAGGGAGATGTGTGGGAGGGAGAAGGCTTGGGGGGAGGAGGCGAGGGAAGGGGGGGGGGGGGGTGGGAGAAGTATAAAACACAAGGACACCAAGGACTTCCAGGACACAAGTTGGTATTTCAAAAAAGTGGAATTGGGGTGAAATTAGCGGGGGTAGAAAAGATCAAGGTTTTGGATGGGGGAAGATAAGAGATGGTGGTGAACAGCTGTTTTAAAGACCTGGAGGGTGGAGTGGGATTGAAGAGAGTGAGGGAGTTTGTTCCAGAGGCGGGAGAAAAGAGGAATGAAGGAATGAAGGTGAGCAGAGAGTCTTGATTTTGGCAATTTAACCATAAGAGGGTTGCAGGCAGATCTTGTGCGACCTGTAGGAATATTTGCGGGACAGAGCCCAGAGAGAGCTGGGGGGGCAAGGCCAGAGAGGAGTCGGTAGAAGACGGAAAGACCACCAACCTGCCTGCGGTGAGTGAGTGAGAGGCCCTTGGAGTTAGCTTCATCGCGGGAGATTCCAATGATTCTGAATGCTTTGGTTTCAACAGCGTGAAGACGAGCTAGGTGTGAGGCAGGAGCACCAGCCCAGAGGGGAGAGCAGTATTCCATTGAGCTGCGGATGAAAGCCTTGTATGTGGTGAGGAGCTCAGGTGTGCCAAGGAAGGACTTCACACGACGGAGGATGCCCAGTCGGCAACTGGCTTTGGAGGCCAGATTTGAAATGTGGTTTTCCCAGGCAAGATCATGGCAGATAGTGAGACCCAAAAGCTTGAGTGACAGAACTTCTTGGAGAAGATTATTCAGAAAGTGGATGGGAGGGTTGTCCAGTCGGTCTTTTCGGAGAGACATCGTAAGAGTGTGAGATTTGTCAGGATTGAAAGACATGTTCCACTTGTTTGCCCCGTCTGTGATTTTGTCCAGGTCTGCAGAGTGGGGAGGCTGCAGACTGCCGATCTGAGGGATGAAGAATGGAGCGACAGAGAGTAGAGTCATCAGCAAAGAGATAGAGGATTTTCAAGAGAGTCGGAGAGATCATTGATGAAGACCAGAAAAAGCCCAGGGCCCAGAACACTGCCTTGGGGAACTCCAGCCTTGGGGAAAACAGGAAGAGGAGATGAGAGAAACCCATTCAGGGCCACACGTTGACTACGACTAGAGAGGAAGTCCGCCAGCCATGCGTGGAGATTTCCATGGATACCAAAAGAGGAGAGTTTGGTGAGCAGAGCGGGGTGCCAGACCGTATCGAAGGCACGCGATATGTCAAGGGAGACAGCTCTAATTTCCTGTTTGGCATTGAGGACCTCCATCCATTGTTGAGAAAGCAGAAGCAGCATGTCCAGAGTAGAGTGACCAGGTCTGAAACCAAATTGATGATCAGAGATCAAGCCATTGGAGAAGAGGAAAGATTTCATATCTGAAGCAATAATGGATTCCATGACTTTGCTGATAATTGGGAGAAGGCTGATTGGTCTGTAGTTGCTGGGATCTGTTTTTGCACCTTTTTTGTGCAAAGCGGTGATGTTGGCAGATTTCCAAGCAGATGGCAGATGACCTTGAGCAAAAGAGAGCGTGAAGAGAACAGAGGGAGGGAGTGAAAGAGCGGAAGAACAGGATTTTAGGACCTGTGTGCTGATGCCGTCAGGTCCAGTTGCAGAATCAGAGTCGAGGGTTGACAGAAACCTTTCCACCTTGTCAGGAGGAAAGGACACAGAGTCCAGGAGCAGCTGGGTACGACTGGGTATGGTGGGTACAGAGAGGGATGGGTTTGGGACACAAGATTTAGAGGCAAACACAGAGTTGAGGCATTCAGCTTTTTCACGTGCGGAGTCAGCCGTGTGGCCGTTTGAGGTGAGGGAGGGGATGGAGGGGGAACAAACACCAGAAACAGATTTGACCAGACGCCACCAGGATTTGGAAGAGGGAGACAGATAAGAGAGTTCTGTCCTGAGAACGGTGAGATATTGTTTCCTGGCTCTCCTGAGGGTGGACTCACACTTGTTTCGGGCTTTGTGAAAGGAAATGAGATTTCCTTCCGTTGGATTTGCTTTCCAGGAGACGAAAGCAAGTTGTTTCTGGGCAATAGCCTCACCACAAGATTCCGTGTACCATGGACGGGAGGAAGGGTATGACAACTGAAGACGAGATGGGATAAATCTGTGCATGAGAGAGAGCAATTTACTTTGGAAGAATTCCCAGGATGAGTTGATGTCAGAGGCGGTAGAGATGGGAGACCAGTCCAGATGATTGATGGCTGCTTGAAGACCGTGCCAGTTGGCCTAAGTGAAATGCCAGACCCGTCGACGCTGAGGAGGCTCTCTGAGAATGGTCAAAGAGATGTCCACTTTAACAAGCATATGATCAGATGAGCCGATTGGAGCAGAAGAAGAGCAGCACACATTTTCAGGGAAGTTAGTCATAACCAAGTCCAGAAGAGAAGATGCTCTGTTGACTGAGATCCGGATTGGGAATTGACAGATTGTGTCAGTCCCAGTGAGTCACAGAAGTCCTTTGCTGAAGAGCCATGGCTGGTGAGAGAGGTACCCACACCCAGCCAACTGGCATGGTGACAATTGAAATCACCACATATGAGGAAGAGAGAGTTGGGATGGGTAGATAGAAGTTGGTCCATATTATCAGACAGCGAGATGTAGATGGAGTCATCACTGTTTGGTGGACGGTACAACACACATATGAACAAAAGGTGGGAGCGAAGGGGAAGCCGTAGCCAAAGGCATTCCTGGGGGTGAGATGGAGAGAGGGCAGTGCAGGGCGAGTGAGGAAGAGAGTTTTTTATAAAGATAGCAACCCCCCCCCCCCCCCCCCCCCCTCCAGGACGAGGCTCAGGTCTATCATACCGGAGGAGGGAGTAACCTGGGAGAGATACCAAGGAATCAGAGACATCATGAAGGAGGAAAGTTTCTGTGAAGCAGATCATGTCTGGTTTGTCAGAAGCAACCTGTATGGAGAGATCAGTCAAGTTTGAGCGAAGGCCCCGGATGTTTGAGGTCCATACTGTTGAAGAAGAGGAAGGGGGAGCATCGGATACAGAACAGGGGGGGGGGAGGGGTAGGGTAAGATGTGGAAGAGGAGGAAGAGGTAGGGAGAGCTGTTGAAGGTGTGTCAGAGATTTCAGAATAGCTTGGAGAAAGGGAAGAATGGGGCGGACAAAAGGTTTGATGGTGATTGGGTGAGGCGCAGTGAGGTGTTATTTGAGGAGGGGGAAGAGTGAGGCAGAAGGTTGAGGGAGATGAAGGTGAAAGTTGGAAGGGGGAAGAAGTGGGGAGGACGCTTTGAGGAGGAGGGGTGAGAGGAGAGTCTAGGAGGGGAGGAGTGAGGGAGAGTCTCGGAGGGGAGGGGTGTGGGGGGAGTTTAGGAGGGAAGGGCAAGGGGGGAGATCTGAAAGGGATGGGTGATGGGGAAGATTTGGAGGGGAGGGGCAAGGAGGAAGATTTGAAAGCGATGGGTGATGGGGATGATTTGATGGGGAGGGGAAAGGGGGTAGATTTAGAGGGGAGGGGTGATGGGGAAGTTTTGGAGGGGAGGGGTGATGGGGAGTTTTGGAGGGAAGGGGTGATGGGGAAGATTTGAAAGGGATGGGTGATGGGGAAGATTTGGAGGGGAGGGGCAAGGGGGTGGATTTGGAGGGGAGGGGTGATGGGGAAGTTTTGAAGGGGAGGGGTGATGGGGAAGTTTTTGAGGGAAGGGGTGCTGGGGAAGTTTTGGAGGGGAGGGGTGAGATTGGATTTTGAAAAATGTACGATTAATGGGAAACGAACATTTATTGCAAAATGAGTTTCTTGAGACCTTCGAGTCAAAAATACGTTTGAGGACGCTGAAGGATGGGTGGAGTTCTGGAGAGTTTAGGGAATGTATGAAAGAGGCACTGTAACTGTAAGAGATGGAATTTTTTTTTGGAATGAATAGATTTGGTGAGCAAGTCGAAAGCATCTTTTTATAGAAGAAGAAGAAAAAGGTGTTATAGTATATGACAGAATACAGTTCTTCAGGGGACAGTTGAAACATTTTTTAACGACGTGAACACATGAGCACGAACAACGTGGTCGAAGAACGAACGAACAAATAAGAACGAACAACGGATAAGAACAGAGAAGGGAATTTTTTTTTTTTTTTTTTGAGTCGACATGAAAACAGAGACGGAGACTGAACGTGAAACGTGAAAAATAGAGACCGAAAGTAATTGCGAGCGCAATCGAAGAACCGCTGAGACAGAAACAAAGCCTCAAGCCAAGGTCAGACACGGTAGCCTACTAGTACTACACTAGGCCTCAGAATACGCGACACGAACTAACCGACGATTCTGTACACACCTAACTTTTTGAGGGTGATCGACCAACGATCACTTAGATATACACCGTCTAACGCACGTGAATAAACTAGCAATCCGTTATGTATACACCACCAAACTTGCACACGAATCGAGTCGTGACTTATTACCTATACACCGCCTAACACGTGTGAATCGAGTAGCGATCCATTACCTATGCACCGCCTAACCTTTCAAGGGAGATCGACCAACGATCTTTTACTTATACTAGGGCATGCCCGTACTATATATATATCTAAAATTATATCCCCCCCCTCTATTTACATGGAATGGTTTGGTCCATTCGCAAAGCCAAAGGCAAAGCGAACGGCTTGCGAGTACGGTGACAATCCCCCCCCTCTATTTACATCAAATGGTTTGGTCCATTCGCAACGACCACAGAACCCCCCCCCCCCCTCTATTTACATGAAATGGTTTGGTCCATTCGCAACACCAAAGCGAACGGCGAACGGCTAACTGGCTAAATCGCCATAGCTCGGTAACTACTTGTCCGATTAATTTCAAACCTTGAAAAGGCACATCCTCGGGTCCCCAGTACGCCCGTACGTACGCCCGTAAACAAAAAAAACAACGCTCTTCGCTTCCGCCCTTCGCTCTGACTGAATTGGGAGAAATAATGCGCATAAGAAATCGAGAAATTATTATTTTCTCCGGAAGAAATCGAATTACGAACCGTAATGGCGCAGGCTCTCGGGCTCGCAACAACGCGTTCTGTGATTGGCTGCCGGAAGTGAAGTCTTCACTGTCGCAAATGTGAAGCGATGAATACGATGAATCGCAAATTAGTTTTAATTAGTTTTAAAACATAGTTTAACGGCAACATAGTTTGCCGACGGGAAATAAATGAATACGCTCTCAAATATGCCATCCGAGGCAGAGTCTGTTCGCCACGTTCGGCACACGTGATAGCTCGCTGCTCTCTGATTGGTTGAATCGTTTTTTGGACATAGCTCGGTAACTACTTCTGCGATTAATTTAAAACCTTGAAAAGGCACATCCTCGGGTCCCCAGCAATATACCTGGCAAGTTTCAAGTATATCGGACCGGTAGTTGTCGAGAAACAGCGGTCACAGACAAACATACATACAAACATACAAACATACAAACATACAAACATACACACAGAGATTGCTGGAATTATAGATAGATACAGCATAGGACACGTGAATCGAGTAGCGATCCGTTACGTATACACCGCCTAACGAAGGCGAATTGAGCAGCGACTCCCTACATTTACACCATCTATCACACGCAAATCGAGCAGTGATTCGTTACCTATACACTGCCAAACTTGAGGCAATCAAACGATGATCACCTTACCTATACACCATACCTGTTGTTGGCCTAATGGCTAGGGCGGTGGGCTTGCGATCTTAAGGTCCTGAGTCCAAATCCCGTTGAACTTAACACCAGGTGGGGTTGACTCAGCCTGTATCAACCTTCTGAGGTCGACAAAATGAGTAAACCATGATAACTGGTTATAGAGAGGCATTGCATCAGCAGCAGACATGCCCACATAAATGATGCAATCAGCAGCCAGGTGGCTGCACATGAACCACCCCACCCACCAATACACTGCCGAAGAGGCACTCTAGTCGAGTAGCGATTCGTTACCTATATACCACTTAACTTTTTTGTGGGCAATTCACCAAAGATGACTTACATATATACCGCCTAACTTTTTTGAGGGCAATTGACCAACGATGACTTACATATATACCACCTAACGCACACGAATCAACTAGTGATCCGTTACGTATACACAGCCTAACTCGCGTGCAAATCGAGCAGTGACTTATTACCTATACACCGCCTAACACATGCGAAGAGTCGAGTAGCGATCCATTCCGTATACACCGTCGAACGTGTGCGAATCCAAGTAGCGACTCGTTACCAATATCCCGCCTAATAGAGGCGATCGACCAACGATCCCTTACTTATACACCGCCTACTGCAAGCCCAGACATGAAACTAATAACTTATTTTACTTGGCCGAAAGGAGCCGAGGTTCTCTGTCTGTAACACTGGGTGTCATACAATAATACAAATGATACCATTGGAAAGGCAATAAGCCATTTATTTGGAACAAAAATTTGTTCGTTTAATCACATTTTCTTGCCTCTTGTAATAGCCCATGTTTCCTGGATTGAAGAAGAAGAAGAAGTAGGACCTTGAGCTTCAATGTAGCGGTTCCAAATGTAACATTTAGTATTCTACCACAGCAACGCTTTGCATGGCCATGAAAGGATCACGCAAAACAATTTTCTGTTATCAAAGATCATTTTATCATTTGCTTTACTTCGTTTTTACATCCTCCTTGACACTCACAGATGGACAGGCGATATGTTTGTGAAGTACAACATGCTGTCTTTTGATAACCATCAGCTAAGTGATGGGAGGCACACCTTGTACCAATAATAATAATAATAATAGTAATAATGATGATGAAACGCCAAAAGCCACATGAAAGCATACGACTTGTAGCTTGTTAACTGAATGAATGAATGATCGTTTTAAGGCCATTTTCCCCGCTGGAGCGGGGGTTAGCCTTGCGGTCCCCATGACAATCATGGTTCCCTGTTTGAGGCAATGTTTTTATGGCCGGATGCCCTTCCTGACGCCAACCCTTGGTCGCCTCTTCCAATGCGCAGGGATACGGTGTACCTATTCTAAATCGGGGTACACACCGGGATCATTCATCCCAGCAAGCTGGTACTCAATTAGCCGACCTCGGACGGATGACAGGCTGAGTCAACCCCCCTGGCGTTAATTCAGCGATCGAGCGGGATTCAGAACCCAGGATCCTAGAATCCCAAGCCGGCACCCTAACCGCTAAGCCAACACCAGGCTAGCTTGTTAACTCACTGAAGGTTTTTCTAACTCCAACTTAAACTTGTTATTATCAGAGGAGAGCCAAGCATGGGCGTCCAGAGACGTCAACATAAACAGTATTTAGGACACCATGACGCCATAGTAGATTGGTGAGCAGGACGCCAGTTTGTGTACACTGTTTTCGGGTCGTAATAAAGTGGGATTAAGGGATTTAGCGTTTAATGTCAACTCTAAATCCCACTTGCTCATGTCAGCTGCTTTGATTAAACAAGTCGAAAGGGTCATACCAGGGAGTCCGCTCGAGGCAGACACACCAGAGCCTAAAATGATGGAGATAATTGTCCCAATGGTAGTGAGATAATTATCTCCATCTCTTTTGATGAATTCAGACCTGGACATTGTTTGAGCTTGTAACAGGTACTTGCCCTTCTCTTTCAACCCAAACCAGGTTGTTGCTGACCAGCGAATGATGAAGTTAAAGTTTCCCCCTTCTCTACTAACCTATTTCGAATGATCTTGACTTAATGCTGTCGATAGAAATATGTTTTAAAACTTTGAATTGCAAATAATAACCATGTTGGAAGATGGTATGTTAGCTCATTTGGCAGTTTGCTAGGCCCCTACAGAGCCTGCTAGCTCATATGGTAGTTGTATAGCCTCTAAGATGACTTTATTTTTTAATTTTTTTTGTATACAGAGTCGATGCTCGTGGAAGATGTGGAACACTGAATGTATCAGGACACAACAGAGCAAGAGGAACGAGAGGAACGAGAGGAACGAGAGGAACGAGAGAGAGAGAGAGAGAGAGAGAGAGAGAGAGAGAGAGAGACTTCACTTTTGTGTGCTTTTATTATAAAAGTATCAAAACACACACGGAAAACACCACAAATTTTTACAAGAAAAGGAAGTTGTACAAGCAAAAAAGACGTATACACATATATATGTGGACGTTGAGCATAAGTAAAATTTACAAAAACAAACTCAACACCTCATCTGTAAAAAAAATCGTCGTTCACACTGCCGAAACTCAAATGGTAAAACTGCTCTAATTTTATCCGGGCCGACACTATTCCTCTAAAGCAAAAGAGCACATTTTCATCTCTGTCGCTCAATTTGATCTTCCTAGTTTTATAAATTGCAAGTTTAGCAATCCCGCACAGAAAATTCAAGAAAGGGACCGCTGTCTTGCTCTTAGTGCTCCTTTCAATGCCATACACAAAAATTGGAACAGAAAAAACAAACTTAAATTTATAAAATGACTGTTGGAGGAAACAAAAAAGGGGTACCAATCTCCTACATTCCACGAAAGCATGGGTCACATTTTCAGCCTCTTCACAAAAAGGACAAACATTCTGTACAGAGGGATCAAACTTATTAAGTAAGTATTGGGTGACCAGGGCCTGATGAACTAATCTCCAATTTAAGTCTCTGGTTCAACCTAAAGTTGGAGACCTAAACATCTCTTTCCACACTGGAGATAGGGACGAACTAGCCGGAATGATCTCCTCCCACCGATTTTTTAAAGGTTTTGTGAAACCCGATATAAGCACCTCTTGGCATATCCCATAAATAACTTTTTTTCCCATCACATGAAACACACCACAACCATTTGAATTTGAGAAGACACACTGTTGTTTTTTTGAGGTGATTTGGAGCTCGGGGAAATAAAAGGTTAGTAAAGCTAGTAAAGGTTCGACCGAGAGACTGTAGAGCATACCTGAGACGAGAGTCCACCACTTCATCTACCCCAGTCCACCCGATATTTAATTCCCTGAAAGTTTTAATCACAACTCTCAAAACTTTGTCCACCATTCTAGATGACCGAACCCCCACTTTTGATGTGAGAGAACCGGTGGATAACCATCCATTTAGGGAAGGCTTCATCAGGTCTCACACTCTGTTTATTCCATTACTGGTGAAGCAATGCATAAATGACCTGGAGGTTGAAATTTCAGGGAATAAAGGATTCAAAACCAATGGCTCATGCATATATTTTTTGGCATCGTAGGACACCTCTAATCGTTGTATTCCAAGGACTTGCCAGGCATTCAAAAGGCTCTGATGAAACTCGGGGAGCAGAGTCGTGTTGACATGCTGCAGGTCCATGAGGAAGAGCTCTCGGTCATACTTCAACCCATCTGCTTCCTGCAGCCAAGCATTTGTGAGAGGCTGCCACGGGACACACTCACCATACAATAAACGCTTTATCGTCAACATGCGGAAAGCCATTATCTGACTCGGGATATGTATCAAGCTTTGGCCACCTGCATTTCGGGGTCTGCACACCACGTCTGGTCCAAGCCAATGGTGGCCTCCCCAGAAAAACTGAGTTAGAACCCTCTGAATGCCTGTGACCAAGTATCTAGGAGGTTGCAGGGGGATAACTTTATGCCAAATAAATGGAACCACCAGGTTATTTATTATTGTCACACTTGCCTTAAGCGATAGAAGGTGGTGCAACCGTTTCCACCTAGCTAGTTTCTGCTTAATTCTTTCCAAGAAACCCTCCCAATTTTTTTGTTCATATGCTTGGACTCCAAGAAATAACCCTAAATATTTAAACACCTCTTTATTCCACTGCATTCCTCCTGGTAACACAGGCAGAGCTGAGGAAGGCGGACTGGGGCCCACCCACAAGGCAACACTTTTGTTCCAATTGACTTTTGCCATGGAAGTGCGCTCAAACTGGGACAGACATCGAGAGACTTCACCCACATCATTTTGGCTGGAAACAGCAACACAAATGTCATCCGCATAAGCTGAAGTGACCATTTTGTAGTTTTTTGTTAAGGAGACTCCTTCCACTGAGTTGCGGAGCAAAGCTAGTAAAGGTTCGACCGAGAGACTGGAGCATACCTGAAAGCGGGCAGCCCTGACGGATAACTGTTGTTTAACTGTTGTTGAACAAACTGTTGATAAACTGTTGTTAAACAACAATAAACTGTTGTTGGTAAACTGTTGATAACTGTTGTTGATAGAAGCTGTTGTTTACCTTCAACAGACAGGATGCATTTTCATACAACAACTTAACATGGGAAACAAAATTTTGTCCGAAACCAGCTCTCCTTAGTACGGCAAACAAAAAAGAATGGTCAACACTGTCAAAAGCTTTTTCTTGATCTAAAAGAACCAAACCAAAACCATGAGATGTAGTACGACCGAGACTGATCAAGCTCTCACCAAAAAAAGTTATCATAAATAGAACGTTCGGGAACACAATAAGACTGATCAATATCAATCAAAAGGGGGATGACTTCCTTGAAACGTATCGCGAGCACCTTTGACAATATTTTATAGTCCGTATTTAGAAGTGACAAGATTCCGCCAATTTGTGACGTCTTGCAAGTTCCCTTTTTTAGGAAGGAGACACAAAACTGACCTCCAGCAACTTAATGGCAATTCACCTTGTTCAAGGCTATCATGAAAGATGTCAAGTAGAGTAGGGCCTAGAATGTCCCAAAAGGCCTTGTAGAATTCAACTGGGAGGCCGTCAAGTCCAGGGGCTTTCCCATCTTGGATTCCTTTAAGAGCAGCAGTAAGTTCTCCAAGAGAGATGCCAGGCTCCAGTTGTTGTTGCTGGTCTTCAGACAGAGATGGGAGCAGTTCAAACATCCCATTTCTGTTTTCCTTGTTCACCGTTCTCAAGGCAAACAGCTTTGAATAAAAGTTTCGTAATTCATTCTTGATGTCACTTTGAGAAGACAGAAGCGCACTGGCTGAAGAGCGCAAAGCGTGAATTTGTTGAGAGATCTTGGCTGTCTTTTCCAAATTGAAAAAGTCTTTGTTTGGTTTGTCAAGTTGGATATTGTCCATTCGCAGTCAGACGAAAGCTCCAGATGCACGCTCTTTCACCATTTCAGCCAGTCGTGTTCTTTTCTCTGACAACTGCTGGACATTTTCGTTGGACATTCCAGATTTCTGCTCACAATAAAGTATATCGTTTTTTAAGGCAGTTATCACACCAAGTGTGTTACATGTATTATAACGGCAGTATTGCTGGCAAAAACACTTAATTTGGGATTTTGTGCAATCCCACCATTGCCTTAAATTTAGGTAGGAAAACTTTTGCATTTCACATTCCTTCCATACCATTCTGAATGCCTCTTTGAAATGCTCACTTTATAAAAGTTTGACATTGAAAGTCCGATATACACTTCTACAAACGTGATGAGGTAAGCCACATACAACAACGACCATGTGATGATCAGAAAAACCAGATGGCCTTATGTAAGAATTCTTGACAAGATTTACCTTATCATGGTTAACATAAATTATATCCAAACGAGCCATTGTCAAAATATTTCTTGCGGCACAAACCCACGTGTACTGCCGGATGTTAGGGTTCTGTACCCGCCACACATCCACAAGTTGAAATTTTTTAACGAGCTGTGCCAAAGGCCTTGCACTCGGTGGATGAGGCTCAGGAGTGTTTCTATCAAGTTGTAGGTTGAGGGTATAGTTGTAGTCTCCCCCCAAACAAACCAACATGGACAGGTCAATAGTGCTTAAAAAACCTGCTAACTTGTGAAGAAAAGCACTTCTTGCAGAGTTAGCACTCGGGCAGTATACATTAGTCATGCAAATCTTTTGATTACCGCTGACAAACTCCACAGATAGTAAATGGCCCTTGCAAATTTCCCTACATCTGATCTCCAACAGCTGGAGTCTAGGATGTAACACTACTGCCACACCATCCTAGGCATCAATGAAAGCACTGGAGAAAAAGTGACAACCTTTAAAGATTTTACGCCACTCAACCTCAGAAGACTGATTTGCATGCGTCTCTTGTAACATCAGCACATCAATTTTTTCATTCTGAAAAATTTGAAACACCTGGAGGCGACGCACACATCTGCGACCCCCGTTGATGTTTAAGGATGCTACTTTTATCTCCATTCTGTTAACTATTCATGAAGTTCCTTTCCCGCTCGAGTTACACATTTTCTTAGCCTCTGGAATTGAGGTTCTGACATGTTAACCTGATAAGGTTCACGAATGATGTTCTTTGCAGTCAACATAAAATCATCCAGATTCGAAAAGTAGTCTTTGATTTTTACATGTCTTTTCCTGAACGTTTCATCAAGGAACTTAATAACACTTTCTTGAGAAACCCTGGTGATGGTGTTGTCATCACCCGCCTCATTCTCTTGAGCACTTAAAGCACTAAAGAGTGGAGCAGAAGAGGTTTCATCAGAATCAAGTGCTTCATCTTGCTCTGCTCCTTTTCCTACTATTTGTTGAACACTTAGTTTTGGAAACAGCAATTCTACAGGGTCAAGGACCTCAGCGCTCTTTGCAGACCCTTCCAAATTTACCATATCCCCTGTGGCTATGAGTATGTCCCACACCTCATCATCCCTTTCATTTTTATCTGTCAGGGAAGGGTTAACGTTATCCTCACAGTCGCAAGGACTTTCCCCTTTATCTATTTTTTCCTCACTTGCAGATCCAGCTGCTAACTCGTCTGAGGGAGTTTGGTTATCAGGACAAGGACTTACCACATCCTGAGATGATCGACTATTTTCCGGGTCATGCTCAATCTCGGCAAGTGCATTGTGGCCCTTCGGGGTCAGGATGCATGTGTTTGAATGACCATGTACTTCAGCCGTGGGGATGAGGTGCATGTGTAATGTTATTGGGACAGCCTTGATAGATGTTGTGCCTTGGCCATGGGGTCAAGGTGCACGTCCAAGGCTGTTCAAATGTTAGATTTTTTACCTTTTTTCATCGTAAAAAAGGCAGGCCTTAGCTCTGGCCTCATAAGAGCCAAGGAGTTTCCGGTGTGGCCTGACCCTGGCGGTCCTGCGAGTCCGACACGATCTGAATCTTATTTTGTTTTCTTTGGAATCACAGGATTCATCACTTGAACGCTTCTGACCTTTTTTCCTGGTGTCCGCTACCGATACTTCCATGTTATCATCCGCACTGTCGTGTACCGTGGACGAAATGGGAGAGGGTTCAACCACTTTCATTCCCACCTTAGGTGGAGGAGCGGGGTTAGTCACCTCACGTTCTAAATCTATCACTTCCCCCCAGTCGGGGTGGTCGGGTCTGGCGTTTCGCTCACCGGAGTAGGTGGGGTGGGTGGGTTACACACTCGATCCACCTCCTCCCCGTCAGTGTGCGGTGAATAGGAGTCGCTCCTCACCAATCCTCCACTTTCCTGCGGTGTAACCGCATTGGGGCAGGCACTCCTCACATGCCCGTAAGCCCCACACCCGAAACACGTCATAGCCTCCGAGGAGGCATACATTTTGTATTCAAAGCTGTTGATTTTCACACTGAACATGACATTGAGCGTTTTTACATTTGCAGGCAGTATCATGTACACCACTCTCTTAAAGGACATGTTTGAATGTTTGAATCGTTCACAAACATTTCGCATCGGCACTATCGAAATCCTCGATACGACCTTACCGAACTTGCTTAATTGTTCACGTAAATCCTCATTTCTAATAAATGGCGGGATATTACTGATGTTAATCTTTACCGTAGGGGCTTGTAAAGCGAACACAGAGAGGAACGTGTTCGGTTCAATGAACAAGCCTTGTTCAACTACACTCGCTACCATGTGCTTCTCGGACAAAAATACGACGAATTTCTTATTCATACGAGAGGCAGCGCGAATACTGTGTGCACCAACGATGTTTCCAATGGCGGAAAGCACATCGTTAATTTCCACCTCGTTGGGAGGAACACAAACTAGCCTGTGTTTACGAGTTAGCGATTCGTAAGTATCAATGCGGAAACGTTTGTCCGCCATTCTAACTCGACCAAAGACAAGTTCGTAACCGAGAACCGAGAAAACCCAATGTTTGTCGAACACTAACAAACAGATCAGCTATGATCAGCATGACGCCACACCCAAATCGCAACAGCCGGAAGGGGGAGAGAGAGAGAGAGAGAGAGAGAGAGAGAGAGAGAGAGAGAGAGAGACAGAGAGAGAGACAGAGAGAGAGACAGAGCGACAGAGAGACAGAGAGACAGAGAGAGAGAGAGAGAGAGAGAGAGAAAAAGCCAACAGCAGATTTAAATGGCAACCAGAGGAGACCTCTCCAAATAATGGATGTGCGTAGGAATGTGGGGGGGAGGCGGGGGTCGGGTATGGCACATGCGGTGGACAGGATGGGTACAGAAGTAAACTCTCTGGAAGGAGGTGAGCTTGGGAGTGAAGGGTAGGTTAACTGGGGTATAAAATATCATTGTTTGTTTGGATGGAGGATGATCTAAGATGATAGTGAACAGCTGTTTGAAGACTTGGAGGGAAGAATGATATTGATGAGAATGTGGAAGTTTGTTCCACAGACATAAACAAAGAGGAACAAATGAGCAGTGATTCTGGATTTTGGGAGTTTCACCAGAAGGGGGATGATGGTGGACAGCATGCGTCCTGCATAAATCTGGGGGTGTGGGGGACAAAGCACAGAAAGAGCAGAGGGTGCAAGATCAGAAAGGAGGCCGTGCAAGACAGAGAGACCACCGACCTGTTTTTAATGGGAAAGTGATAGACCCATAGACTCAGCTTCATTGCGGGAGATTCCAATATTCTTGAAAGCTCAGAGGGGAGAGCAGTACTCCATCAAGCTGCGAATGATGGCCTTGTAGGTGGATAGGAGTTCAGATGTGCCAAGGAGGGACTTAGTAAAATGGAGGATGCCCAGTCCGCGGCTGGCTTTGTAGTCCAATTTTGAAAAGTGGTTTGCCGAAGAAGGATCATAGTGAGTCCCAGGTGTTTGAATGACTGAACTTCCTGAAGAGAATTGTTTAGAAAGAAGATGGGAGGATTTGCCATTCGGCCTTTTCGGAGAGAGAGTGAGTGAGGGAGTGAGTGCTTCTTTTTTTCTTCTTCTTCCGGCTTCTCCCATTTTGCTTGGGGTCACCACAATGCCGGTTGATCACCCTTCTCCATTTCCTGTAAATCTCCCATTCTTCTTCGAATTCCACAACTTCTAAATCTCTTGACACCGCACCCTTCCACCTGGTTTTCGGCCTTCATCTTGTCCTTCCTGTCAGTCATATTTCCATAAGTTGCCTCACCACATACTCTCTCTCTCCCCGTATCAGACGACCAAACCAGTTTATTCTCATCTCGGCTACTTTATTTGATACTTCCACAATCCTCACTGACTTCCTGATATACTGGTTCCTAATTTTGTCCTTTTTTGTCACTCCACACATGTATCTCTCAGCATCTGCATCTCATTTACATCCAGTTTCTGTTCCTCTTTCTTTGATGTTGCCCAAGTTTCCACACTGTATAACAAAGCCGGTCTCACAGCTGTCTTGTAAATTCTTCCTTTCAGTTTCAGCTGCTCTTCCTTCAATTATTCCAACCATAATTAATCTGTTGCTTAATTTACATTCCCATGTTTCCATCTTCTGCCACCACTGATCCCAGATACTTGTAGCTGCTCACTTTCTCCAGATCTTCACCCATAATCTTTACACTTTCAGCCCGATCCTCTTCCCTTGGTTCAAACTGACAATCCATATATTGAGTCTTTGGTCTAATGACCTTCATACCCCATCTTCCTTTTATCCATTTCTCAAGACACTCAGTCATATTATCATCATCTCCACCACGCAGCTCAATGTCATCTGCAAACACCATTGACCATGGCCTTTCCTGTCTGACTTGCTCAGTTAGAACATCCATGACAATCAGGAAGAGGAAGGGGCTCAGTGTGGACGTTGATGCAATCCAACTTGAACTTCAAAACTCTCACTTTCTCCCTCACTGCTTCTTCCTCTTGTCAGGCACTCCTTATATGCCCTGTAATACTCGTACATACTTCTCAGGGACTCCACAAATTCTTGTAGATCTCCAGACTTCCTATCGAGGCACCCGGTGTCATAAGCCTTCTCTATATCAATGAATACAAACTTTACGTTACTTTGTGACAGTTTGACCTTCCAGGTATTTTTCCATATTTTGTCTCAAAACAAAAAGGAGATCTCTAGTACTTCTTCCAGGCAAGAAGCCGAATCGACCTTCGTGGATTTCCACTATTTTTACCTCCGCCACCAAATGGAGGTTATGTTTTCACCCCTGCCTGTTTGTCTGTCCGTTTGTCTGTGAACAACATATCTCAAAAAGTTGTGGACTGGTTCGGTTTGGCAGAGATGTAGAGTATGTGACAAGGACGAAATGATTAGATTTTGGTGAAGATTCGGATCTGGCTACTATAATTTTTTCAGTGATTCTTCACCATTTGGAGATAGGTCCAAAAACGATACATAGCAGGATATCTCAAAAAGTTGTGGACGGATTTGGACGAAACTTGGTGGACAGGTTGGGTGTCTGATAAGGACGATTCGATTAGATTTTGATGAAGATCTGAATATGGATTCGAATATGAGAATTATTTAATTTTTAAAGTGATTCTTCACCATTTGGAGATCGGGCCAAAAACGATACGTAGCAGGATATCTCAAAAAGTTATGGATGGATTTGGACGAAACTTGTTGGACAGGTTGTGTGTGTGACAAGGACGAATCAATTCAATTTTGGTGAAGATCCGGATGCGGATCCAGCTAGTATAATGTTTTTTAAGTGATTCTTCATCATTGAGTGATATGGCCAACCAGGTGGAGGTATGCTCTCTACTGAGTGCCGTTCGAGTCTATCAATCTTTTATCTTTTAATCTCTCCCATATCTTCAAGGTGTATAGTATGAGTTTAATCCCTCAGTTGATTTTGCATTCGTGGATGTCTCCCTTTCCTTTAAATTTTGCCACCACGCCCTTGGAATTTGCTCACTTATAACACAATTGCATAGTTTATTCAAGACCTGAATCCCATATTTACCGAGGCAGGTCCATACGTCCACTAGTATCTCATCAGGTCCCAAACAATTAATTAATTAAATTAAATTAATTAAATTAATTAATTACCCCCCCCCCCCCCTCCCCGCTCCCACGCCTCCTGCCCCCAAGCCCTCTCCCTCCCACACTTCTCCCTGCTCTCAAATGTTGTGGTTGTGTGCTTCCCCTCCTCTCCCCATCTTGTCTTCCGCTCCCTCTTTTTGTGTGTTTTGTTTGTCTGGTTGATTTGTTTGTGAAATAAATGTTAGCTCTTTCACGAGCCTCGATTCAGTATACAAAAAAAAACAACAAAAAAAAAAACAACTGTTTAGCCAATTTTCATTCATTTCAATGGAATGTTCTGATCTCTTCCAAATGAATGCTAGTTGTCATTCCTTCATTTACAACTACCTCTTCTGTCTTTTTTTCCTGGGTTTTCTTCATTCATAAGCCAGGTGAAATGTTGGCCTCACCTTACTTTGATTTCATCCTCTTTCACTCGAGTTACACCATCTGCATCCTTAATTATACAGACATTTCCCACATCTTTTGTTAATCTATCCCTAGCAGCTGCTATTCTGAAGATGTCTTTTTGTCCTTCTTTAGTGCCAAGAGATTCATATATTTCTTCCAAGGCCAGGAATCTTTCTCTAACAATCACTTTCTTTACATTCCTTTTTGCCTTTTGTACTGACCTTCTCCAAGCTCTGACTGTTTCCACTTCTTTAACACGACCTGCTTTTCCCGAACTGCACTTTTGGTGTTTTCATTCCACCACCAATTTCTTTTCCAGCCTTCCTCCTCCCTGATGATCTTCGACTCACTTCTAAGATTTGCAGGGATTGAAAGACATATTCCAAGTGTTTAACCAGCTCGCGATTTAGTCAAGGTCTGAAGATAAGGCAGAGGCTGCAGCCGGTCTATGTGAAGGATGAGGGATGAATGTTATCTCATGTGACAGTGTGATCACATACTCGATGACATGTTGGCTCATTTAGTAGTGTGATCGATTAGGTGGTGTGTTGGTTCATTTGGTAGTGTGATCTATCCCAGCCTCTGAGATGCCTGAGTGTGATTGTCATCAGAATAGCATATCAAGCTGAAACTTCCTTGTGGTTGACAGCCAGAATGGATCACAGTATCTTGGAGCATCCTGTCCCTTTTTGAATTATGTTGAGCTGGCTGCCATGTCTGCAATCATTCCATGTTATCTCTCACCTCAGGAGCTATTTAGCCTGTATTATGGGAATTTTAATTTTTACAGAGATATAAGGCTCATAGAAGAGCTTGCACACAAACCACACCCAAGACAAGGACATTAGAAGAGAATGGACAAATATGTAGGAATTTCAACCTGGGTTACTAGACTCATCGGTCTACGGTTCGGTTGGGAATACGAAACAGCACAACCAGGTTATTCCCAAAACCAAAGAGGCCAACCAAAATAGTATACAATTCCTGACAAATGGAGAGGCAGGCCAAGCATAAAGTTGTGGAAGAACTTTCCAGGAATTGCATGTGAAGGAAGGCCAGGAAATCATTTTAAGAGTGAACAGGACAAAAGAGAGAGAGAGGAAATATAAAAATATAGATGTCTGGTATTAATATTGATGAGTTGGTGTTTTTAACTGATGTTTGTTACTCTATTTAGAGTTTTTTTCAGCCTTCAGTGTTTTTATTGCACCACGTTTACTTTGACACCAAACACCATCACCCCTACCTTCCCCATTCCTGCATGTGCTTTGATCCCCCCTCCTCTTTCATTTTCTGTGCTTTGCCACTTCTCCAAATAAACAAAACACACTAAAACAAAAACAACGAAAAACACTCACAAATGAACAGTTGGATAATAAAAGAAAAGTGTGTGTATGTGTGTGTGTGTGTGTGTGTGTGTGTGTTTGTGTTTATGTGTGCGTGTGTGTGTTGTGTGTGTGTGTGTGTGTGTGTTTGTGTTTATGTGTGTGTGTGTTGTGTGTGTGTGTGTGTGTGTGTGTGTGTGTGTGTGTGTGTGTGTTTGTGTTTATGTGTGCGTGTGTGTGTTGTGTGTGTGTGTGTGTGTGTGTTTGTGTTTATGTGTGTGTGTGTTGTGTGTGTGTGTGTGTGTGTGTGTGTGTGTGTGTGTGTGTGTGTGTGTGTGTGTGTGTGTCATTGGTTGTTATCTCCATATGCGGGTTTCAGAAGGTGGAACTGTGTCCTCCCAGGTCTCAAAGTATCCACCTCCGTTTCAGTAAGGGATCATGATTCATGGACCAGTTTGTGAACTTTTCTTGTTTTCAAAGTTTTGTTCCGAAGGCTCTTTTGAGGATCGTCACCAAGACTCGGACAGCTTCAACTGCAGTTCGTTTGTTGTAATATTCCCAGGGATGGTTTTTAAGATATCCATGAGGTTTTTCTTCATCATTCCCATTGCTCCAATAATCACTGGTACAATATCAGCGCTCTTCAGCTTCCAGGATATTTTGACTTCATTTTTGATATCCTGGTATTTGGTCATTTTCTTGATTGCTGTGTTGCTTCGGCCAGGATCGCTGGGTACTGACACCTTAATTGGCAATGTAATCATTGTTTAGTGCATGATATTCTGTCAGAAAGTTATATTTTCTATGTACAAGTTTGATGGGATTATCAGGTCGTAGATGAGTGTTACTTCCTTGTTTTCGGTTCAGATTTCCATGAGTTTTCTAAAACTGGAATATTGAAACTTCTGCAGATGTGCCAGTGGATTACTCCACATACTTTGTTGTGCTTTTGTGTGTACAGCTGCCCTGACATGAGTGTTTTTTACATCCTGATAGGAGATGTATTTTCTGTTTCTGCATTGCAGAATCTACACTTGTCTGATTGACTTAGTCCCGCCAACTAATGAAGTCATTGGTGTTTTGTCCTTGGTCCTGGACATTTATAATGATTCGTTTCCCATCCCAGTTCAGTTGAACTATTCTTAGCCATTCCAATGAACCTTATTTGTCTATGCTCAATCTGTCCAACTCTGGTTTTTATTCCTTCCTGATCTTTTCTAATTCACCCAATTGTCGGTGTATATCTGCTGAAATTTTGCTTTCTTACTTATTATTGCTTATATTATTACTTTATTATTAAAGCCTGGTGTTGGCTTAGCGGTTAGGGTGCTGGCTGGGGATCCTAGGATCCTGAGTTCGAATCCCGGTCAATCGCTAAATTAACACCAGGGGGGTTGACTCAGCCTGTCATCCTTCCGAGGTCGGCAAATTGAGTACCAACTTGCTGGGATGAATGATCCTGGTGTGTACCCCAGTTTAGAATAGGTACACCGTATCCTTGCGCATCGTAAGAGGCGACTAAGGGTTGGCGTCATGAAGGGCATCCGGCCATAAAAACATTGCCTCAAACAGGGAACCATGATTGTCATGGGGCCCACAAGGCTAACCCCCGCTCTAGTGGGGAAAATGGCCTTAAAACGCTCATTCATTCATTCATTTTTTTTTTCACTTGCAAAATCGAAGATTATTCAAGTATATTGGTCAGTTGCGTTTGTGGTTCTGTCTATCTGTTTGTCTGTTTGTTTGTCACCGGCCTACAGGTCACAATTCTAAACCGATCATCACGACACTTCACCAAGTTGTATAGGTCGTCCCAATTGAGAAGCCTATTGTTTTTGGGGTCAAAAGGTCAAAAGGTCAACATAGGCCAAAGGTCACCAACTTTGCCAAATTTCTAAAATCCTCAATTTTCATCCGATTGACTTAAAATTTGAAGAGGACTTGCACATCTGGTCACTGAATTCAACCACCAAGTATATTCGAGGTCAACATAGGCCAAAAGGTCAACATAGGCCAAATTTCTAAAATCCTCAATTTTCATCTGATTGACTTGAAATTTGAAGAGAGCTTGCATATCTGGTCACTGATTTCAACCACCAAGTATTTTTGAGGTCAACATAGGCCAAAAGGTCAACATAGGCCAAATTTCTAAAATCCTCAATTTTCATCCAATTGACTTGAAATTTGAAGATGACTTGCATATCTGGTCACTGAATTCAACCACAAATGATATTTTAGGTGAACATAGGCCAAAAGGTCAACATAGGCCGAATCTCTAAAATCACCAATTTTCATTTGATTGACTTGTAATTCTAAGAGAATTTACATATATGGTCACTGAATTCAACCACCAACTATTTTTGAGGTCAACATAGGCCAAAAGGTCAACATAGGCCAAGTTTTTTAAATCCTCAATTTTCATCCGATTGACTTGAAAATTGAACAGCATTTGCACATTGAGTCACTAAATAGGGAAACTATTTTTGAGGTCAAAAGGTCAAAGGTCAACTCAAGGTAAACCTTACAAAATCATCATTTTTCATCTGAAAAATCGTCACTTTTCTTCCTGTTGACCCGATCTTTGATGAAGATTGTCAATTTTAATCTTGATGAAATGGACACTTTGCTGTATCAATGGAATTTTTTTTCTTGGGGGTGGGGGCAGATTTTGCAAGTATCGTGCTCCGCATGACGTCTTCTTGGACTTTTATTTTGTCATTTAGCTTTATATTTATTTATTTATTTTATATTTTTCTCTTTTCATGCAATCACTGGGCTGTTTTAATCGCCGCTTCCGTTTCGGACATCTTCTATTAGCACCGGTTATTGGATTTTATTTGATATGTGGATTAGGGCTATTCTACAACTGTATTTGAACAGTGTGTGTGTGTGTGTGTGTGTGTGTGTGTGTGTGTGTGTGTGTGTGTGTGTGTGTGTGTGTGTGTGTGCGCGCGTGCATGCGTGTGTGTGTGTGTGTGTGTGTGTGTGTGTGCATTGCTCTTCTGCTGAGTTTGGGTTGGGGTTAGGGTGCGGCAATAGCCAACTTTTTTGTACATCCTAGTATCACAATAACCATTGCAGGATGACAATGAGAATTCAGGTAAGTGGTGACCCTCCAGATAAGTAAGTTCAGGTAAGTGGTGATCCATTCTTTCTTACTTCTGAACCAAATTAAAATCGCGGTGGGGCTAATGGGAGCTGTCAGGATCTACAGTGCATTCAGAAATTATTCAGACTCCTTCACTTTTTTCACATTTTGTGATGTTGCAGCCTTATGCTGAAATCGTTTAAATTCATTTTTTACCTCATCAATCTACACTCAATACCCCATAATGACAAAGAGAAAACAGGATTTTAGAACGTTTTGCAGATTTATTAAAAATAAAAAACTGAAATATCACATTTACATAAGTATTCAGACCCTTTGCTATGACTCTTGAAATTTAGCTCAGGTGCCTCCAATTTCTCTTAGTCATCTTTGAGATGTTTCTACTCCTTGATTGGAGTCCACCTGTGGTAAATTCAATTGATTGGACATGATTTGGAAAGGCACAGACCTGTCTATATAAGGTCTCACAGCTTCTTTTTTTTTTTTTTTGTATACATAATCGAGGCTCGTGAAAGAGCTAACATTTATCACACAAACAAATCAAACAGACAAACAAACAAAGTATATAAAAAGGGCAGCGGTAGACAAGATGGGGAGAGAAGGGGAAGCACATAAACACAACATTTGTGAGGGATATCAGGAATATGTGGGAGGGAGAGGGCTTGGGGGTAGGTGGCGTGGGAATGGGGGGGGGGGGGGGTGGGAGAAGTATAAACACAAGGACACCAAGGACTTCCAGGAAAGAAGTTGGTATTTCAAAAAAGAGGATTTGGGGTGAAATTAGCGGGGGTAAGAAAGATCAAGGTTTTGGATGGGGGAAGATAAGAGATGATGGTGAACAGCTGTTTTAAAGACTTGGAGGGAGGAGTGGGATTGAAGGGAGTGGGGGAGTTTGTTCCAGAGGCGGGAGAAAAGAGGAATGAAAGAGTGAAGGTGAGCAGAGAGTTTTGATTTTGGCAGTTTAACCATGAGAGGGTTGCAGGCAGATCTTGTGCGACCTTTAGGAATATTTGGGGGACAGAGCCCAGAGAGAGCTGGAGGAGCAAGGCCGGAGAGGAGTCGGTAGAAGAAAGAAAGACCACCAACCTGCCTGCGGTGAGTAAGTGAAAGGCCCTCGGAGGTAGCGTCATCACGGGAGATTCCAATGATTTTGAACGCTTTGGTTTCAACAGCGTGAAGACGAGCTAGGTGTGAGGCAGGAGCACCAGCCCAGAGGGGAGCGCAGTATTCCATTGAGCTGCGGATGAAAGCCTTGTATGTGGTGAGGAGCTCAGGTGTGCCAAGGAAGGACTTCGCATGACGGAGGATGCCCAGTCGGCGACTGGCTTTGGAGGCCAGATTTGAAATGTGGTTTTCCCAGGAAAGATGGCAGATAGTGAGACCCAAAAGCTTGAGTGACAGAACTTCTTGGAGAGGATTATTCAGAAAGTGGATGGAGGGTTGTCCAGTCGGTCTTTTCGGAGAGACATCGTAAGAGTGTGAGATTTGTCAGGATTGAAAGACATGTTCCACTTGTTTGCCCAGTCAGTGATTTTGTCCAGGTCTGCAGAGAGTGAGGAGGCTGCAGACTGCCGATCTGAGAGATGAGGAATGGAGCGGCAGAGAGTGGAGTCATCAGCAAAGAGATAGAGAGGATTTTCAAGAGAGTCGGAGAGATCATTGATGAAGACCAGAAAAAGCACAGGGCCCAGAACACTGCCTTGGGAAACTCCAGCCTGAACAGGAAGAGGAGATGAGAGAAACCCATTCAGGGCCACACGTTGACTACGACTAGAGAGGAAGTCCGCCAGCCATGCTTGGAGATTTCCATGGATACCAAAGGAGGAGAGTTTGGTGAGCAGAGCGGGGTGCCAGACCGTATCGAAGGCACGTAATATGTCGAGGGAGACAGCTCTAATTTCCTGTTTGGCATTGAGGACCTCCATCCATTGTTGAGACAGTGACAATGACAATGCATATCAGAGCAAAAACCAAGCCATGAGGTCGAAGGAACTGCCTGCAGAGCTCAAAGACAGGATTGTGTCGAAGCACAGATTTGGGGAAGCCTTCAAAAAAATTCTGCGGCATTGAAGGTTTCCAAGAGCACAGTGGCCTCCATAATTCTTAAATGGAAGAAATTTGGAACAACCAGGACTCTTCCTTGAGCTGGCCGCCTGGCCATACTAAGCAATCGGGGGAGAAGGGCCTTGGTAATAGAGGTGACCAAGAACCCGATGGTCACTCTGGCTGAGCTCCGGAGATCATGTGTGGAGATGGGAGAAACTTCCAGAAGGACAACCATCACTGCAACACTCCACCGATCTGGGTTTTATGGCAGAGTGGCCAGACATAAGCCTCTCCTCAGTGAAAGACAAATGAAAGCCCACAGAATCTTGTTTCTCACAGTCTGAGAGTCCTTTAGGTGCTTTTTTGCAAACTCCAAGCGGGCTTTCATGTGTCTTTCACTGAGGAGAGGCTTCCGTCTGGCCACTCTGCCATAAAGCCCAGATCGGTGGAGTGGTGCAGTGATGGTTGTCCTTCTGGAATTTTCTCCCATCTCCACACAGGATCTCCGGAGCTCAGCCAGAGTGATCATCGTGTTCTTGGTCACCTCTATTACCAAGGCCCTTCTCCCCGGATTGCTCAGTTTGGCCGGGCGACCAGCTCTAGGAAGAGTCCTGGTTGTTCCAAAACTTCTTCCATTTAAACATTATGGAGGCCACTGTGCTCTTGGGAACCTTCAATGCAGCAGAATTTTTTTTGTAGGCTTCCCCAGATCTGTGCCTCGACAAAATCCTGTCTCTGAGCTCTGCAGGCAGTTCCTTCGACCTCATGGCTTGGTTTTTGCTCTGATATGCATTGTCCGCTGTGAGACCTTATATAGACAGGTGAGTGCCTTTCCAAATCATGTCCAATCAATTGAATTTACCACAGGTGGACTCCAATCAAGGTGTAGAAACATCTCAAAGATGATCAAGAAAAAGTGGAGGCACCTGAGCTAAATTTCAAGTGTCATAGCAAAGGGTATGAATACTTATGTAAATATGATATTTCAGTGTTTTCTTTTTAATAAATTTGCAAAACTTTCTAAAATCCTGTTTTCTCTTTGTCATTATGTGGTATTGAGTGTAGATTGATGAGGGAAAAAATGAATTTAAACGATTTCAGCATAAGGCTGCAACATAACAAAATGTAAAAAAGTGAAGGGGTCTGAATACTTTCTGAATGCACTCACTGTACATGCTCCTCTCAAAGATAACCCTGAAGTAACGAGGATGGTTATGGAGGTCCAATGTACGGCAGTTTACTGGATGAATATCTCTCCTGAATATAATAAATTTGAGCAAAGCAAGAATAACCTTCGGGAAGTTAGCTCTAGTAGATCATTAGAGCTATGCACAGTGACATAAGGACTGCAATTATTGATGGGAGTGCAGGCCAAGACCCGTTTGTAGCGTCAGCCCATTACGCTCAGTGCAGCTCTCTCGAGTCGTGCGTGGCTATTAACCAGCGTGAGAATGGTGAACCCCACGCAGCCACAGGGCTCGGTTTAGAAGCTTCACATATTTCTGTTTAACCGCAAAGCCGCAAAGTTTACCCGCGCTTTTAAACATGATTGTGTGCATTCAGGTATGTACACGGATTTGTGCATCATTCATCCAGTGCTGGACATAAAAGGTTGTTCTGGCTGAAATCCTATTGTTCCATAAAACTTTTGGATAGATCACAAACAAGCTGGCAGGTAAACATGTTTCACTAAGCTTACCTTGAACTAACGGAGGTTCATCCTGAGTAAAGAAGAAGGTTTGCAATTTTAGAGATTGATCCTGTGCTCGGATATGAAAGATCCTGTGCCATTAAGCTACCTAGTCTGGGTTTGAACCCTCAACTAGATAGGCCAACAGGAGGGGGGAGGGTTACATCTCAGAGCACGCTGCCTTTAGGAGGGGTGGTAAAGTATTGTTACCCCGCACACGCGAAGCGACAGCGGGATTAAGCAACTGGTTAATGTCCATCAATCCGCCTGTCTGTTTGTCTTATTAATTAGTGATCATCAGTTAATGATCGAGGAAAAATTTGTATAATTTGGATTTGGCCTGGCAGTCAAACAAAATTAAAAATCATTCCAAACAGGAAACTTACTGTTCTTAAAGATGTTACAATGGACACAAACAACAGGTACAAATAACTAATGCGAGGTGTTAGAGAGGGTGATGTAATAGACACTGGGTAAAACGGTGGGAGAACCAGGAATTCATATATGTACATGCCTTTATACCTCTCTATGCCTTTATTCAAATTAAATTACATACTTGAAGACTGTAAAACACAAATCGCCTTTGTAATACTTCCAAGAACATCAGGTTTTGTAGTACTTTGACAAGTTATATAGGGTGGTGTATGTAATAAGAGCCGCCAAGCGCAGCCCCTGTAAAGTGGGCGTGACATGTGAGAGGGTGCAGTATTGGGGTGAAGAAGAGGCCGCCGATACGGCAATGTATGATGCTGATTTGCGCTGCGTTCTCTGTTGATCAATAAAGCCTTCATTTCCTAAACTGTGGCCCAACGTCGTCTTATTACAGTGTATAAGGGCGGTGTATAAGACTGCTTTATAAGCGCTAAATTTTAACGATCCTCAAAAATCATTATTTTAACAAAGTTGAAGTATAGACTTGAATACCGCACGGGGTATCGTGTTCTATGAACTCTCTAGTTAACTCCACCACCCAGGGTGGACGGAGGTTACGTTTTCACTCCTGTCTGTGTGTCTGTCTGTCTATGACCAGGATGTCTCAAAAAGTTACGTTGGACAAGTTGGGTTTGTCACAAGAACGAAATGATTCGATTTTGGTGAAGATCCGTATCCGCTTACGAGAGTTTTTGAAATGATTCTTCATAATTTATGACAAAACTTGGGGGATGAGTTAGTTAGGTGACAATAACAAGTGTTACGGGGTCCTCCCCTATCCCCTGGTCTCGGTAAACCTCCGAACCCCGAGAGGGTCCCCGGCAGAAAGATATGTTATCCTTGGTTGAAATTAATCAATAATGAAACCACACCAAGGGTTATGAACAAACAATAATATATTATAAATCACACCGGAATCACGACACAAATAATAATAGCAATTCACCATACAATCCATATCTGTAGATGGTACCACCTTTTCTAGTCCTTTACCCAAACTCACGGCACTCCCCCAATGTCTCTGTACCCCATCCAAGGCGAAGTCGATTCGCTCCAGCGATCGTTGGATCAATGTCCGATCAAAATCAATTGAGGCGCGGACGATCGAAGCAATCCAGAGGTCACGTGATCCAACACCCAGCACAATAGAGGTGGAATGGGAAACCTCCCAAAGACGCGCTCCGACGTACACGTTTGCGGTTCAATCAGCGAGTCTCCTTATAATCCTCAAAAGCCCCTTTCTTGCACAGCCGTCCCCGGCAACCCACCGGGGAATAATGCCTGGTCGACGCGACAAAAACCTTTTCACTGAAGGTAGCGCACGTGGCGAAATGGCGGACGGCTTTCACTCGAGCCGGGGCTTTGAGGCAAGGATACTCCGGAACCTCAATGCAGATACCCAACTACCTAGGCTCCACAGCACTCCGGCGATATCACCTATCGCACGAACTTCCTTTCAAGGACGCAAAGTTCACTCGCACTGTACGCTCGACCGCTCGGTACGGAGCTTCCACAAAAAAAACGTCTTTTCACGATCTCCTCACGCCTCTTCTTCTTCGCTCCCTTTTTCTTCCGGGTCACGATCCGATTTCCGGCCACATTTTACCAGGAGCGCTTTTAAGCCATTTAGCCACAATAACCCTTACTGAGAACCAACACTAATAATAATACCAACAATAATTAGGGCCGAATCCGTAACAGAAGCCCATTCGATTTTGGTTCAGATCTGGATGCACATCCGGCCAATCAGTGCGATGCAAAACGTAAACTGTTCAGCCTTGCGGAGGAATGTGCTCTACCGATTGCGATACATTATAGTTAAGACTGCATTTAGGTTGTGGACTTTAAGGATCTCACCATATCAGTCAAAATGTAGAGGAGATACCCTGGATAGATTTCTTGCTTGGGACTACCTGCATTATTCCTACTGCCTGCAGTCAGCAACCAAGTGTTAGTTCTAGGTGTGGGTGTAATACAAGCTCGATTGATCGCCTGGCCTTCTGTGGGTTCCCTCCTATTAACTGCTCCTTATGGAATAAGCATTCACGTTACTTCAACCCCACCTCCAATTGTGACGTCATGCAAATATCACAAAGAGACGACACTCTTACTAAGATTTCTAATGAGATCTGCTAAAATGCTCCTTCAATTTCTAACAGTTTTCATGATAATTCTGAGGATATATTTTAAGAGGGTTAGGGTTACACTCGAAAGGTCCAGGTCCCTTTTTTACACTTGCATGCATATTGGGGCACTTGTATATATATAAAAAACCAGTTAAGTGCAGACCTTTTTTACATTATTGCGTCAAAATTAATTTAGAAAGGACTCTAATCACAGACATTCACAAGTGAAAGCAATATCTCTCTCGTCTCCCAACCCCAATCTGCTTTTACTGCTGTAAAACCAAAAGGAACATTCAAACTTGTCTCCCTCGTCTAAAACCTGATGGTGCCTTCTCAAATCTGTCTCTGGTGTACATGATCCCCTTCCATCCCTTCTCTCTCTTCAAGTGGCTCCACAGCCGACTCTGCTCGTGAGAAGGCCGAATGCCTCAATTCTTTGTTTGCTTCCAAATATTGTGCCCCAACCCCTCTGTCTCTCTCTCTCTCTCTCTGTACCCACCCATCCCAGTCGCACCCAACTGCTCTTGGACTCTCTCGTTTGCACATGAGAAGGTGTAGAAGTTTCAGGCGACCCTCGACTCTGATTCTGCAACTGGACCGGACAGCACCTGCTCACGTGTCCTTAAAACCTCCTCTTCTGGTCTTCCACGTCCTCTTTCTGCTCTTTTCACCCTGTCAATTTGACCTCAATCTTATTCCATCTGCTTTAAAGTCAGCCAACATCACAGCATCACATAATGAGGTGCAAAAATAATGCCCTTAACTATAGACCTATCAGCTTACTTCCAGTCATCAGCAAGGTCATGGAATCCATCATCACAGTTGATATGAAATCCTTCCTTTTCTCCAATAACCTCATCTCAGATCATCAATTCAGATTCAGACTAGGTCACTCCACATTGGATATGATACTTCTACTCTCCCAACAATGGAAAGAAGCCCTCAATATCAGACATGAGACCAGGGCCATCTCTCTGGACATATCTCAAGCTTTTGATAGTCTGGTATCCTGCCTTGCTCTACAAACTGACTCCCTATGGCATCCAAGGCCAATTCCATTCTTGGGTCACTAACTTCATCTACTCTCATAGCCAATGTGTGGCTCTCAACGGAATCCTGTCATCTCCTCTCCTTGTCATGGCTGGAGTGACCCAAAGCAGTGTTCAAAGTCCCATGCTATTCCTGATCTTCATCAATTATCTCTCTGACTCTGGAAAATCCTCTTTATCTGATCAGAAACAGCTGATGCTGTTTCTGTTTCACCAAATCCACAGATTATTGCTGTTATTCCACAAAGCAATGTTCCCACGGTGGGAGAGCACACAGATGTTACAACTAGTGCAGGTCCGTGTGCCGATATTGATGACAGTAGTGACATGCAGGACTATACAAGCTTGTGTGATTCGGAAATTAAAACTGACTCTGACGAATCTGACATGGAGGAAGCAAACAGCCAGGTGGAAGCAATGGAGAAGCTTACTAGTCTAGGTCCTACTTCCCCTGAACAAATACGACTTTTCTTGCAAAATACGTACAGGAAACACAGTATAAACCTAACAGAATACTTTCCCGATTTACCATCCTTCCTTGAGTGTGCTCATGCTATTATACGCAGGCCTGACTCATTCAACTTTCGTCAGACACATTGTCACCGTTTAAGAAAATTGATCGCCAAGACGAAAAAGACTCTAAGTTAACTCATGGTGAGTTTCAAGATTGGAACAGTAAATGTCAATGGTGGTGGAAGTTCACTCCGCCAGATCCAGACCAAGCAGCTGATAAACGCAAACGGTCTCGACATAGCTTTGTTGCAGGAGACCCATGCCGTCAGATCTGTTCAGGCCCAGTGGCGACTCATTATGGATAAGGAGTGTTTCTTTAGTAACAGCTCCTTGTCTAAGGCAGGAATCATGTTTGTCTTAGGGAAACATTTCCAACCATCCTCGCTTCAATTTGCGAATATCATTGATGGCCATCTTGCCTCTGTGACCTTCTATCTCAATCAGGTCAAGTTTACAATCCTTAATGTGTATGCTCCAAGCAAAAATGGTGAGCGGATCTCCTTTTTTGCTGAACTGAGAAAGTTCCTCCAAACACTGGATCTGCAGACTTGTCTAATTATTGGTGGCGACTTTAACTGTACTGTTAATGCCTCATGCGATCGAAATGGGCCGGAACCTCAACCATGTACCGCAAAACTTTTTGCAAATATCATCGCAAAATCTAATCTCCATGATGTCTGGCACTTGCAACACCCTTCTGAACAATCCTATACATGGTGTCATTGTTCCAACAACCACATCTCACTTGCGAGGCTTGATCGCATATATGTAAATTCTCACCTGTTACATGGAGTTTGCAAATTTGACATCGTGCCTTCCGGTTTCTCCGATCACTCCCTAGCTCGAGCATTCGTTCAACTCTCTAAACCGTGTCCAGGGAGTTCTCACTGGAAATTCAACAATAGTTTAATAGAAGACTTCAATTTTATTCAGGCTTTTGAATCTTTCTGGACAGATCTCTTGGAACGGAAGTTAAGCTGTTCTGTTTACCCACTGGTGTGGTGGGATTTAGTAAAAACCCAAATCAAAGGTTTCTGCCAACAATACCAGAGCTTCTCAAAAAGGGCTGATTATGAAGCGAGGAAATTATTGCAATCAGAGATTTTACATCTTCAGAGGGTCACAGGACAAAATAATAATGTGCAAAGAGCCTTAACCGAAAAACAGTCTTTATTGAAAGAAATAACTGAGAGGAATGCACGTGGTGCCCTAGTTCGGATGAGGGTGCAGCACCTTAACGAGACAGACATACCAGCTAAGTATTTTTTTTTCCTTAGAGAAACGCCTCCCGAACAAACAGCTCTCTCAACTGCGTTTGGCAGACTCATCCATCACCTTCAACCAATCAGTTATCAAACTTTTCACAAAGGAATATTTCTCTAAAATATACTCGATGAAGCAAATAAATCCTGTCAGTGTCGCCTCTATCTCCGTAGGCCTGCCAGTGTTGTGTGAGGGTGGACGTTCCCACCTGGAGGGGCCCATTACCTTGGACGAACTTGGCGCCGCTCTGCACAGCCTTGCTGTTAGGAAAGCGCCTGGATTGGACAGACTTACAACTGAATTTTATAAGAAATTATGGCATCTACTGGGTCCCGAACTCCTCAACACCTTGAACGCAAGCTGCCAGCTTGGAGAGCTCCCTCAGAGTTGCCGACGGGCTATTCTCACCCTCATTCCAAAGAAAGGAGACTTGCTCTATCTTCAAAACTGGTGCCCAATCTCTTTACTATGCACAGACTATAAGTTATTCTCGAAAGCCCTGGCATCGCGACTTACTCCTCATCTCTCCTCATTGTTGAAAGAAGACCAATGCTATTGTGTACCCAAACGCTCCATCTATGACAACATCTCCCTCGTAAGAGACATGATTGAACTGTGCAAAGAAAACCCCACAGATTTGGGACTTCTTCTCCTTGATCAGGAGAAGGCCTTTGACCGCGTCGATCATCGGTACCTCTTCAAAGTGCTTGAACGGTTTGGACTTGGTCCGACCTTCATTTCTTACATTAAGATACTGTATAACAATATTTCTAGTGTGCTTAAGATAAACAATGAACTTGTTACACCCTTGCCTGTCAACAGGGGAATTCGACAAGGTTGCCCCCTCTCTGGCTTGCTCTATGCTCTCTCCATCGAACCCTTACTGGGTTATTTGCGTGCTCGACTAACCGGGGTTGGGTTTTCTCATCTTGAACGGCCCATTAAGGTGCTGGCATATGCCGATGATGTGTGTGTCTTTGTGCGGAACCTCAATGACATTAACGTTGTCCGTTATTGTCTATCCGTGTTTGAAAAGGCTTCTTCAGCCAAAGTGAATTGGGACAAAATGAGCGCCATTTGGCTTGGTCCGTCATGTCACTTGGCACCAAAACTTCCTGCTCCTCTTGCATGGGCCACTGATGGCGTGAAATACCTTGGAGTGTTCTTGGGTAATGATGCCACAGTAGCAAATAATTGGGCTGGTCTGTTGGATTTTGTTGAAGGAAAACTGCAAAAATGGAGAAATCTGATAACACAACTGTCTTATCGTGGAAGGGTCTTGGTGATCAACAGTTTGGTGGCCTCTACCCTATGGCACAGGTTCTTTGTGCTGCACCCTCCGGTAGTGTTGCTTCAACAGCTTCAGAAGTGCTTTGTGTCTTTCTTCTGGGATGGAAAGCACTGGTTGCGACCTGAGGTCCTCAGCTTGCCACTGACCGATGGAGGCCAAGGCCTGGTTGACATAAAGAGCCGGTTAATGGCCTTTCGACTTTCGGTTGCTCTACGCATGCTGTACATGCACCCCTCTCCACCTTGGGTCGACGTCGCTCGTCGCCTTTTGCAGCAGGCGGGGAGACTAGGCTATGACCACGCTATATTCTTGATGGATCTCTCGCATCTTGAAATGTCTCCCCTCTCTAGGTTTTATCAGAGTGTACTAAACGCATGGCGAGCTCTAACGACAACAAGAGCAACGCATTCGTACACAAAGCAAATGTTCTTGATGGAGCCTTTGTTTTACAATTCATTTTCCATGATATGCCTGCTGATAGGTGTCTCGTTCAATGCTTTGTCGCAAAGAACATAAAATCGGTCGCCGATCTTTTAAGCCCAAATGGCAGTTGGATTGGAGCTGATGCATTGGCAAGCCTGGTTGGCGTGCGATCCTCCAGAGTTGTGGTACGCATGTTACGCTGTGTGCTTCATACCTATGCACAGCTTGCACCTAACTGGGAGCAAGTCCAAGCAGACAACGAACAAGGTGCTTCTCCTGCTACCTTTCCTGAACTTATTTGCAAGTTTTCTCTTGCCAACTCTCCTCCTTATACCCCTTTAGCATAGGATTCAATGGGTTTCCTAAACAAAAAGACCTCTATTTGGGTTGCATAAGTTTTCTTTTGCAAGGGCAAATGACACAGCGGAGGATTCGATGGAGAGACCTCTTACCTTGTCCCCCCCCATATTTTCCTAATTGGAAAGGATTCTATCATCCTCCTGTGCCGCCATGACATGGTGACCTCCAATGGAGACATGGTGACCACTTGCTGCACCGCTTCTCAAGTCTCCTGGCAGATGAATGTCCCTTTTGTAAAAGGCCTGAAAACCTCTTTCATATTTATGTTGAATGTCAACGGTTGGCTCCTTTATTTATTTTTCTTAAGAATTGTTTTGGCAGGATTGGTTTGGTTTTCAACACTTGTGTTTTCATTTATTGCTTAGACATCTCACACAAGAATTTGAATGATGTGTTAGGTAATTTCCTGCTTGCACAGGCAAAAATGGCAGTGTATAAATCAAGAAAAAGAAAAGTTGATGATCTTGGAGCTAATGAGGAAAATGCCTTGTTCTTGTTTAAAAATCTTGTGACGAGCCGTGTAAAGTTAGACTTTGCCTTTATTCCATAACAGGAAGGCTGCCACAGTTTGAGGCCAAATGGTGTGTGAAAGAAGTCATTTGTAAAATCCTGGAGAAACGTTTATTGTTTTGTGCATAATTTTACTGTATTAATATTTTTTTGTCTGTTTTTCTCCTTGACATGAGAATGTGACCCCTATTTGGGGGTTTTCTTTTCTATTTTTATAATAAAAAGATACAAAAGTCTCTCTCGGGTGTGTTTAGTTATCAAGCAGCTAGCTAGTGCTTTCCCAGCCTGCCGTTCCTTATCAATGGTTTGAAATGGAGTGCTTGCTTGAGTGTTTAAGCCACTTGGCGACCAGACAGCGACTCTACAAAGGTACAAGAAACTTGGTAACTGAAGCCACCCCGGATGTACCATACTCTGTTACAGAGCATTGATGTCGCCGAAGCAGCTTCCGGAGTAATGGTTACACTGGGTAGTTTGCCATTGCCTTCTCAGCAGTAGTTAGTAGCGCAGGAATTTGGGATTTGTTTATGAAGTCGGAAATAGCTCGCCTACTCTTCTATCTTAAACCTCCACCAAGCAATACCGAAAGACGGGACTCTCGTTTAATATCCATTCTTAGGACGGCACACATATTCACAAATCATCCTGGTTGTGAAACACCTGCTTGCCAGCACAGGCAAACTAGACAAGTTTATAGCTGGGTCGGGATTCGAACTCAGGCTACAGACAGGTGAAAGGTGAGTGTGCTTACCTTTAGGTCTAGGCCATCCAATCCTGCCAGCCCACTCCCTAGTATATAACTCTAGATTACAACCCCCCATGGTGCCCCTACCCCCCCCCCTACTACACAGCCTGCCATCCCCCGCCTCTCCCCACCACAACTACATCCTGGTACAGTCACATTTTGTGTCACGTTTCGTGGCACTCTGATACCCCCATTTGTGTGCTATGCTCTAAAGAGGACATCTTGCCAAAAAGATTGAACAGTTGTTTTTCAGTTAACAAGAGAGAGGGAAAGAGATTGAACTTAATTAATTTAAATACAATGAAAAACAGGGGGGAGGCAGGGCAGGAGCACTTAACAGATGTGTGCATAAGTCTTTTGGCAAAAGGGGTGGGGAGGAGGAGGATAGAGGTCAAACATTTCGCCATTTTGCATACCTACTTTGTGAACGAGCCATCTCATTGCTTTATGCAAATACCTTGGAAGTCTTGGTTGTACTATCTATGGAATGTATTTCTCAAACGTCTTACGAATGCATATTTCAAATAGTTTGTGTTTAGGAGAAACTGCATATATTAAACTTCATGTTATGTTTACTCAAAATTGAAGCGTCAGAGAAGCCTCCAATAAAAATGGGTTCGAATTTAAGCAAATATGCAAATGAGGACACAGTGATTGGCCCTCACAATATCACGTCAGTATATTGTTCCTTTAGTCCCACCCACCCATCATTTCTCTCTCTATCAGGTCTTACAACACACAAGGAACTTTTGTTAGGGCAGGAATTTGGAATATGGGCATGATGCTGGTGATGGCTGGCATACTCTTCAGTGTTCATGAAGGATAGCGTGGGATTTTTAACATCCACCAACTGATGTCGACAGACTGGACCTCCAGTTTAACGTACATCTGAGGGACGGTGTACACATTGATACCCTGCCTGTGAAACACCGGGATGATTGTTTATGGCTGGATCGGGATTCAAACCCAGGCTAGACAGCTTAAAGGCAAGACACTATCACCCACACTACCAGCCTCAAAATCGGGTCACCCAAACGACTACATTCAAATATCCATCTACACTACCACACACACTAATAACCTCAAAAGGGGTCACCCAAACGATCAAATTCAAACACGAGGTAATCTATACAATACTCACAGAGACCCAGGATTAAAAATAATTCACTCTCTTTATGGAATCTAAATAGTCACCATCAATGTATCACCCTTTACAAAGCGTCGGTTCTGCCAAAACAGCCTCTTAACAAGGGTTAGAATCCTGGATGGGTCACCACTCTGGTGCATGATACTCAACTATAAGAATTCAGGAAATTTTAACTTCATCAAGTTGCCGGTGATAACTTGTCTACTCCACGCAAAACACACCATAGAACATTTAACGTCCCTATAATATAGACTAATGCTGGCAGACGAGAGTCCTCCAGCTTATCCTCCATCTGATGGACGGTCCACACATTGATGCCTCGTCCTGCATATGAAGCACCATATACTAGGAGTAGTGATTGAGCGCATGCTAATTAGTACAGCAGCCTGTCCTCCGCTTTATAGCTGGGCTGAGCTAGACAAGTTAAAATGCTAGGCAAGCCAAGCTAGACAAGCTCAAATGAGAGTACACATACTTCCAGGGTCTAGAACCCAAGCTAGACAAGCTCCAAAAAGAGTGCATATACTTCCAGGGTCTAGAACCCAAGCTAGACAAGCTCAAAGAAGAGGGCACATACAGGGTCTAGAACCCAAGCTAGACAAGCTCAAAGAAGAGGGCACATACAGGGTCTAGAACCCAAGCTAGACAAGCTCAAAGAAGAGTGCATATACTTCCAGGGTCAAGAACCCAAGCTCGACAAGTTCAAAGAAGAGTGCACATACCTCCTGGGTCTAGAACACAAGTTCGACAAGCTCAGAGAAGAGTGCACATACTTCCCGGGTCTAGAACCCAAGCTCGTCAAGCTCAAAGAAGAGTGCACATACAGGGTCTAGAACCCAAGCTCGACAAGCTCAAAGAAGAATGCACATACAGGGTCTAGAACCCAAGCTCGACAAGCTCAAAGAAGAGTGCACATACAGGGTCTAGAACCCAAGCTAGACAAGCTCACAGAAGAGTGCACATACAGGGTCTAGAACCCAAGCTAGACAAGCTCACAGAAGAGTGCACATACAGGGTCTAGAACCCAAGCTAGACAAGCTCACAGAAGAGTGCACATACAGGGTCTAGAACCCAAGCTAGACAAGCTCAAAGAAGAATGCACATACAGGGTCTAGAACCCAAGCTAGACAAGCTCACAGAAGAGTGCACATACAGGGTCTAGAACCCAAGATAGACAAGCTCACAGAAGAGGGCACATACAGGGTCTAGAACCCAAGCTAGAAAGCTCAAAGAAGAGTGCACATACAGGGTCTAGAACCCAAGCTAGACAAGCTCACAAAGAGTGCACATACAGGGTCTAGAACCCAAGCTAGACAAGCTCACAGAAGTGTACATACAGGGTCTAGAACCCAAGCTAGACAAGCTCACAGAAGAGTGTACATACAGGGTCTAGAACCCAAGCTAGACAAGCTCACAGAAGAGTGCACATACAGGGTCTAGAACCCAAGCTAGACAAGCTCACAGAAGAGTGCACATACAGGGTCTATAACCCAAGCTAGACAAGCTCACAGAGAGTGCACATACAGGGTCTAGAACCCAAGCTAGACAAGCTCACAAAGAGTGTACATACAGGGTCTAGAACCCAAGCTAGACAAGCTCACAGAAGAGTGCACATACAGGGTCTAGAACCCAAGCTAGACAAGCTCACAGAAGAGTGCACATAGAGGGTCTATAACCCAAGCTAGACAAGCTCACAAAGAGTGTACATACAGGGTCTAGAACCCAAGCTAGACAAGCTCACAAAGAGTGTACATACAGGGTCTAGAACCCAAGCTAGACAAGCTCACAGAAGAGTGCACATACAGGGTCTAGAACCCAAGCTAGACAAGCTCACAGAAGAGTGCACATACAGGGTCTAGAACCCAAGCTAGACAAGCTCACAGAATAGTGTACATACAGGGTCTAGAACCCAAGCTAGACAAGCTCACAGAAGAGTGCACATACAGGGTCTAGAACCCAAGCTAGACAAGCTCACAGAGAGTGCACATACAGGGTCTAGAACCCAAGCTAGACAAGCTCACAAAGAGTGTACATACAGGGTCTAGAACCCAAGCTAGACAAGCTCACAGAAGAGTGCACATACAGGGTCTAGAACCCAAGCTAGACAAGCTCACAGAAGAGTGCACATAGAGGGTCTATAACCCAAGCTAGACAAGCTCACAAAGAGTGTACATACAGGGTCTAGAACCCAAGCTAGACAAGCTCACAAAGAGTGCACATACAGGGTCTAGAACCCAAGCTAGACAAGCTCACAAAGAGTGTACATACAGGGTCTAGAACCCAAGCTAGACAAGCTCACAAAGAGTGCACATACAGGGTCTAGAACCCAAGCTAGACAAGCTCACAGAAGAGTGCACATACAGGGTCTAGAACCCAAGATAGACAAGCTCACAGAAGAGGGCACATACAGGGTCTAGAACCCAAGCTAGAAAGCTCAAAGAAGAGTGCACATACAGGGTCTAGAACCCAAGCTAGACAAGCTCACAAAGAGTGCACATACAGGGTCTAGAACCCAAGCTAGACAAGCTCACAGAAGAGTGTACATACAGGGTCTAGAACCCAAGCTAGACAAGCTCACAGAAGAGTGTACATACAGGGTCTAGAACCCAAGCTAGACAAGCTCACAGAAGAGTGTACATACAGGGTCTAGAACCCAAGCTAGACAAGCTCACAGAAGAGTGTACATACAGGGTCTAGAACCAAAGCTAGACAAGCTCACAGAAGAGTGCACATACAGGGTCTAGAACCCAAGCTAGACAAGCTCACAGAAGAGTGCACATACAGGGTCTAGAACCCAAGCTAGACAAGCTCACAGAATAGTGTACATACAGGGTCTAGAACCCAAGCTAGACAAGCTCACAGAAGAGTGCACATACAGGGTCTAGAACCCAAGCTAGACAAGCTCACAAAGAGTGCACATACAGGGTCTAGAACCCAAGCTAGACAAGCTCACAAAGAGTGCACATACAGGGTCTAGAACCCAAGCTAGACAAGCTCACAGAAGAGTGTACATACAGGGTCTAGAACCCAAGCTAGACAAGCTCACAGAAGAGTGTACATACAGGGTCTAGAACCCAAGCTAGACAAGCTCACAGAAGAGTGCACATACAGGGTCTAGAACCCAAGCTAGACAAGCTCACAGAAGAGTGCACATACAGGGTCTAGAACCCAAGCTAGACAAGCTCACAGAAGAGTGCACATACAGGGTCTAGAACCCAAGCTAGACAAGCTCACAGAAGAGTGCACATACAGGGTCTAGAACCCAAGCTAGACAAGCTCACAGAAGAGTGCACATACAGGGTCTAGAACCCAAGCTAGACAAGCTCACAGAAGAGTGCACATACAGGGTCTAGAACCCAAGCTAGACAAGCTCACAGAAGAGTGCACATAGAGGGTCTATAACCCAAGCTAGACAAGCTCACAAAGAGTGTACATACAGAGTCTAGAACCCAAGCTAGACAAGCTCACAGAAGAGTGCACATACAGGGTCTAGAACCCAAGCTAGACAAGCTCAAAGAAGAGTGCACATACCTCCATGGTCTAGGGCCTATGCTGCTGGTCCCCGTATGATCGCATCAAATAAATTAATAAGTGAAAGTAACGAGAAGTATGTCATAACTTTTTGCCATTTTAAAGACCATCACATGAAACATTTTCCACAGCGCACTTCCAGACACAACATGAATTAGAACGGCACTCGGTAGAGCGCATACCTCCACCAGGCTTAACAGTTTGTTTTGTATCCCACTGTTAGGCCGGGCTTGGATTCGGACCTGAACAAAAATATAATCGACTTGTTCTTATCACCAAACCAACTCGTCCACCAAGTTTAGTCATAAGTCGTCCATCACCTTTTTAAATATCATGTTATTTATCGCTTTTCACCTGATCTCTCAATGGTGAAGAATCAATTAATAATTAAATAATTGTATCCGAATCATATCCAAATCTTAACCAAAATCGAATCGATTAGTCCTTGTCACACACCCAACCTCTCCACCAAGTTTTGTCCAAATCCATTCACAACCTTTTGAGATATCCTGCTATGTATCATTTTTGGATCTATCTCCCAATGGTGAAGAATCATTAAAAAATTGAATAATTCTCATAATCTGAATCCATATTCAGATCGTCACCAAAATCAAGTCTATTCGTTCTTTTCACACACTCAACCGGTCCACCAAGTTTCGTTCAAATCCGTCCACACCTTTTGAGATATCATGCTATTTATCGTTTTTGGCCCTATCAGCCAATGGTGAATAATCACTTTAAAAATTCTACTAGCCGGATCCGAATCCGGATCTTCACCAAAATCGAATCATTTCGTCCTTGTCACATACACTACCACTCTGCCAAATTCATAGAGTGACACTTGGCAAAAGAGCACAACGTAGAATAGCACTCGGTAGAGCATCCTTTTGAGCTCACAAATAATTAGTGGTTGAATTCAGTGAGCTGATATGCAAATCGCCTTCAGGTTTTAAGTTAATCGGATGAAAATTGACAATTTTAGAAATTTGGCCTATGTTGACCTTTTGGCTAATGTTGACCTCAAAAAATAGCTGGTGGTTGCATTGAGTTAGCTGATATGCAAATCCTATTCAGATTTCAAGTCAATCGGATGAAAATTGAGGATTTTATAAATTTGAGAATAGTGGTTGACCTTAGGCCTATGTTGACCTATTAGTTTGGGCTATGTTGATCTCAAAATAGTTGGTGGTTGAATTCAGTTCGCTGATATGAAAATCCTATTCAAATTTCAAGTCAATCGGATGAAAATTGAGGATTTTAGAAATTTGAAAAGGTTGTTGACCTTTCGCCTATGTTGACCTTTTGACCTTTAAAATATATAGGATTTTGTCGGACCACGAACTCTACCATATTTTTTTTTTTTTTTTTTTTTTTTGTATACAACATCGAGGCTCGTGAAAGAGCTAACATTAATCACACAAAAAGACAAACCGACACACAAAACACAAAAAACAAGGGGAGCGGTAGACAAGATGGGGAGAGAGGGGGAAGGACACAAAAGAGAGGGGGAAGGACACAAACACAACATTTGAGAGCAGGGACATCGGGAGGACTTGGGGGGAGGTGGGAGAGGATTAAAACATATGAACACTGCAAGGACTCTGGGGTGAATTACCGGGGGTAGAAAAGATCAAGGTTTTCGATGGGGGAAGATAAGAGATGGTGGTGAACAGCTGTTTTAAAGACCTGGAGGGAGGAGTGGGATTGAAGGGAGTGGGGGAGTTTGTTCCAGAGGCGGGAGAAAAGGGGAATGAAAGAGTGAAGGTGAGCAGAGAGCCTAGACTTTGGCAGTTTAACCAGAAGAGGGTTGCAGGCAGATCTTGTGCGACCTGAAGGAATATTGGGGGGACAGAGCACAGAGAGAGCTAGGGGAGCAAGGCCGGAGAGGAGTCGGTAGAAGACAGAAAGACCACCAACCTGCCTGCGGTGAGTGAGTGAAAGGCCCTCGGCGTTGACTACATCGCAGGAGATTCCAATGATTCTGAAAGCTTTGGCCTCAACAGCGTGAAGCCGAGCAAGGTGTGAGGCAGGAGCACCAGCCCAGAGGGGGGAACAGTATTCCATTGAGCTGCGGATGAAAGCCTTGTATGTGGTGAGGAGCTCAGGTGTGCCAAGGAAGGACTTCGCACGACGGAGGATGCCCAGTCGGCGACTGGCTTTGGAGGCCAGCTTGGAAATGTGGTTTTCCCAAGAAAGATCATGGCAGATAGTGAGACCCAAAAGCTTGAGCGACAGAACTTCTTGGAGAGGATTGTTGAGAAAGTAGATGGGAGGGTTGTCCAGTCGGTCCTTTCGGAGAGACATTGTAAGAGTGTGAGATTTGTCAGGATTGAAAGACATGTTCCACTTGTTTGACCAGTCTGTGATTTTGTCCAGGTCTGCAGAGAGTGAGGAGGCTGCAGACTGCCGATCTGAGGGATGAGGAATGGAGCGACAGAGAGTAGAGTCGTCAGCAAAGAGATAGAGAGGATTTTCAAGAGAGTCAGAGAGATCATTGATGAAGACCAGAAAAAGCACAGGGCCCAGAACACTACCTTGGGGAACTCCAGCCTGAACAGGAGGAGGAGATGAGAGAAACCCATTCAGGGCCACACGTTGACTACGACCAGAGAGGAAGACCGCCAGCCATGCGTGGAGATTTCCATGGATACCAAAGGAGGAGAGTTTGGAGAGCAGAGCAGGGTGCCAGACCGTATCGAAGGCACGTGAAATGTCAAGGGAGACAGCTCTAATTTCCTGTTTGGCGTTGAGGACCTCCATCCATTGTTGAGAAAGCAGAAGCAGCATGTCCAGAGTAGAGTGACCAGGTCTGAAACCAAATTGATGATCAGAGATCAAGCCATTGGAGAAGAGGAAAGATTTAATATCTGAAGCAATGATGGATTCCATGACTTTGCTGATAATTGGGAGAAGGCTGATTGGTCTGTAGTTGCTGGGATCTGTTTTTGCACCTTTTTTGTGCAAAGCGGTGATGTTGGCTGATTTCCAAGCAGATGGCAGATGACCTTGAGCAAAAGAGAGGGTGAAGAGAACAGAAAGAGGGAGTGGAAGTGCAGAAGAACATGATTTTAGGACCCGTGGGCTGATGCCGTCAGGACCAGTTGCAGAATCAGAGTCGAGGGTTGCCAGAAACTTTTCCACCTTGTCAGGAGGAAAGGACACAGAGTCCAGGAGCAGCTGGGTACGACTGGGTATGGTGGGTACAGAGAGGGATGGGTTTGGGACACAAGATTTAGAGGCAAACACAGAGTTGAGGCATTCAGCTTTTTCACGTGCGGAGTCAGCCGTTAAGCCGTTTGAGGTTGGGGAGGGGGTGGAGGGGGAACAAACACCAGAAACAGATTTGACCAGACGCCACCAGGATTTGGAAGAGGGAGACAGATAAGAGAGTTCGGTCTTGAGAATGGTGAGATATTGTTTCCTGGCTCTCCTGAGGGTGGACACACACTTGTTTCGGGCTTTGTGAAAGGAAATGAGCTTTCCTTCCGTTGGATTTGCTTTCCAGGAGACGAAAGCAAGTTGTTTCAGGTCAACAGCCTCACCACAAGATTCCGTGTACCATGGACGGGAGGAAGGGTATGACAACTGAAGACGAGATGGTATAAATCTGTGCATGAGAGAGAGCAATTTACTTTGAAAGAATTCCCAGGATGAGTTGATGTCAGAGGCGGTAGAGATGGGAGACCAGTCCAGATGATTGATGGCTGCTTGAAGACCGTGCCAGTTGGCCTGAGTGAAATGCCAGACTCGTCGACGCTGAGGAGGCTCTCTGAGAATGGTCAGAGAGATGTCCACTTTGACAAGCACATGATCAGATGAGCCGATTGGAGCAGAAGAAGAGCAGCAGACATTTTCAGGGAAGTTTGTCATAACCAAATCCAGAAGACAAGATGCTCCGTTGACTGAGATCCGGGTCGGTATATTGACAGATTGTGTCAGTCCCAGTGAGTTGCAGAAGTCCTTTGCTGAAGAGCCATGGCTGGTGAGAGAGTTACCCACACCCAGCCAACTGGCATGGTGACAATTGAAATCACCACATATGAGGAAGAGAGAGTTGGGATGGGTAGATAGAAGTTGGTCCATATTATCAGACAGTGAGATGTAGATGGAGTCATCGCTGATTGGTGGACGGTACAACACACATATGAACAAAAGGTGGGAGCGAAGGGGAAGCTGTAGCCAAAGGTATTCCTGGGGGTGAGGTGGAGAGAGGGCAGTGGAGGGCGAGTGAGGAAGAGAGTTTTTTATAAAGATAGCAACCCCACCTCCAGGACGAGGCTCAGGTCTATCATACCGGAGGAGGGAGTAACCTGGGAGAGATACCAAGGCATCAGAGACATCATGAAGGAGGAAAGTTTCTGTTAAGCAGATCACATCTGGTTTGTCAGAAGCAACCTGTATGGAGAGGTCAGTCAAGTAAAGTTTGGTGAAGTTTCGTGAAGATTGGTTTAAAATTGTGACCTGTAGGCAAGTATAAGTGAGCGGACAGACAAACAAACACACAAACACACACACAAACAAATACACACACAAACCGGAGTGATCAACATACTTGTCCAAAAATTTTTTTTTACCAAGTAACTGACAGACAGACGCAGATTAAAACATAACTTTGGTGTCAGAGGTAATGAATCAATTGAATGGTAAACATGTGGTTGGTGTCCGGTATTGAAAAGGCCCATCTTGTAGGTAACGGAAGATGCTGACAAGGCTGAGAATTTGGTTTGTTATATCAGCCTGGAACATATTTTCACCCTCATGATCAATTACAGGGGGTGTTAAAGCGTTACTTTATTAACTTAATGAAACAGAACCTCACAGCACAATGTCCTTCTCTCATCCCTGTGCTAACTTTGTTCACCTTCTCTTATTGTGATGTCTCTTTGTGTTTCCCAGACCTGTGTCACCGACGTTGTCTCACGAGGGTGACAGACACGATAAAAAAGAAATGGGGAAACAGGATTGGCAAAGCCACCTGTTCTGTCTCGCGGTCTTGAGTGTGTCTGAGCTCGTGCTAATTAGTACTGCTGCCTGTCCGCCGGTATCCGCTAGATTCCATCAGACGGACACAGCTGTGCAGGAAGAGGATTAGACAAACTTTCAAAGGCATTACACCACCATATGTGACATCCACTTTGTTTCATTCTCACTCTGTGTTTACATTGAGAGAGGTCCTTAAGGAAACAAAATGTAAAGTTTGGGAAAAAGAGACCAAAGTTGGCTCCAACTGAGCCCTAGAGCGGAAGAAAGCTGACCTCGTCACATAAAAGGAAACAGTTACATGAGATTCTCTCACGTCGGATGGATGATGCTTCATGAGGAAATAGGAGTGTGAACAGAAGAGTAAGGTGGGGGAAAAATACCTTACCCCACAAACTCCTGGTATAACCTCCCCGGTCCTGGTTACATGTTCCACTGTTCCAGTATCCTGATCTGGGTCATACAATATGCGAACAAGTCCTGGTCCCCGATCCTGGTCAAAAATGTAGCGGACAAGTGAAAATGAATAGAATATAGAATGCTCAGTATGTTGCACAAAAGGACAGAGGATGTTGTATCAGGAAGGGAGTTGGGGGGCGGGGGATGGGGGGCAGGGATGGATTGCGAACTTAGAACGGCCCTGGAAAATATTCTTAAAGTGGCCCATGTCCGCCATCCCATAATAGTCCTATAACCTCAATTTCAGTAACCCTATTCCTACCTACTCAGTTAGTGTTTAGGTCATTTGTCGAGAAATTACAAATAACTTATTTTGCCCATTTGTGGACAAATTACCAACATTGCTGCTCAACATGGAGGCCGAATCTGCAACTGCTTCTTCCACCTCAATCAAAGCTAAGTTTTATGAACCGGATCCGTCATGTTTTTCTGATATATTTTCATCCTTGTGTTGCTGTTTGAGTTTTCATTCAATTGTCCATGTGAATTCCGACCTTGTTGTGCTGTATTGTCGAATTTGTTTTCGCTTGGCTCAGGCCTACTCTTAGGATAGCTGGTGAGCAAAATCTGTCTTGTCTTTGAGGTTTTCCCATTCCGCATCCATTTTTTCGAAAGGTTTGTCCTTTCTGCCTCTTCAGCATTATCCTATTCCCCCTCCATGTTGGTGCCCTCCATGTTGGGAGTCAAAACCCCTCCATGTTGGTACCCTCCCCCATATCTTCTACAAGCTTGCGTCCTTCCAACCACAGCCCTTCTATGTGTCTCCCTCTTCAGCATCTCTCCATTTCATGTCTACTCTTTCTGCATCCCCCCATCACTACACCTTCTCAAAGCTTCCTGCTCACCCCACCAACTCAATGCTTCCCTCTCACCGGTGCCCCGTCCCAAAAGCTTCACCTTGTCCTGCCCCCTCTCAGCTTTACTCCCATCCTGTCCCCTCTCTCTTAATGCAGTACCACCCCAGAGGGCGCACACCCATACTGTTTGTTTCATGACTGTGCTGTGATTAAATATAGTCCTGTACTAATTTGAATTTTACATTTTTCCTTTTGAGCTCAAAGTTGAACTCGTCTGAATCATTCACGATATGAAGATACGTGCAAAATCTGGCGACTCTAGTTGCCCTTGTCCAGTTATTCTTTGGACAAACAGACAAACACACGGACGGAATGATTGCATTTTCTGCTGTCACCCACTTGGGTCCAGTTATTCTGTCGACAAACAGACAAACGCACAGACGGAAAGATTCACAATTTCTGCTGTCACCATTCGGTCTACAGCAGCAGTATGAGTAAATATTGAGATTCAACACAACCAAAATCAAACTTACTTGGACAATTTTCAACCATGTCGACACCTAGTCAGCTCAAGTAGAAAGTTGCACCAGGGTACATGCATCTTAAAACTTTCAATCTACATGGAATTCCTACCTCCTCAGAAGGCTCAACCTGCCTGGGGTAGGATGGTAGGAGACAGGGGAGTGGGGAGGGGTATTGCCCCACATTTACTGACAGAGTAAGCATGCCCCGTTAAATAAACGTTAAATAAACGTCAGAATAAACGTTAAAGATAGGTTATTAAATTTCAGAATAAACGTTAAAAATAGGTTATTAAATTTCAGAATAAACGTTAAAAATAGGTTATTAAATTTCAGAATAAACGTTAAAAATAGGTTATTAAATTTCAGAATAAACGTTAAAAATAGGTTATTAAATTTCAGAATAAACGTTAAAAATAGGTTATTAAATTTCAGAATAAACGTTAAAAATAGGTTATTAAATTTCAGAATAAACGTTAAAAATAGGTTATTAAATTTCAGAATAAACGTTAAAAATAGGTTATTAAATTTCAGAATAAACGTTAAAAATAGATTATTAAATTTCAGAATAAACGTTAAAAATAGGTTATTAAATTTCAGAATAAACGTTAAAAATAGGTTATTAAATTTCAGAATAAACGTTAAAAATAGGTTATTAAATTTCAGAATAAACGTTAAAAATAGATTATTACATTTCAGAATAAACATTAAAAATAGGTTATTACATTTCAGAATAAACATTAAAAATAGGTTATTAAATTTCAGAATAAACGTTAAAAATAGGTTATTAAATTTCAGAATAAACGTTAAAAATAGGTTATTAAATTTCAGAATAAACGTTAAAAATAGGTTATTAAATTTCAGAATAAACGTTAAAAATAGGTTATTAAATTTCAGAATAAACGTTAAAAATAGATTATTAAATTTCAGAATAAACGTTAAAAATAGGTTATTAAATTTCAGAATAAACGTTAAAAATAGGTTATTAAATTTCAGAATAAACGTTAAAAATAGATTATTAAATTTCAGAATAAACGTTAAAAATAGATTATTACATTTCAGAATAAACATTAAAAATGGGTTATTAAATTTCAGAACCGGTGCTGCTGAAGATGTTTCTTGATTGGCAAACGTTATACTGGGTGGTTTGTCATTGCTTTCCCAGCATTGTTTGTCCATACTCTATCCTTTTGAATGCTGAGCGTCAAGCAATGAAGCAGAACATACCATTTGAAAAAGTCATTGGTATGACTTGGCCATAGTTTTAATCACCCACCTCCCAGACTCATAGCGCTCCCTATAACGTCTACCCATTACGCCACTGAGTCTGGATTGTCAATGGAATACTGAGTGTTTCACTAAACAGTGGAGGAAATGGTTTAATAAATAGTGTCGGAAGCACGGAATGTTTCAACGAGGAAATGGAATGGCTGAACGTAGGTGTTCGGGAAACATTAATCTCAACACAAAACTAGAAAGCATCTGAAAATGCAAAGCCCGTCTGCATCCGTTTGTATTCAAACGTCTTCCTCTTTTGTATGCTCAACATAACGAAAACAGTTTTTTTTTTAACACAAAATGAAAATTGATGATTTTATCCAGCCTTGACCTTTGAGCTTCAGATCTAAAAAAAATTCAGCTTCTAGCTTTTGATTGGTGAACCTAGTCAATGACCCGATATGCAGATTCTTGAAATTACAGGTCAATTGGGTGAAAATTGGTGATTTTATGCAGCTTTGACCTTTTGATCGAAATAAAAAAACAATCAGCTTCTAGTTTTTGATTGGTGAACCAATTCAGTGACACAATATGCAAATTCTTAAAATTTCATGACAATCGGATGAAAATTGACGATTTTATGTGACGTGGACCTTTGACCTTTTGACAAAATTATTAATTTGCCTTCTCCATATTCTCATAATAAAGTTTTGGTGAAAATTTGATGACAAAACTCAAATGGTAAATTGAAATTTCAGGTCAACTGGATGAAAATTGATGTTTTAGGTGATGCTCACCTTTAACCTTTTGACCTTTTGACAAAAGTATTAATTTTTCTTCTCCATATTATCATAATAAAGCTTTGGTGAAAATTTGATTGCAAAACTCAAATGGTAAATTGATATTTCAGGTCAACTGGATGAAAATTGATGTCTTAGGTGATGCTGACCTCTAACCTTTTGACCTTTTGACCAAATTATTGGATCCGTCACACACACACACACACACACACACACACACACACACACACACACACACACACACACACACACACACACACACACACACACACGATTGCAAAAACCCGTCGCGTGCTGTGCAAGGGATGGGCTAATTATCCAACACAGGTTTAATAAGAAGAATAAAATGGCAATAAAAACTTTTATGAAATAAAAATATTATTAAGTATTATTAAAATATCATTAATTGTAAATAAATAAAAGACTGCATAATCTACAATTGTAGATTATTTAGCTTAGTGGCATTTTTCGCAATTAATAGGTGTTAATTTTTTGTTACAATGTTTTCATTCAACGGAAAGTACCAAAGTATTGAGTAATTGGTAATTCCCTGTGTGTCGCAAGAGGCGACTAACAGGGTTGGCGGCGGGAAGGGCATCCGGCTGTAAAACATTGCCTCAAAAAGGGAACCAAGGTGCCCGAAAAAAGGGCAACCCCCGCTATGCGGGGGAAAATGGCCTCTGATGGTGGTTATTCAAAGGAAAACAATAGTGGACATTAAAACTGCAGCAGGAATGAAGGTAGTTTTGTGAGAAGAATACCAGGTGAGCCCACCCCCCCCCCCGCCCCCCCACCCCACACGTGTATCAACTCCGCCACATATTGAACTGAATGCTTCGGAATAACAGCTTGTTCGGCTATCTGTTCCTTGGAAAGATTTTAATCGCCAGGAACGCGACAATATATATATATATATATATACAGTCACGTGAAAAAGTAAGTACACCCCATGTAAAGTTGACGTTTTCAACATATTTCAACACACAGCTATTTGATCTTCATTTCAACAATATTGATAGATAAAGGTGATATAATACAACAAATAGCATGAAACATTTACATTTTTTAGTCCATTGTATAATTTAAATGAACATAAATGCAAATTTCGCATGTGGAAAAAGTAAGTACACCCGTACATTTATTACTACTTCAAATACCTAAAATTAGAATCAGGTGCATCAGCTCAGGTGCAAATGAGTAGAACATCGTTAGATAGGATCTTGGAGGAACCTGTCTTATTTAAACCTCAGACATTTAGTTTGGTTTGCTCTTTGTTGTTGAAGTGTGCAGTGTCAGCATGCCGAGATCAAAAGAGCTCTCTGAGGCCTTCAGAAAGAAGGTTATAGATGCCTACGAGTCTGGGAAGGGATTCAAAAAGATCTCCAAACAATTTGAAATCAATCATTTGACTGTCCGGAAGATCATCTACAAGTGGAGATGATTCCAAACAACTGCCAACTTGTTCAGGCCAGGCCGCCCCAGCAAGTTCAGCCCGAGAGCAGACCGCAAGATGCTGAAAGAAGTCTCAAGGAACCCCAGAATGTAATCAATGGACCTACAGGTAGTTCTTGCCACTGTTGATGTCAAAGTGCACGAGTCTACCATTAGAAAGAGGCTGCACAAATTTGATCTACATGGGAGGTGCGCCAGGAGGAAACCTTTGCTGTCCAGAAAGACCATCAGGGCAAGACTAAAGTTTGCCAATGAACACCTTGGCAAAGACCAGCACTTCTGGAACAATGTGCTCTGGACAGATGGGTCAAAGGTAGAGCTATTTGGCCACAGTACCAGAGGACATGTTTGGCGAAAACCAAAGACAGCATTTGACCACAAGAACCTGATACCAACTGTAAAGCATGGTGGTGGAAATATTATGGTTTGGGGCAGCTTTGCTGCATCAGGGCCTGGGCAGCTCACCATCATAGAATCCACTATGAATTATTCATTGTACCAGAGGGTGCTTGAGGATAATGTGAGGCCATCTGTCGGAAAGTTGAAGCTCAGATATTAAATCTTGCTTCAGATATTAAATCTTTCCTCTTCTCCAATGGCTTGATCTCTGATCATCAATTTGGTTTCAGACCTGGTCACTCTACTCTGGACATGCTGCTTCTGCTTTCTCAACAATGGATGGAGGTCCTCAACGCCAAACAGGAAATTAGAGCTGTCTCCCTTGACATTTCACGTGCCTTCGATACGGTCTGGCACCCTGCTCTGCTCTCCAAACTCTCCTCCTTTGGTATCCATGGAAATCTCCATGCATGGCTGGCGGACTTCCTCTCTGGTCGTAGTCAACGTGTGGCCCTGAATGGGTTTCTCTCATCTCCTCTTCCTGTTCAGGCTGGAGTTCCCCAAGGTAGTGTTCTGGGCCCTGTGCTTTTTCTGGTCTTCATCAATGATCTCTCTGACTCTCTTGAAAATCCTCTCTATCTCTTTGCTGACGACTCTACTCTCTGTCGCTCCATTCCTCATCCCTCAGATCGGCAGTCTGCAGCTTCCTCACTCTCTGCAGACCTGGACAAAATCACAGACTGGTCAAACAAGTGGAACATGTCTTTCAATCCTGACAAATCTCACATTCTTACAATGTCTCTCCGAAAGGACCGACTGGACAACCCTCCCATCTACTTTCTCAACAATCCTCTCCAAGAAGTTCTGTCGCTCAAGCTTTTGGGTCTCACTATCTGCCATGATCTTTCTTGGGAAAACCACATTTCCAAGCTGGCCTCCAAAGCCAGTCGCCGACTGGGCATCCTCCGTCGTGCGAAGTCCTTCCTTGGCACACCTGAGCTCCTCACCACATACAAGGCTTTCATCCGCAGCTCAATGGAATACTGTTCCCCCCTCTGGGCTGGTGCTCCTGCCTCACACCTGGCTCGGCTTCACGCTGTTGAATCCAAAGCTTTCAGAATCATTGGAATCTCCCGCGATGAAGCTATCTCTGAGGGCCTTTCACTCACTCACCGCAGGCAGGTAGGTGGTCTTTCTGTCTTCTACCGACTCCTCTCCGGCCTTGCTCCCCCAGCTCTCTCTGTGCTCTGTCCCCCCAATATTCCTTCAGGTCGCACAAGATCTGCCTGCAACCCTCTTATGGTTAAACTGCCAAAGTCTAGGCTCTCTGCTCACCTTCACTCTTTCATTCCCCTTTTCTCCCGCCTCTGGAACAAACTCCCCCACTCCCTTCAATCCCACTCCTCCCTCCAGGTCTTTAAAACAGCTGTTCACCACCATCTCTTATCTTCCCCCATCGAAAACCTTGATCTTTTCTACCCCCGGTAATTCACCCCAGAGTCCTTGCAGTGTTCATATGTTTTAATCCTCTCCCACCTCCCCCCAAGTCCTCCCGATGTCCCTGCTCTCAAATGTTGTGTTTGTGTCCTTCCCCTTCTTCCCCCTCTCTTTTGTGTCCTCCCCCCTCTCTCCCCATCTTGTCTGCCGCTCCCCTTGTTTTTTGTGTTTTGTGTGTCGGTTTGTCTTTTTGTGTGATTAATGTTTGCTCTTTCACGAGCCTCGATCTTGTATACAAAAAAAAAAAAAAAAAAAAAAAAAAAAAAAAAAAAAAAAAAAAAAAAAAAAAAAAAAAAAAAAAAAAAAAAGGCCATCTGTCGGAAAGTTGAAGCTCAACCGAAGGTGGACCTTGCAACATGACAATGACCCTAAACATACCAGTAAATCCACCAAGGAATGGCTGAAAAGAAAGAAATGGAGGGTTCTGGAATGGCCAAGTCAAAGCCCAGATCTAAATCCCATCGATATGTTGTGGGGGGATTTGAAACGAGCTGTGCATGCAAGAAACCCCTCAAACATCGCACAGCTGAAAGAATTCTGCATGGAGGAGTGGGCAAAAATTTCTCCCAGTCGATGTCAGAGACTGGTAGACAGTTATAAGAAACGCCTACTTGAGGTTGTTTCTGCCAAAGGGGGCAATACCACCTATTAGAGTCAGGGGTGTACTTACTTTTTCCACATGCAAAATTTGCATTTATGTTTATTTAAATTATACAATGGACTACAAAATGTAAATGTTTCATGATATTTGTTATATTATATCACCTTTATCTATCAATACCAACAGCTTCCGGTCCGGTCTGGAGAGGACGCTGGCGTTACTTGTTCGCCGCTTCTCCGACTGGGTCATTGTATATAGTCTGCTTTTCTGGTGGTCGTGGCGGCTTTTTGGCCGTTGGGTCTGCCCTCTGCTCGGTCCAGGCTCTGCTCCTGGCTTCGCCTGCCCGGCTCTTACACTGTTTCCTCAGGCCCGCTCCCGTTGTTTGTGGCCGTTGTTTGCGGCTGTGGGTGTTTGCCGCTGCCGTCTTGGTTTGCTTGATTAGCGGCTGCGGTTGTTTGCCGCTGCGGCCTTTGCTGTCTTGATTAGCGGCTGCGGTCGTTTGCCGCTATGGCAAGGCCTACTCGTCCTCCTCAACCTTGGCATCTTACTCGTCCCTTCGCTCCTGCCTGGCATGGCTCTAAGGTACTCCGCCGCAAGGCTTCTTCTGCTCAATACTCACTCCACCCCATCATGCATCTCTGCAATCAAATCCCACGGACTCCTGCGACGACCCAGACACATTCATAGAGGCTCCGGTCGCAAGTTTGTTTATTTACAAACAGGTCACTTCATTCCCGTACTCTGGTCGGCTCAGCGCACTCCCACTCATCGTCCCAGCACACCTGGTCACAGCAACGCACACGATCGCACCTCCTGTCTGCAAACCCTGGCTAAATCACCTGAGTTCATCCCCACCGTACAAAGCAACATCAGGCTCACCCTGTTCAATACCCGGTCCCTCAACAACAAAAGCCTCATCCTGAACGACTACATTCTGGATAATAAACTGGACTTTCTGTCTCACTGAAACCTGGCAACAACCTCTGGACTACTTCTCACAACCTCACTACACCCAATGGATATTCATACATCAATAAACCACGCTCGGAGGGCCGAGGTGGTGGAATTTCCGTAATTCCCCGACAGGACATCAAGACCAACCTCATCTCCATCTCATCTGCTCCATCATTTGAACACCTGGCTTTTAAACTCTCTGGTCACACACAGTCAGTCATGGCTGTCGTCTACCGCCCTCCCAAACCACACCCATCATTCCTGTCTGACTTCTCCTACTTTCTGACCCAGCTCTGTTCCCTCTCCCCCTCAATCCTCCTCCTCGGTGATTTCAATATCCACATGGACTCCACTGACTCCACAATAACCACTGACTTCACTGATTTACTCACCTGCTTTAACCTCACTCAACATGTCAACTTTACTACCCATAACCGTGGGCACATTCTGGACCTTGTCTGCTCTACTGGATTAATTTTGCACCATCTCTCTGGCTCCGACCTCACCCTCTCTGACCACTTAGCCATCACTATGACCATCAACATCCCCACCCCAGCACCAAGGCATTATCGCACTATCAATTTCCGTAAGCTAAACGCTCGTTCACCTACCTCATTCTCATCCACCCTCTCTGAAAAAATGTCCACTTCTCCCTTCGTTGACCTCCACACCCCTTCTGACCTCACTGACTACTACAACCACACTCTCTCCTCCTGCCTTGACCAGCTTGCACCTGTGAAAACCAAAACAGTTTCTTTCACCCATTCTGCTCCCTGGTTTACCCCTGAACTCCGCCTGATGAAAACTCGTGCTCGCCAACTTGAAAGACTCCGCAATAAAACAGGTCTCACAATTCACTCCCAAGCCTACAAGGACCACCTTCAACACTACAAAGATGCCCTCTCCTGCGCCCGCTCCGCCTACTACTCTCAAATTATCCACTCTGGCTCTGGAAACCCAAAAGCACTCTTCTCTACAATAAACAAACTCCTCAGCCCCCTGGACACCACCACCCAGTCATTCACAGTAAACAACTGCATCTCCTTCCTTTCATTCTTCCAAAGCAAAATTGACAACATCTACAGCAGCTTAACCACCACCATACCTGCTCCCCCTCAAACCACCTGCCCCCCCTTATCCTGCCAACCCCTGTCTCAGTTCTCCCCAGTCTCCCCTACTGACCTCTCTGAACTCCTCATAGGAATGAAAACTGCCACCTGCACTCTTGACCCCATCCCCTCCAGCTTTGTCAAGGTCTCCCTTCCTGCTCTCTCTCCACTTATCACTGCAACCATAAACTCCTCCCTGTCTACAGGCATCATCCCACCATCCCTCAAAATTGCTGCTGTTACCCCCATTCTGAAAAAACCTGGACTCAACCCTGACACCCTAAACAACTTCAGACCCATCTCCAACCTACCCTTTCTGTCAAAAGTTTTGGAACGCGCTGTAGCCACTCAACTTAAGCATCACCTCTCTGCCAATAACCTGAATGAAACATTCCAATCCGGATTCCGCTCCAACCACAGTACTGAAACTGCTCTCCTCAAAATCACCAACGACCTTCTCCTCTCCTCTGACGCTGGCAACCTCAACATTCTCATCCTCCTCGACCTCAGCGCCGCCTTTGACACCATCAATCACACCATCCTCCTCACCTGACTTGAAACCACCTTTAACATTACCGGCACTGCCCTCTCTTGGATCAAATCATACCTCTCCGACAGACGCCAGTTCATCTCCATCAATAACTGCAAATCCCCCACTGCTCCCCTCCCCCAAGGTATCCCCCAAGGTTCAGTTCTTGGCCCCCTCCTCTTCATCCTGTACCTGTCCCCTTGGTCACTTAATCTGCCGTCATGGTCTCCAATTCCACTGCTTCGCCGATGACATCCAGCTTTTCATCTCTACCAAGTCCATCTCCACCGCCACCCACTCTATCCTGACAAACTGCATCACTGAAATAAAATCCTGGCTTCAAATCAACTTCCTAAACTTAACTATGATAAATCTGAAATAATCATCATTGGCCCAAAAACGCTCACCAAATCCACCCACAACTTTGCCCTCAACATCGACTGTTTCCCAGTATCCACCTCCCCTCACATCCGGCATCTTGGCATCATCTTTGACCAAACCCTCTCCTTCGACAAATACACTAAACAGATCACAAAGACAGCCTTCTTTCACCAGAAAAACATCGCCCATCTCCGTCCATCCCTCTCCTCCAGGGCTGCAGAAACCCTCATCCACGCCTTCATCACCTCCCGTCTGGACTACTGCAACAGCCTCCTCTTTGGTTCACCCTCAATAATCATCAATAAACTCCAATACATTCATAACTCCGCTGCCCGTCTACTCACCCATTCCCGGACCCGTGACCACATCACCCCCGTCCTTTACAAGCTTCACTGGCTCCCCATCCCCCAGAGAATCCAGTACAAAATCCTCCTCTTGACCTACAGAGCCCTCCATAACCTGGCCCCATCCTACCTGACTGACCTCCTCTCCAGACCCACTCCCACCCACAACCTCCGCTCTGCTGGTACCAACCTCCTGACCCCCCCCCCCCAATGCGGACCAAATTCAGATCCTGGGGGGACAGGGCCTTCTCCATCGCTGCTCCCACCCTCTGGAACTCACTACCTCACACCATCAGAGACTCCTCCTCACTCACCACATTCAAAACATCACTCAAGACCCACCTGTTCAACACTGCATTCAACATTAACCGACAGCATTAACCCCTGACTATCTCTTCTCCTTCTCCTTCCTTTTGCTTGATTATTTACCTGTTGATTTTTGTCTTTTTGCACTTGTTTTTTTGTACTCTGTCAAGCGCCTTTGGGCTTCTTGAAAAGCGCTATATAAAATAAATGTTTATTATTATTATAATATTGTTGAATGAAGATCAAATAGCTGTATGTTGAAATATGTTGAAAAGTCAAAACTTTACATGGGGTGTACTTACTTTTTCACATGACTGTATATATATATATATATATATATATATATATATATATATATACATCTATATACAGACTTGGCATTTAATATGGAATATTTTTTTTGTGGGGTGAGTTACTGTCCAAGATGACTTAGAACAAAAGTTCATTGGAATTATGTTGAAATTATTCTAGATTTTGTTAATGTGACCTTTAAAAGAAACAAAAACCACATTTGACATTTCGAAGCAAATAAATTGATCCTTGAAAGTGATGTAAACTGATATCGAACTCAATTCACGACAGTACTGTGTTAAACTTCTGTGCGTTTTCCAGAAGTATCTCTTATTTTGCACATTAGCCAAAAACTTTTTTTAACAAAAACAAAAGTTA